>NC_134037.1:226268839-226573097 GCF_965140245.1 Athene noctua | reverse complement strand
CAAGATGGAATATTTAACTTTTCAGAGCACAAACTCTAATGGCCTTAGCAGGCCATTATAAACTAACTACATAAACAAACTAGGCTTAAAAACCATCTTTCAATACTGTTTGTTTTCTGGAACCATTTTCTGAAATGGTTTTGCTGCATGTCTGCAGTCAATGCTGGGCATGGGTATAGGTCATGACAGAAGATATTTCCAGTTGGCAGTATGAGAGAAGCTACCTTATTTTAAGTAGGTGGTAGAGTTTAATGACATGGTGGGGAGAGACATATTATGCCAGATAATTTGCCCTCAGAGCCACAGGATAGAAACTGGGCCATCTTCCTTGTTGGTAAAGATATTGGCTGTGTAGCTATGTGAAACAATAAAACAAGCTCATGACCAAGCAACACAGACCAGCTCACACAAGCGTTGTTTTAAGTCCGCTCCCTCCATGTCAGAATTTTCTTGGGAAGAACTTGCTGGAGTGATCCAAAATCGTGATACTGAAGCAATAGTTAAGTAGTGTGGGAATAAAGCTCCTTGCTTGGTTTATCTTTATTTAAAGAAAGAACACTTTATAGAGATATAGCCCATGACACAAGTGAAGAACACCATCTGTGTTACACCTATCATTAAACCAAGTTAAGACATTCTGCATAAATCTTTTGAGAGCTTAGAATCCCACTGGCACTCAAAAATCATTTGTAAGGGAAGTATTATCCATTGTATTAAAACATGGGAGGCTTGTCAGAAAAATTGATTTTTTTCCTTCTTCTTGTAAACAACATCTGACAACAACTTTTTTTTTTTTTTTCTTTTTTTCTGTGAAAGCAACCAAAAAGACAGATTAATTTTCTCCCTTTTCCTGGAGGAGATTGCTGTTCTAAGTGTAAGCAATCAGACCATAAACACTATGAAAAATTAGTAGTTGGATTGCTAATAGTTGCAGGTGGAGGGGGGAATAGTCTTGTTCTGCTCTACAGTGCTCTTATCATTCTTATCTTGGCCATATTTAAACATCAAAAACCCCATAGAACTAACTAATGGGCTAGAAATTGGTCAAGCTTTTTGCCATGTTATATTTGTTTACTTTCTCTGTTGTTTGTTTCTACAGATTTTGGCTAACTTTCTCTCCACATGTTTTAGTAAAAGCTGAGAGACTATGTTCATCTTCAATTACTCTCGTTATGTTCTTTTGTAAAGTTCTTGGACCAGCTAAAAATCTTGCTTCTACTTATGTAATTCAATAAACATTGCAGTCTGCAGGCTTAATTTAGCATCTGTCAAAACAGATGCACAGAGGTACACATGGGCCAGCAACTAGGTACTTTGGACCTGAGTCTTATACAAAGGAGATTAATACAGAATTTCTTCCTGCTCTTTACCTTGCTAGTTGCAGATTACCAGAGAAAAATCATGTAAGCATTTAAGTAAATTATATTTACATGCAAACTGTAGGTATAAAAACCAGATGACTGGGTGACTAACATTCTAGAACTAAAAGGATCTCTTATAGTTAGGTACTGGCTCTCTCCAAGATCATCCTTGGAACACAGCAATACGAAGGAAATTTTTAGCTCTTATATAGCCTTTTAAATTTTGTTAAGGGATGTTAGAAGCTGCCACCTCCTCCAGCTGCCCCAGTCCAAGACCCTCCTGCCTGATTGCTGGAGCCCAGCCCAGTGCCCTGAGGACCCAGGGTCTCTGCACAGGCTGAGAGACGTGGCTGCTGCTGTCCCCTTTGCAGGTTCCCCTGGGCATACCATCACAGACCCTCTGCCCTCCCTATACCTCTGCCCAGGCCTGGAGCCTCCTACTCACTGGTTAATCCAGGTTGGAATTTGCAAGTGAATCCCCATGCACGCCCCATGCACACATGGTTTGGGGAAGGTACAGATGCTTGCCCCTACCAACCGGCACCCAGCACAAGATCTGTGACATGTGGTCCCGATCCAACACTGAGCTTCTCACTCAACTCATTCACTCTCATTGCCCCATTAGATAGTTTTCGAGACACACACTGTTCCCGCCCCAGTGACTGGAGGATAAAGACCCTGCTGGCTCCAGTAGCTGACACCTGGCTGCGGCCAGGGATGCCCACAGTCCCAGTCTGACTCCAAATGCTGACATCAGATCCCCCTTTTCCCTAGTATCCCATTTGACAAGGTTCTTGATCAGATAATCTTAATGAAATTCCACATTCCACATACCCTTATCAATTAGTGTCACTGACCCCGTCTGTTTCTGCTTAGTGCCTCCCTTATCACTCGTTCATCAAGTACGCAATTATGTAGGTTCTTGTTCATGGCTTTATTACCCTTCTGCACAGACAAGGCCCCTGAGCAGATACCCTTTATGGAGCAGATGCTCTCTTCTTCCGTGTATCTTTTGATATTTCATTTTGATTCATCGTTTATGTAAAGTTATCTGCAGACATAAGTATATTGATGAATTATTCTGTTGGAAAGGTAATATAATTAATGAAGTGTGGTAGAATTACAATATATATTTATTTAACTGTTTTCACAGATTTTAGTGCTAGAATCACAGTGAAAACTATGTTTTCCAAGTTTGGGTTTGGTGTCTTTTTTTTTTTTTTTAGATTAGGTAGTATTTTTCTTTATTAGCATTTTTTTAGAGCATCCAATAAAAAGGAGACAATTAAGGACAGCGCTAGAGGAGTAAATTGGTAGTAACACCTTTTTTAAAATATGAAACTGCTTTCTTTGGTAGTTCAAATATAAAAAGGGAGGCACTTCAGTCATAAACATTGCACTATTTAAAATCAATCTGTAGCTCAAAATAATCTGATAATTATCCCACTTTCAAGCAAAACTTCCTACAGAAAAGTGGATTAAATCTTCAGCTTTTAATGGCTTGTTGATTAGTGGCATGTGTTATTGGTCAGCATGGTTGATTGAGCATGCAAAACCACTAAGTACTGTTGTGCAAGTGAAACAGTGTTATAAAGGTCCATTGCTCTTACACTGACTTCTAGTATATAAAGACCTCTTTATGTATTTGCTGAAAGCTAAGATACTGTCATATTTAACATGATATTCACTAACTGATTTTAAATATGCTAGAAAGATCTTTCTAAAGCAGAAGTAAGTTTCATATTTGCAAGAGAAAACAGTTACTGCAAAAACAGTAAGTGTCGCGGTCGAGACGGTCATGCGACAATTGACAATTAATTAAGAAGCAAAAGAAGTGGAATCGTTTATTGCTCTTTTACATCCTTTTTTATATCTTCTACAACTACTGCAAGCTCTAACATAATTGGCTAAGCCCATAGCAACGGTACACCCATAGCAACGGTACATGATTAGATAGCTTTCTTAAAGTTTTTACTTCTGAACATGATTCACGCAGTTCCTTATCTATGTTCAACAGTTTCACGTTTCTTGTTGCAGATGTTCACTATCCTTGCTCCTTATCTGTGGTGTGCTCTCCCGCATGCAGACTTCTCACGGGTACGGGATGATCTGGCCAAGGTCAAATTCCTTCTGCTCTGCCAGGCGTTCAGCAGACCCGCTGCCTACCCCGACAATTCCCCCTTTTTGTATTTGTGCTACAAATATTGCATGAGCAGCCTTCTGCAAGTAAGGATAAATATTTTTTGCTGGAGTACTAATTACTGATGGAGAATAATAAGACTTGCAATTTTTGACATAGGTAGTGTGGTTATGACTGTTTACAATGTCCCAAGACTTCACATCTACCTCCTCATTTGAAGCTGGTGAAAAAAGAATCTTTATTTGGATGATCATTCTAAAAATCAGAATATTTTTAACATTTTTGGTGACTTGTAAACCTGAAAGAACACAGCTCAGTTTGTGTTGAGGAGTATATATGTTTGCCTGAAATTAAATTGTATGAAATTGTATTTATTTGTTTTTATAAAGTTATTATGAATAAAAAATAAACTTTTCAGTGTTACAAAGCTGGAATAAATTTCAGTTATTTTTAATTAATCTATTTATCTTCCAGAGAGGTTTTGTAAAATTTAAATCAACCCATTAAATGCTTTGATGTTATTAAAATTAACCATTTTCATGAAATTTTTGGTACTTTTTTTTTTTGCAAGTGATAATTTCTATCCTAATTTTATTGAGTCTACTTTCTGATTTGTTACATGAACAAAACCATGTTTATTTAATAGAACTGACATTTTCCATTCTATGGAGTCCTTGTACCTGTAAGCATAAAACCCTAGTGCAATTCATCTTTGACCCATGATATATTTAGGTATAAAACAAGAAAAACAAGACATCATTTTTTCTTGTACCTCATTATTATAAGTTTCTAAATAGCAGAACTTTCAAAGCTGCTCAAGTTTTGTAACATTAGAAGTGCTGTTTTCTTGACTTCAGATATTGGAGAAAAAACATTGCTTTTAATGTTGTTTTTTTTAGGGAAAAAAGCCCCAGACTTTTGATGTGCACATGTTTTACAAAGCATTTGCCTCCATTATACCTTTTACTGTTCAATATCCATAGCATACATCTTCTTTGTTAAATTCTTAGTACATTTTTTTTTTAATTACTCTTGTATCTCTGAAACTCCCTGTTTTGGGAGGAATTATAGTGTGATGTGTCCTAGCTGATATTTTAATAAATAATGAGATGGAAATCAACCCGTTTTAAAGATGGTCATTGTCATTCTGGTTTTGTACTAATCTTCATGTCAGTTGTACTCAGATATTTGCATTCTGCAGATAGTCTTGTAGAAGTCAAAATCCTTTGGTTTTGTTCATTGTCTGCTAACATCCAAAAGAAATTAGAAATGTTGGACTTATATCTGCAGGTATAATGTTTTCCACTCTTTTGAAACAGGCATGCTTAATCAATAGAAATATTTTTTTGCTTATTTTGTTAGTAGTATCTTAATCAATCAGATGCACTGGGCTTTCATTGTATGTCTATAAGTATGACCTTCTAAATAAATTAAACTTTGTTAGATGAGATTGATGGCAGAGGATTGCCTAAGAGCCCAAGCGGGATGTTAGGGATAAGAATACCAATGTGGAAAATTCATCATCAAAAAAATCAGCTGAGCAGTCACAATCAGTTGTTAAAATGCAAAGCTGGCTATTGAGGGTTTCTCTATAGACTATAGGACTTTTGGTTCCTGCTATTGGTATGTGGGATAAATGTTCCAAAGATATGGGAGTACAAGATTAATTGTTATGAGACTGAGACGTACAGAATTAATTAATGTGAGAAACTGAGAGCTAGTCAATATGAGTACAGAGATATATGAAATAAATTAATTGATATTTTGGGAGAATACAGAATCTCCCTGTACTATCAGCTGCACTGCATGTGAAATATATGTGATATTATGTTAATTCTCACAGCCTTTTAACTGGGTTAATACTACCAGGAAGCTGTCAGATATTTAAATGGCAGCTTTCTCTAAGCATCAAAACAGAAGTGAGTTTTAAAGAGATAAATACATTTCAATGTTTTCCCTGCTACATAAGATAAACAATTTAAATTTTGAACTAAACCACTTTGGTTGTAAGATGAAACAAATTATTTTCAGCAGACAGGATGCATCATGATTTACTGTGCTTGAAGTGAGTATTACAATTAATTGGTATAATGACAAATATTTTGAAGAGAAAAGACTGAAAACGTATTTGTCATCTTTTCAGACTAATAAAATGTCTTTCTTACTGGCTGTACCACAAAAGCATTTTGATGTCAAATAATTGTGTAATAGCTGGCCCATAAAATCTTGGTCAGACTATTGCTCAAAATGAAATAGGGAAAGAAAACAGTCAAGATAATCAGGTTTATTCTATTATTTGACTCCTAGTCTATTTGTTTTGTTTCTATTATTTTGTTTCTATTATTTAAAAAAAAAGTTGTTTAAACTTTTAGAAGTGAAGAAAGATGTGTGAAAAATATCTATTTTGGATCATTTTGATGGATCACTACATTTAACAGTGCCTTGGGAAGACTCAAATGACACTGCATCAAAAGACTGAAATTAACCTCCCAAATGAGATTAATGAGCTTAATGAGTCTGAGATGTTATAGGAGTCCTGAGTAATGGGTTCAAAATAGTAAAATGGATCCACAGAAGTATGAAAGTCATTTATTCTGTGTGGGAAATGGTAAGATTTTGTTAACACCTAGTATTTTGTCAAGTTGAGAATCATTTCAGCCTCCTTATCCTCTTTCATAAAGATGGATGGAGCATAGACATCAAAACAAATACTGTGATTTTAAAAGATTTACAGTTGGTTTCTTTTCCCAGTGCTTTACTGTTATTAAGGGTAGAACAGTGGGGTAATAAAATCTCTGATGCTTGTTCTGGCATCTTTTGTGTATATATACAAATTTCATGCTTACCTTCTACTCAAAATGGATGTGTGGAAATATTTTCCCCCAAAACTCCATTGTTGAATTATAAAAGACATCTAATTCATCTACTCACACTGTTATTTTTTGATGTACCATACGACTGATTCACAACAGCTGAAAACAAATGAAACTCCAGAATACTTTCTGTGACTTAATCTGAACAATGAGAAAAAGTTGAGAACAGAGATCCCACAAATGTCTGTCTGAATGTAGACTTGTTGGACATGTTGATTGTATCTTAAACTGTGGGTGAATCACAGTAGACAATTAACACCTGCAAATTACAATTTTTTTGTTTCTATTTATAAGAGACAAATGTTCTAATTGTCACAAACTTAAAATACTGAAAACAGACTTTAAAAATGCACATTGTTTATAGATTGTGTATATTTGGGAAGAATTGTTTTTTTCAGTGAAAGTAGTTTCACCAGAACTTGAAAATTTCTGAGAATTCTTATATGAAAAAAAAAAAAAAGAACAAAATATTATTTGATGAAGTAGTTCAGAAGTACTGGGTAAATTCAGTATATTTCAGTTTTATAAAGATTTTAAAACACTGTGTGATGGATTCACACACAGACTGAAGCTATTTTCATGGTCTTTAATGCAGTCAAGCTAGATTTTTATAGCACTCTAGAATCTTAGAAATTTAGGGATGGAAAGGACTCCAGGAGATTAACCTCTTCAGGGAGGAATACATATAAAAATTGTCCCTGACAAGCATGAGTGTAATCTCTCTTTTTTCTCTTAATACTTCTAGTGAAAAGGATGTTTCATGCATCATTGAAACTTTTTTTTTTTTTTCCCCTTTAAAGCTTGTTCCCCAAATACTAGAGTTTGAGCAGTTTTCTTTCTTGATGTGTAGGTGGTTCATGGTGCACTATGTTCATCAGTTACCTCAATTAACACTGTTCTGTCCCAGAGTCCATGGTCCCACTCCAGTCTGGCTCCCATTCCCACTGTCTTCGGATGACTTGCTATGTCTAGCACCCCTGCCTCTGGTGCATCCCATTCTTCTCACCTCTACTGGCTCTGTCTTTCTCCATTTATTCTTACCTCCTTATTCTCAGGTACAGCTTTTCGGTCTTCTCTGATTGGCTCATGATTCTTTCCTCAATCTGCCATGCGGATACTAGTGAGGGAATGACAAGGGCATATCATGGGTAAGGGGCACTGCATAAAAATAAATACAGCTGAAAACTAGCATATGTTACTTCTGCAAGCAAAAAGGTTTGTTAGAGCTCTGTGGCAGGAATGCTAACTTGGAGCAGAAGTGATCAGTCACAGGAGATAGCAAGAAGGGAAGAGTAGCTACTAGAAAGGGGGGTGTATGTGCCTCAGATGCAAATTATCCTTTTATGATTCTGGGAACTACTGCAGATAAGAATAATTGCAGAGGAAGCCTCACTGAGCTTCTGCTGCCCTGTTATAGAGCAGGTCTAGCACAGATGAAACCTGCAGGATGCTTGGGAGATAACTCTAAATAGATTCTAATTATGGGTCAATTCTTCTTTCGATTTTTTTCTTAGATTTTGCAGTATATAGGTGACTATACTGATGCAGATCTAGGATGGTTAAAGGACTATACCATATTTCAAAGTTGTTTCTCATCATCTTAGGACAAGTCCTTTTCCAGCAAAAATTGTTAGGTTTTGGTTTTTTTTTGGGGGGGTGTGTTGTTTTGTTTGTTGGGTTTTTGGTGGTTGGTTGGTTGGTTGGGTTGGGTTGGTTTGGTTTGGTTTGGTTTTGGTTTGGTTTGTTTTGGTTTGGGGGGGGGGGGGGGGGTATGTGGGCAAAACTGTTTAGTTTCCACCAGTCTTGACATACACCATGAGCTTCCTCATGCTACTCCATAATAGTAAAGTCCAGATACATAGGTTTTGGAAAAGTTATAGGTAGTAGAGAAGGATTATAAAAAAAATAGATAAATACTGGTCATCATGAAATATATATATATATATATATATATATATATATATATATGTAATAAACCCTTTCTACTTTTCCTTTCTAAAATAAAGGAATAATTTACTTTGTGGTTCATCTCAAGTATAACTTCAGCACTGACTTTTGTACCAGGTACATACAGCATGACTCCTACTAGGCAAAGAAGCACAGAATAATTATCTAAACTGATTATCAAGATAATAATTATTTGAAGCTTGAAGAATTCTTATTTATATGGCAAAATTAAGAGCAAAGGTTATGCAAACCTAAAACCTGAAATCCATAATGTTGCATACCAGTAAACTATACTGTTTCAGATGCTCATTCTTCCTGAAGTTAAATTTTCATGCATTGAAGTCAGAATGTAGGAGCAATATTTTTCAGAGAGTGTATTTACAAGTAAGCTCCTATATCCACCATTTGGCATGGGGTTTATATTCTCATGAATTTAGCATCTGACTACATGCCCTCATTGTTGGAAATTGTTGGCATGGATAGACATAAAATGTTTTTTGTTCCTCTTTGAGGAAACCAAAGCAGATTTTGATATTTCATTAAAGCTTTTAAGTTTGAAATTGAGAGTCTGACCTCAAATTAAAAATTTGTCCTCAAATCCCCGGAACATCATAAATATGGCGTATAGTGAAAATCAAGCTGAACGCATAAGAAAAATCATTGCCTCCCAGATGCTGAAAACTGTTTTTTCAGTTGCAAATGCCAGGTCAGTTTCTCCTGTTCAGTGCAATGCAACAACAGCTGAAGTACTTTAATTTGTTTTTAACCCTGCGGACAAACTGGTCTAATACGATACTGTAAAATGCTATCTAATTTTTGTTAAACACGGTCCTCAGATGTAAATAAAATGTTCTCAATGGAACATTAGGAACAGACATTTTACCCACAATACTTTTCATTTTTTCTATGATGATTAGTAGTTTCCATGTCAACTACGTACAGTAAAGAGATTTTGGTGCCATACGGTTTACAGAACCATCTGTGTACTCCAAGGACAGCCTTGATGTGCACTGCAAATGCAAACTTGTTTTGTGAAAGGTTAAAGCAGCAGAAATGTATATCAAAAACTATCTACTGATATTCCCCAAATGAGTTTTCCAGCTGTTCATGTCAATTTCTTTTTGTTATTATTGGAGAAGAGCATTTAACTTTAGGAGAAAGTTATAAACCTAGGAACACAGAAATATATAAAAGTGGAGTGGTTTGGTGGTTTTTGGTTTGGTTTGGGTTGGGTTTTTTTAAGCAAACTGGTAAAAATGTGCTGTAGGCAACTATACAGAACCTGAATTACTCTGGAATGGAATAATCATTTGCAACTAACAATACCCATTTCAGGTGTTCTTTACATAAAAAAAGATTCAGCTTGCGATATTTTTCAAAGTTACATCCATTTCAGAGAATAATTAGGGGAAATAAATATTATTTAAGAAATTCAATTCAAGAGGCTCTGATTCTGCAAAACAGGTTGCTGTTGTATAATGAACTCATCTTTCCTTCACAGGAACTTTACTACAATCATGTTCTTTTTACAGTTTTGTTGCTGGTTTTATTTTTAACATTGTGAATTTTGAATTACTTCCTGCACAGAGGCTCATCTGGAGGAGCTGCAGATTCCCTCTTCCATTTGCTCCATATCTGACTATGGATATCAGACATGAGGATTAAGCTTTTCTGCTGCAGGGTGCAGAATTGCAATTTCTGGTTCTACCTTAAACAGAAAAAACTCAAATCTATTTCTAGGTCTTTAAAGTAGTGATTGACATTCAAGTGAGATTTAAGTATTTTACCTTTATTTTGATTTAAACTCATAGTTGTCTTACTCCCTTTATGGTTCATGGAGACAAGCCACTCCAGAAGGCAATAGTTCCTACTTACTGTAGAGCACAACTGAATGTAGATGGCACCCAGAGGGCTGTCTTATATTAGGCTTAATTTTTAGAAATCTGCTTTTGGGTATGATGAATTCCACCCTTGTTCTCAGGAGATAATTATGGGATGTGGATCACAGACAGATGAATAGGATTTTTGAGATATGCTTGTACTTGGTATGATGGTGTAGTTACAGCTAGAAATGACTGCCTGTAAAACATAGAAATACTCTGGATTACTGTTGTCGGATATTGTATGGCATACACATTTGAGTCATCTATATGCAATCGGAAATATGACACAGGACCTACAAGAGACCCACTTCTTTCTGAAGTGGCAGCTGCAATCTTGACGAGTTGTATGAGGCATCTCGAATGACACACTAGGTGCCTAATCTTGAACAACCCTTATCTTATAAATAAAAACTTAAAATTAGGGACAAGTGAATTCCAAACTTGATATCTCTCTGGACTAATTAATTTTAATTATGGATGCAAAGGACTTTTACAGAAAGAAATGAGAATGCCAGTTTTTATCTTCTCTGCATAGCAGGGCAATCTTCTGAGCATTCTTAGTTCTAAGTTTGAGTCTCTTGATGTGAAGAAGAAATTGATGCTGTGTCTCTTTTCCTCTGTATAAGTGTTGAACTAATCTACACTATGAAAAAAAGGAAGAGAGAAAGGCAACCAGCTTGACTACTGTTGTCCCTGAATTTGGAAAGAGATATGTTGTGGCCTCTCCTCTGGCTTGGAAATGACTACATATAATGTCCTGAGAACATAAGTTGAGAGATGCAGAAGGACCTTGAGGGCTGAACTAGGAAAAACAGAAAGCAGAATATACTCGCTGTTTTTTATTTACCCAATATTTCTTAATGGGTAGGCTAGACAACAGCATACAAATTTTAAGATCCAAATATGAGACCTGTAGATTTCCCTTTAGCTTTCCCTGTACTTTACATAGGGATGTTGGATATGTAATTCAGAGTTTCCTTTCTGACATGGGAATCAGGTGGCTGAAATTCATTATTTATCTAATCTTAGATGTTGCTTCTCCAGCAATTTTCTGCTTTTGAAGAAAAACTAGCTTTTGCACCACTTCGGCAAAAACAAAGATGATTCGAACAGTTAGACCTGCCATGAGAATTTTATACCTTAGTAGAATACAATAATTATTAGATTTCATTGGTTTCAGTGAAATTTTGCTAAAATAAAACAGGAAGGAGTATTCCTTTCTCAGTTGTAGTTGGACATTCCTTAAACACTGTATCTTTTCAAAATCTTTGTGGTTATTTAATCTTAAAGTAAAAGCAAAGACAAAGGTATTTAAACAAGAGATTCTTCCCTTCACAATCAATAGCCTTTCATATGTTTGATCCTACAGCCAGGCAGTCACTTTGAAATTATAGTGTCTTACCCATTTCCATAGCAATAAGCAATGCTATCACAGTATGAAGCCATGCCCATTCTTCCCCTCCATGAATGTCAACAGTTAAAATTACCAAGAATTTTTTTTTCTTCTCTACTTATCATGACAATGTTTTATTGTTTTCCCCTACTACTATCAGCCTGGCAGGTCTTACCCACCTCTTCCATTTTCTTCCAATTGAAACAGAATTAAATCATTTGAGTCAATTAAAAGTAATATAATCATCCTAAGGCTGTGCTGATTTACTTCTGCCTTTCCATTTCTCTCCTCTTAATATTCCCTTCCGTCTTCTGATTTCTCTCTCTCTTATCTCTGTACCTTTTTCTTTTATGGTAGGTTTACAAACATCTCTCTTTCTTTTATTACTTGCTCAGCAGTGATTTTTCATTGCCTTCATAGCTGTTTTGTGAGGATTTGCAGCTGCATTCCCATGGCTCTTCTTCATCCTGGCAGAAACCCACAGTTTTTTTCTAACAACTCTCGCCTGCTTGTTATAAGAGTGGGTGTCACGTTACTAGTCTGTCAGTGCTTTTGTTAATTAATAGAGACAATGTTGATTGAGGAGTGATTTCTCTAAATACACCCTGTATAAACTCAGTGTTTTCTGTAATCAGAACATTTTCCCACTGAGCTGGTTCATACAATTCATAAAAGTTCAATGCCTTCTAACTTGCATTCCAACTGCCTACCAAGCATTATGGTTTGGGTTTCATGGTAAACTTGATGCCAAAATCAGAGCAATTTCTGAAGCTTGACTGAAGAGTCAAGAAAATCTGGGTGAGCCTGACTTATTCTTTAGTAAAAGTGGGCTGCTTCGTGCCTATTGTTGCAAACCACTTAAAATTCAGTGGTTGTCCAGCTATGGTTCCAACTAACACAAAAAGCACTTTATTCAGTTTCGTATTGATAACTCCCACCATACTACACTATTAAGGCATTACACTGTTACTACTACACTATTAAGACATCCTTTAATTGGACCACAGCTTCCTGTTACCATGGGGAACATCCTGGCACATAAGAGCTCAGAATAAAGTTGAATGCTATTTAGCATTTAAAATAGACAGCCTCAGTTTTGGAGTCTGTATTAAAAAAATTCCAGAATCTACTCTAATTTCGTTTCTAGAGTGCAGTTAGCCACACACTGGAGATGATGGGAATCTAAAGGCTGAGAATAGAAAGTAAAAGTTGGTGAAGGCTTTTGCCCAGGAAAAGAACGTATGTGACAAAGGCAGAAATCTGGATCATCCTATCTGGTTACTCTTTATACATAACACTGCAAATAACATCCCCAGAATGTGATTCATCCCACTCCTAGCTAGACATCTAAACAGCAGTGATCCTTCACCAATTACAAAAAGAGGTAGCTCTGATTCAGATAGATAACCATTAGGTACCTACACCCAGGAGATGGAATATGCCATCTATTAACTACTAATTAGCTATGAACAGACATAGATGGGTATCCTGTTATACGGATGACCCACTAGATGGGCAAGTGTCTTGGTCTTGGATTCTGTAATTTGAATTTGTTTATGGATATATCTTCTGAATTGTTTCTCTTTAATCTCAAACATTATTGCTGTATTTTTGCCTTCCTGTTCTGCATTTATGTGTAAGATTATTTTTAGCCAGATGTGACTATAAAAGGTCACAGTTTTTAGGCTGGCATTGTGACATACCTTGCCGTACCTTGAAAAAGTTGCACTCTAAACTTATCTAAATGATGACTGCCTTCATTTCTCACTTATCATCATAAAGAAAATAACAAGGTACTGGATTTGGGACACCACCTTCATCTACGAAACAATTCTTAAGGTGGCTGTCTTCAGTGAGGTTTATTAGGACAAGGTATTGTATACATGGAATTTGCTACTGTGAAATAAAAAAGCTCAAACTTTATTTTCAGTTCTATTTAGAAGAACAGTGGGAGAGAAAAAGGAATTGAAATTTAAAAAAATTGACAAATGAAAAGAAAAAATGGTAGAGGAAATACTTTCCAGCTGTTACAAATATCGAAAAGTAATTTAAAAGCTACTTTGTGAAAAAGAATGCAGCAGGGCTTTTTTATCTATTTGATACCACATTTATGATTCTTTTGAGCACTGTTCAAAACAAATTACTTTGGGGTCTTTCATGGTAAATTTTATAACTTTTATCATGTGTAATTGCAATATTTATAATGAGTGCAAAGCTTGAAAGTAATTATTGAACTTACATATTTTTTATATGAAGGTAGAAAAGGCTGCGACATTCAGGATTGGACACCATGTCAAATAATATAAGGCAAGTGAATTAACACAGTGCCTGATAACACTAAAAAATCCTATTAATTAATTGTATTTAAGTTAAAATAGAGAAAAAGGAAAGAACTTGTCTCTCTAGAAAGAGGAATTTTATAAATTGGTTTTCAAAAATTACAAATATTATTTAACCAAAAGAAATTTTCAGCTTTTATTCCACATTTTTTTATTTATCTGTTAGTAAAAAAGCAACCTGTGCAAGTGTAAGATATCCAGTACAACACTGTTTAATTTTAATATATTTGTACAATCATATGTCTAGTTCTGATTTTAACAATGAAAGACTTCATAAGTGAAGTTTGGGACTAATTCATTTACTTAACACTGTTCTTAAAGATCTGACAACAATGTGCATATCAAGGAATTAGGTTATCTTCTTTCCTAAACTGCTTTAAAGAGAAAATCACTCCCAAATTTGGGGAGCTTGTTTATTTGTTTGTTTCCCAAAACAGTTCATTAATTGGGTTTTTATTCAGTTGAGACGACTGAAAATTCTAGTTATTTTTTGTGGACTATTTTTGAAAACAGACATTTTAACAACATCTTTTGACATTAGTAGTCCAGGAGCTCTCATTTTCTGAAATAGCCTATATAAATGTTTATAAGTGTGTGTGTGTATTCTGAAAGGGATGGTGACATGTAGACAATAGACCTATACTGACTTTTAAGTATAATTTTCATTTTTAAAAATGGTTTAATTTTTTTAATGAGTAATCCATTTTTAGTGAAGAGCAAAATTGTTCCTAACCAGACAGCTCAATTTAATAGAATGAACTGCAATAATTTTTGACCAAAGACCATCACTTGCAGTGATAATGTTAAGAGGCTCAAAACACAAAAACTTAAAATACTTCAACTTTCTTTTCCAGTTGCTTATCCACTTCACTGATTAAATTCTCCAGCAAGGGGCTTTTCTGTTTATTTGTTTCACATAACAGAGACATTTGATCTATATTTCCTCTTTGAAAATATAAGACTATCACTCAGATTCGCACCTTCTTTTACCATTCCAGATAATTCACCTGTGTTTTTGCACCTTGACTCTTTGAAGTATATCTAAGAGGTCATCTTCTTTTGATAACTTGCTGAGAAGAATCTCTGCTGTGCTTTTAGGAGACACAAAGCACAGGTTGTATAGCCCTGAATTTGAAGATAAAACTTCTGTGTCATTTGATCTTATTTACCGATATGCTCAGACAGAGATACATTGTGTTTGTCAAGGTATAGATACTATTTACTTCTTAAATAACTGTCCTTTATAGCTTCCTAACAGCAGGTTTGATTTTGTTTTTATTGTTGATGGTATTTTCAAAGTAGGTATTGCTATGTTGCTAAATATTTTAGCTTTTCTCTACTGGACCAGGACCCGCTCCCATGATTACATAAACAAATATTATTTCACTCCTGGGCTCTCTCTTGGATTTACAAAAATAGTATTCCTAAATAAAACATACATCCAGCTCTGACTCTAGGGACCAGTTACAAAAAACAATGTAAACAAAATAATACAAATTTTTTGAATACATTAAACTGGGGGTAAGAAAAAATGAAAGAAGAAAAAAAAGGCAGAAAATAATTATTATGTAAGTGTCACAGAAGCAGAGGATGAGGCCAGAAGACTCAGTGTTGTAGAGTCCATACATAATAGATAGTATCCAATTTTCTGTGAAGGGAAAATTGCTTTCCCATCTACAGAAAGACTTGAACAGTGTCATTGCAAACTACTTCTCATAATTGTCCTAAAACTATGTATCACTCCCTGGATCCAATGCACTTAGCAAGGTACGTTTAGTTAAGGGTATGTCTTTAATGGTAAATAAGAAAGGGCAAAAGACTTTGGCTGCATAGTGCTATGTCTGTTTCACAAGATGCCAGGGAGGGCCTGTTGTCATCTTCTGAAAGCAAGTGGCACAGCCTGCAATGTGTCCATACCACCAAGAAGGAAATCACATCTGCAGTGACTAGTAGGAGCAGTCTATAGCTACGGCTCTTCCATGAACTGTGTCAAGCACCGTCTGGGAGACCACAGCTAATTGCAAGAGTGGATGTGAGCAGACAGTGCTCTTGGCTCTAAGAGCCAATGCAACTATGTACCAGAACTGCTGTTCATTAATACA
Source organism: Athene noctua (assembly GCF_965140245.1). NCBI lineage: Eukaryota > Metazoa > Chordata > Aves > Strigiformes > Strigidae > Athene > Athene noctua. The sequence continues at coordinate 226,557,059 of NC_134037.1, read as the reverse complement.
AGCAGATTGCTCCGCACTGTAGAGTCTCATGAATAATAAGTCACACATTTATTAGTTATTGTATAGTGTCCATTTGTTTACCCCAGACTCAGAAACAGTCTCCCAAATGAAATGAAAGACACTGTCATTTCTGGGTTCTGTGATTCAAGGCTCTTTTATATAGTATTACAAATGACACTACACTTGCTTTTTGTCATGTTGTGTTATAAATTAATATGCAATTTTTGGTCTAACATCAATCCCTAATCTGTCTAACTTTCATGTTTTATCTCTCCTGTTGAGTGTAAAGTAGGAGTTTCAGATCTTCATTGTTCCTTAGATCTGATAGCTTTTTTTCTTTTTCTTTCATTTTGTTTTTTATATCCATTTTTTCAACTTTTGTAGCTTGACTTTTATTATATTTATGACCTTTTTAGGGCTTGAAAGGTCCCCTGAATAAATGCAATCTGCAAATAGTATTAATATAATGGTTGTTCCCTTCTTAGTGCTCTAATGAAGTTGTTAAATAAGGCCAGTTGTGACACAGTTGGCAAATTCCCCGGAGCACCTGACCCAAAACATGTTAACTTGAAACCACACACTTTGTAAGATCTGTTTATTAAGAACAACTAAACAAGAATTGTTTTATTTTGTATTTTTATTGGGCATTTACTGTTTATTTTAATAATATTCCATAAAATGCCTTCACTTAGATATTTGAAAAGATAAAATGAAATTAAATTGTACTGAACTATCTTTTTAATGGATGGAGTAAAAGACAAGGAGGAAAGTGAAAGATTTCTGACATTCAGAGAACAAGAAGAAACCCAATTCACTATTACAGCATTGAACACATCCCCAAATATTAATTCTGATCTAATAATCCCGGTGTGTATATATATATAAAAATATAAAAAGACTCACAAAATTATTTGGTTGTCCTATTCCTCCTTAGCTGACATTTTATCTGTCTAAGACCAAAATTCAGTCTGTACTGCTACTTTGCTCCTATCATCCTTGTTCATATGTCTTTTCTGAATTAAGTTTCTAACAAGCATGCACGGAAATGCCTCTGTCTTGGAAGTACTCAGAGACACAGTTATTTTTTTGTACCTGACATATCCACAAATCACCTCTATTTCCGAATCTCATTTGGTAAATACTCTTACAAAATACCTACTGGATTTAAGCTAGCAGAGATCTCAGCCCTGCTCCTCTTTGAATGATCAGTGATTAAATAATCCATTCAGGATATGGGAAACCCAGACTCAAATCCCCTCTTTGCCTCTGGGGATGCTAACCTGCATGTCTCATCACCCCATGCGAATGCACTAAGGACATGTTCTGCAATGGAGTAATTTCAGTCTGCCCTGCTCTCCATTGCACTGTGCATAGTCTAGGTAAATACTCATTAGGCTGGAGAGAGAGCATGAAAAAGCCAGTAAAGGGTTTTGGTTCTTGGCTAATAGACTGAACACTCAGATCTTAGGCTCCCTGCATGGGGGATGGATAGAATGAGGTACCTCAGAGTGGAGGTCCAAAATGCTGCCCCTAGGTGGGAGGCTAATAGCTTGCCAATGAGAAATGCTAGAGACCTTACCTTCCACAGGGCACATGTGCCTCATCCATAATCTTAGAAGCCATCATTAAAGCAATTACAAACACCCTTTTAAAACATCACTTAGAGATGACACATTTCTTTTACAGCAGAATTTGTGTGGGTGATAGCAGTGAAAGATGGTACTTTGATGCTGAAAACAGGTTAAGCTGCACAACTAGTAGCAGCTCAAAAGATCCCATGACTTTTTAAGTGTCTGCAATGTCTATGGTGGGTCACCTTATGGCTGTGAAGTGACTTACACACTGAAATGAGCTGGCAAGCATCAGCATGAAGGCAACTAGAAAGAGTCCTCTGGAGCATGCTGGAAACCCATGAGATCAAGTGCACTGAATGGCTTAGTATGCTTTTATTCATGCTCTCAGAAACAGCCTGCAGTACAAACTAGCCAAAAAATGGACAAATGAATGGGAGACAGGATGAGGTGGAGCATGTCCTTATTGTTGTGGCACAAAACACCAGTTTAAATAAGTGAATATAAATACATTAATATACTTATTTTAATGTAGGTAATTATTTCTTGTATAATCATATAGAAAAGACATATTTGTATTTTAATATCAGAAATTTCTTCCAAATACTGTTGACTGAACCTCTAAGAACCACAGATCCACTAGTATTAGATTTATTTGCATCTTTAATAAAATTTAATATTTTCAGCATTTTATTTCTACGTTAATTATTAAAAAAAATAAAAAAATAAATAAAAAAAAGAAGGTTTTGGTGAGTGAGGGAAAAAGAAAAACCCAGCCAAGACTGAAATCTTTAGTGGCACAGGGTGGTGCTGTTGGATAAGAAAAATGTAGAGGCATAACAACACAGGGTAAGAAAGATTGTTACGGCGAGTTAAATAAAATTAAAAGAATGACAGCTTCATTCACCTCTGTCATATCCAATCTTTCTTTTCTTCTTTTGACACAAAGATTTTAAATTAGGAAGAATCACAATTCCTGGTGCCTTGTATCCTTGATAACTCGCACAGGGGATACAGATCTTTAACATGAATTTCATGCCTCTGAAGACTGACAGTTAATGAGGCTATTAGTTTCATTTTTAAATTACCCAAATGTGAGATAGAAAATTGGTAGTTTCACATCCTTTAGTGTCATTTTTCAGTGTAAATTTTATACTTCATCTTTTTAAACCTTTTGTGATATAAGGTGAATACCAAAATCATCAGATGATTCAATACCATATTTTCTATTGCAATGAGTATTTCATTAAGCCAATAACCTTGTTTCCCAGACATAAATGGCACATGTTTGGGAAAAAATGAATGCTTGCTCAAATTGCTTTGGCTGATGTAACATCTTGACATTGAACTGCATGTTCAGAACCCTGCTATCATATAATTTACAATCCTTCTTCAGAAATGCTCTTTTTCTAAAAGGTGTTCAGTAAGGTAGCTGTAAACAAAGTCTTCAATTTGGCAATCATCTCTGCTTACTGTAGCTCAAGGCATTTAAAATTTCAGCAAAGCACCTTAGGATCTTTCAGTGTCCACTGAAGAGTGTTCAGATGTCCATTTTAAAAATTACCGAACAGACTAATTATGCAGTGGCTGATTTATAAAATGGAGATAATTGACATATTTGAGTCTTGAGGTATTGTGCTGAAGTTCTTTTTAATTATAAAAGACATTATTGTGTTAACTCTTTCATCAGGTTTAGTGTATTTTGAACTTCTGGTGCTCCCACTAGGATTACATTACAGCACTTTATGTGAGGTCAGAAAAGATGTCAGAGCTTTAGCAGGGATTTTCATTGACAAAATGAAAGTTTTAGAATTGTACTTTGCTTCAAAGAAAGGGTCTCAGCAGTGGTACTCTTTGTCACATTGGTAGGCAGACACATCATTAGCATCTCTGACTTACAAGAATAGGAAGCCTGAGGGCCTAAATTTCGCCCTTTACAGTTAAAAGATGAGGCACTCAGACTGTGCCTGTGGCCAACTGCTGTTTTCAATATAAGGGGCAGAATAAACTCACAGTGTATTTCCACCTTTCACCTTGGTGCCCTATGTGCAATTTTATTTCATTTTTATTTTTCTTTAGATTCAAAGCCTAAGTGAGATGCTAAGCATCCTTAACTCCCATTGAGATCAGTGGCATTTGTAAATGTGGAGTATGTTATCAGCACATTTTTAAATGCAGAGTATGTTATCAGGACCTCTTGGGATCTGATTCAAAGCCTTGCTGTGTTTGATTTATTTTAGATGTATTTGATTTGTATTTTATTAAAAGAAGCCCCTTCAAAGGTAATGGATAACATGCTTCAAAGACAAAATGCACTTGTGATCTCACAGAAACAGCATGGTCAATTGCGTTAAGTATTAGCCTGGGAGAACAAGATTGGGATTTCTGGGTGTATCCATCATCATTCGGCCTGCAGCAAGTGGTTCCATCACTGTGGCTTGTTTGGGTTTTTTTCCATTTGTAAATATAGATGAAAAGCTGATATAAAAATTTGGCATTGTTACCATGGTCAGAAGAAGGTAGTGCTTTTTCCAGTCTTCGTGAAGGGAAGTGGACATGAAGAGAACCTTGAAATAGACAGTAAACTCTGCGTGTTCTGTATTTCTCTACACACATTTGTATCTGAATATATCAGTGTTCAGTCTCCTTCTCCTTTCTGTGTAGTCTGATATTTGCTAAGCATTTCTAAGCTGTCGTGTGCAAAACCTTTTGTAAGAAGGCAGTAAGTCCAGATAAAATACAGAAATATACATTTCTTACTGTACACACATTCTTTGTTCCTCATCCATTATTCAAACTGCTGTAGGAAAAGCTTGTATGTGTGACATGAGACTAACAAAAATGTTGCAGTAGTGAGCATTTTCAGATCTTAGCATCTTACTGTTTAGCACCTAAATCCATGTGAGTTGTTTTCTTCCTACTGTGGTAAACAGTCTTATTTTCTTACCATTCTTTTAAACACTGCAGTCATGGAGAATAGCTGCCTCTCCAGGGGATGTGTATACTACAGTTTGTACCTCAAGCCCCAGAGTAAACATAAACATTTATGCTGTTATGTCAGTAATATAACCTTCCTACTCCAGCTGAGTATTCCCCTGATTATGCAGCCAAGAATCACATTAGCCCTTTCAGCCACAGCACCACAGTGGGAGCTAGCAAGATCATGTTCAACTGTTTTTAACTTGAAGGAACAGATTGTTAGAAACTAACATGTCCTCAGCTTTGTTGATTTAGAGCCTGGGTAAGCCTCTGTGAAGTGAGAGTTTGGGGACTTCAGTGAAATCAAATGCAGCCATATTCTTGTCTAAATAGGAAATATTTGATGTGGTAATACAGTTTAGCTTTCCTACTTAACATCATTTTGGGATGCTCACTTCTCCTACCACTCTAGGCAGCTGATATAGCCACTGGAGTGAGCAGAAAGTAATTGATAATTAAGCAGATAATGGGTAGTAGAAATTCACTGAAGCATACGGGCAGTATTTCCATGTCTGTCCTTCTTCTACGGTACATTTTCTTTTTTGCTCTGTGACTTGATGCTGCCACTGCAACAGAAAAATGGTCATGGAGCTTTCGTTTTATTAGAAGATGGAGGGCCAGGTTTTAGTGATGCTGTTCCCACAGCCAGTGCAAACTAGCCCCAAAACTGCTGTAAGCATTCTGGCGAGTTCATTATGGTGCAGAGGTGATCCAAAACTAAAAGTGAACAGGGATTTTTCTCTCTTTTCTTATGCCTGAGACTGGAAAATCTGGCATTGCTCTAAGAAAACATAAATGGTCAGTGTGTTGTTTTGCCAGGACTTTTTTACCTTGCAAGGGAAGAGAGTTCAAATATTCTTTTTTATAGTTCGATGAAATGAAGACTTAAGGAGTTTTGGCTTGTATAAGTGTCCTAGTTAAAACATAACATCAAAACTGAATTTATAATCTAATTCCTTCCTGGTGAGAAATTTTACTGCTTGCGTAAATCAAGGGGGCAATCATGGTGCTCTGATTCAACACAGAGCCTTATGTCACCCTTTCAAAGTACTTGATATATCAGTTGATATCTGTGTATCATCTGATGCCCAGTATGTCACCTACATTGTTGTGTTTTAGGCAGAGATGTCAGAGAAGGAAAAGAAAAATCCTGATGTATTTATACTGTAGTGGTTTTATCTAAACTCTACCTTTCTTTTGCCCACAGAACTAAAAACAATATCTCTGTGTGCTGCTTCAGCAATGTAATCCTCTCTAGTCTGCCATGGGCTTAATTTTTTCCCACTACTTATCCCTTCTCCCTAACTTGTACTATCTGAAGACTTGAGTAACCACGTTGTGAGGTGTTTTAGGGAGTTGATCCAGATAAGGACTAACACCTTTTCTCTCTTTTTTTTTTTTAATTTTTATTCTTCTTTTGCCAGGTGAATTTTCAACCACTTGGCTCCCCATAACGTTTCAATACATGATTACAGAAGACATAGTGCCAGTGCAATGCAGTAGGGTGCACAGCTGGGGATAGAAAAGGCAACTGAGATCACAGCAGTCTCAATTTAGATTTGCTGCAATGATTATGGATATGCACCTTTCATTTTCCAAATTTAAGCTGATGTTGAGAGAAGTGATTCCTGGGGAACTGTTCAGGAACCTGGACAAAAATATTTTTAACCAGACCAGTTCATCATGCAGCTATATGAACCTCTGTGTTGCAGTTAGAAGGTGACAGCAGCTAGGGCCAAGCAACTGAGATAGAATGAAGGATAATTCTATAGTGACAGTGCCAGTTTATTTCATCCTAAACCTGTACTGAAACTTTGTATTCTTTAGTTAAAAATTGTTTTAATTAAAAAAAAAAAAAAAAAGTAAACGACAAAAATCTGTTAAGTATTTAAAATAGTTCAAAACAACACACTACTCTTGTATTTCTTGAAACCATGTGCATTTAGACAACGCTTACAATTTTGCAGAGCAATTTCACCCCAGTTATCCTTCATAACCTTTCCACTTTTTCAGTGTCTCTTCTTTGCCTTCTCAATTCCTCTAGATGCACGGAATGCAAGGTATAATGCGGGATAATATAGAATGTATTTTTATGCCGTTATTATCTTCTGATTGCAGGATTTCAGGATTGTTGGTCTTCAGTTCAAAGACAACCAATTCTGATTGATTGTCTCTAATCATATTAGTTGTCTGAATATTATTTAAACATGTATACGTAGATGATACACAGTGCAAATCAACTGTGTGTAGAACTTGATACCCAGATAGGAATATATCGTTATTCTTGATAAGCTACTATCAGACTTGCAAACTCCAAAGAATATAGTTCCACACTTTATAAAATATCACCGTAAAAAATGGTTTGTTGTTTTCTGAAGTATTACACAGCACTAAAAAGATTGTTTTTTTCTGAATTATGCCTAGGACATTGCACTAGCATGGTTGCAAACTAGATTTATCCTACATCCTTCAGTCTGAGCTCCTCAAATGAAACAACTGGTCACATTATGTATTGTGAATAAATCAGATAAACATGGGAAATTTTCCTTAAAGAAATTTATTCACTTTCATTTTCTTCATTAGTTTAATAGAAGAAAATATAAATATTCTTTAAAGTCCTCAATCTCAGAATTTTACCAAATATGTAATCATAAAACTGATTTTAACAGAAGTGGGTCCCTCATACATAAACTGGTTACAAACAGATCATATTTAGCTAACACTGGAAAAGGAATTAAAGTATTTAATATGAATCCTGATATTGATACTAAGTCAATAATGTCTTTTTATTTGAAAATTCACAATTTGTGACAAAATGGATGAATGTAAAGTCTCTTTAAAAAGGATTTTCCCAGAAATTAAAAAGTTGTGATTAGTATACATACCGTATACATGGAAATTTGCCATATTTTTCAAACCCTAATTTGGCACTTCAATATATTTTTTCTTCTATTTCTTTATCAGGTTTTGTATTCCCTGATGAAGCATTTACTTTCTGAGCTACTTTCTAATTCCTTTTGTCTATTATTAGAAAGTTTATGGTTTAATTATATTACCTTACTGATTATCATGGAATAGTCTTCTAATATAGTGCTTCTTTTAACCAACCTAAGACTTTTAGAGTTCACTTGATTTGTTATTTTTATTTAGCTACAAAATACTCTGTGGCCTATGACACATTTCTTCTATTTTCACTAGAATTCTTAGGTGAAGAAAAAATGAAGCAGCATAAAACCAGAAGTATGCCTTTTATTAGTGTAGTCACTGGCATTTCAGCAGCCACCAAAGGTCTCCAGCTGACTTCATCAGTGAATGGATTGGTACAATTTCCCTCTAACCAGGGAATAAAGTCACCAATATTTCACAGCTCTCATGAATACTTTGTTGTGAAAATTAAATATATCTTTTGTGCAAAAGCCCAATATAGAACCTCTTCATAACATCTAATATCTGCATCCTGGCTTTAGAGATAAAGGAACTGGACAGCATAGCCTACACATGAATGCTGGAATATGAGTAAAAGGATGTATGTGTGTAAAACACTCTCTGCTCTTTCAAACTGTCAGTGATGTGTTTTGCTGCTTCATCCATGTGTCACTTTCAAAGAGCTCAAATAATCAGTCATTATTTTAAGAATGGCTTTGTACATACACATGCATGCCAGAGATCATTAGGGTCCCAACATTTAAAAGTTTCTAAGCAGTATGTAAATGTTAAAACCAAATTATTTCCTATTACTGAGAAAGTTATAATCTGTCAGTAAAAGCTTGATTCAGAATATTAATAACATAACTGAAGAATTTTGGTTGGAACCAACCATGAGATCTCAGCTAGTCCAGCACCTTCTCAAAGATTTTGTCTGAGTTAGATCAGTTTGCCCAGGGCCTTCCACAGCCTCTCTGGACACAGCTGGGACACAAACCCCAGATGTTTACTCAGGAACAGAGATTCATATTGAGGCACAAGTGGCTTCTTGGCAGGTGTTTGGAAAGTCCCTCAAGGGGTCTTTTCGTTAACAAATGTACATATAATCCTATAATCTTTGCACAGAGAAGCCGCTGCCACCTTGGAGATGCTCCAAGGTATACTCTCCACCGTTGATGCTAGTGTGTGCAGGTGGCCTTGGAGAGGTTCAGCCAACTTTTAGTGTTCTTCATGATCTGTTCCTGTGGCTTCAACAAGGTTAGAGTGTCAGATATTTGACATGTTAACCCCTAACTTACACTTTCTTTTTCTTTAGTTTATTTTTACTTTATAATTGTTTCTTATTCTACATCCATAAGCACCTTATAGAAGACATTCATATGAACTTGCTGTGCTGGTTTTGGCTGGGATAGAGTTAATTTTCTTTATAGTATCTAGTATAGGGCTGTGGTTTGGATTTGTGCTGAAAACAGCATTGATAAAACAGGAATGTTTATGTTATTGCTCAGCAGTGCTTACACAGAGTCAAGGATTTTTCTGCTCCTCACACCAACCCACCAGCAGGTAGGCTGAGGGTGTAGAAGAACTTGGGATGGGACACAGCTGAGACAGCTGACACTAGTTGACCAAAGGGATATCCCATACTATGTGACATCACGCTCAGCATATAGAGCTGGGGGAAGAAGAAGGAAGGGGGGGACATTCAGAGTGATGGCATTTGTCTTCCCAAGTAAACTGTTATGAGTGATGGAGCCCTGCTTTCCTGAAGATGGCTGAATACCTGCCTGCTGATGGGAGGTGGTGAATGAATTTGCTTTACTTTGCTTGTGCATGTGGTTTTTGCTTTACTTGTTATACTGTCTTTATTTAGCCCATGAGTTTTCCCAACTTTTATCCCACTGGGTGGGGAGTGAGCGAGTGGCTGTGTGGTGCTTAGTTGCCAGCTGGGGTTACACAACAACACTTGCACAGAAAGGTCTTTTCTGACACTCCCTGCAGCCTCAGGTTGGGAAAGCTGAGAAAGTCCGGAGAAGTCCATTTAGGCTGAGGACACCACTATCCCTAGAGGTAGTTGAATCAGCCAGGGAAAGGTACCATTTTTTCTAGTGCATCATCACTGTCGCTGTGCTGACTCCACCATCTTCAAGACCTCTTTGCATGCCCTTGCTTGCCAGGTCCCATGATAGTGCCTTGTTCCTGGTTTTGTGTCCTTCTTGTTGTGCCACTGGTTGCTAGAACTTCCTGTGAGTTAAGTAGGAAATCTAGCATAAGTCTCCTTGTCTCCAAAGACTTTCTGCTAAACAGAGGACTTCATGGGGTCATTTGTTGCCCTGTCATGGTTCACAACCCTGGTGAGTATCCCTCATACTTTCTCCCTTGCTGTGCTCCAAAGGTGTCCCTATGCATGGGTGTACTTTGTCATAGTCACAGAGATCTTTGAACTCACTGGATTTCAGAGTATAGTTTTATTGAAACTTACTCTTAGAAAATATCCTAACACATGTAAACCAGAACCTTTCAAACAAAAATATGTATTAATTATATAGATAGCTTCATTTACTTCTGATCATTTTGTTTAAGTTTTTTCTTTGCTCTTTAAAATTGCTAGTTTTGTAGTTTTTTCTTTTATTCAGCAAGTAATCTAGGCTAGCTGTTTTATACATTGTGCAATGATTTTTTTTTTCTTTAATTTGCACCTGCTTTAAGAAAAATACTAATTTAAAATGTACATTTCTGTGACCTCCATTGAAGTGTCTATTAAATATGTAAAAAATACTGAATTCTGAGCAACAGAAGCTGAGCAAATAATTGGAAATAAATGCCTTAATTAATCTTTTCCATTTGCAAAATATCTATAGGCAAATCATTATTTCCTCACATTAATTCAGCATTCAGATTTGCTCTAAAGTTTTTCACTTGATTGATTAAATGAGTAACTGGGAACAGTTCAAGGTACCTGTATGTTGTTTAGCATTCAGTTTGGCTGGCAATTAAAAAGCTGTTTCTGATCTCTAACTCTTCTATAGTTCCTCCTTATCAAACATTTATTTGTGGCCAGTATACCACAATATCTGAGGACCTTGCAATCTTATATGTAACTATAGCTTATGAACTGAGGAATTCTTTCTTTTTTCTCTGTTTTACAGATGAGGAACAGCATATAGAAAGCCAGGTTTTTAAAAAAGGTTCCACTAAAACAGAGAAACAACATCTCATCTGTTGCCAGCATACTTCCTGGAAAATTCAGCAGCCAATAAATGTTTTGACTCCCAGTATGATATAAAGAAGAGCCAAGTGCCGAAGGAATGGATTTTCAGAAACCTGCAAGCTAAGCAAGAGTCTATGTCAGTTAGATATGAGACAAATCCATACAGAAGACCATAAATAAAAGCTGTGACTTACTATCCTTCCTTTCCTGTCATCCAGAAAACAATTGATCCAGCAAGCTTAGGTCTAAGGAACTAATGCTGTTGAAAAAATGAGGGCACATCAATCTCCGGTAAGTACTAGGGAAGCATAAAATGCCCACTTCACCCTTGGGGATCAGTGACAAGCTACTTGTTGTTTTCCAGATAGAAAATTTCTTCTGTTTTTTATAGGGACATCAGGGCTGTGAGGGCACAAGGGGGCCTTAATGTCCCTGACAAGCTTCACCCAGGGCATTGCTTCCCATGGGCTCATGACAGCCCTGGGTGAGGGACCTAGTCCCTGCCGGAGCTATATGGTGGGTGTACTTATTTCCAGCCCTGCCTTTGCCTTCATCTGTTCTTGCTTCTCACTCCTTTGGCCCTAGTGCATCATGTGCTGTGTTGGGTGCTGTTGATGGACCCTGTTACCACACGCTGGCACTGCCTGCTGTGCTCAGAGCCTGCAGGACTGCATCCCATTTGTGAAGGCACTGTCCTTGCTGGGATCACTCTAGGCTTCCAGCTTGTGCCCTTAGACAAGCATGAGAAAATAGCAACAAAGCTGCAATATACACCTCTCTTTGAGAACTGAAGTGCAACAAATTTATTTAGGACAGAAAAGTACACTGGTATGTCCCTTTTCCTCTCCTTTCTCTTCTACTCACCATGTTCTCTGACTGTCAATGCTATCATCATATTAAAGAATTTAGAAAGTAACCAGTTTTCTGGAACCACTTTCCCCAGGCTAAGGAGAGCAAAAATCCTGTCTGGCTCTTCCAAGGACATACCCATGAGCCAAACTGAAAGTTCTACTTGGCTGAACTGAACTAAAGACCTATAGATTGTCTACCATTTTCAAGACAAATTCTAGCTGTTTTCAAGCAAATTAATAAATTTTAATTTTAAATAATATTAATTAATATGTAATTGGATAATTATAAATTAGCCATGCCAGAAAATGCAGCTTGGAGTTCTGAAAATATTCAGGCATTTAGTCAGGTCTGTCTAGTTTGTACAAGAAAAGTCTGGAGATGTGGGACAACAGCAAGAGTTTGCTTATAGATGGGATTCACCTTGCTCAATTTCAAGCATTGAATTCAAATCTAGTTTAAGAAACTAAAATTTAAATGTCAACATCTAGGTTCTGACATAATTTTGTATGTTTACTTAAGCCTAAATATGGAAAACTCACTCAAACTGAGGTAAGGCTTCATGGGTTTGAAGGGGTGGTGGTGGTGGTGGTGTGTTTTGTTGTTGTTTGTTTCTTTTGTATTTGTCTTCATAATCCACAAAATCAAAAAGAAGTCAATGTTTCTGTACTCCATACAGGTGGAATACATGGGTTTACAAACACTTTTATGTTCATAGCTTGACAGCAATAGATATTTATGCAGAGAAGAAATGTGTTTCTGTCTGTTAGATTTTTTAAATTTTATTTTTGGTGGTGCAGTTAATTGTACAAATTTGCTGTTGACCACCTCATGTTTAACAAGACCTGATAAATAAAAGCTGGAAAAACTCCCTTTATGTTCACATCTTTATCTTGATGGGCTAAAAATGAGCAAATGTATAGACATTATTAATGAACTGCCTTGTTTATATTCTTATTGATAATTCCATTCTTTTCCAACTAAATATCTTCTGCACTGACTATCAAAAAATGTGGAGATTTAAAAATTATTCAGTAAAGAAAATAAAAATATTTTAATTTCAGTGAAGACAGGGATGAACTGATGACTCAGTAGACAAATTGGAGTGACTCCAAATAAAATATCATATGAATAAACCACAATCTTTTAGAATCCTCCAAATCAATAGATGTCATATTTCTTAGTCAAAGGTTGATTCTCAAGGATATATAATTCATAGCAATAACTGCTTTTGAAACAATCTTTGACATACACAAGAATGAAAATGTGATAAACATTTCACTATCAAATATAAGCTTGTACAATTACTTGGAAGCATAGGCCCAAATCTTTATATGAGATCCCAGTGAATTGCACAATAAAATATTTTCCAGGGCATGTGAAACAAAGAAAATGTAGCCTTAAATAAACCATGATGTTTTGGATAACTGCTGTAAAAATGTTACAGTTCCACACTTTATCTGCCTGTGGTGATTTTATCCTGTGATTCTAAATTTGTACTTCAGAGAGATTATTATCTTACAACTGATCCATTTTTCTTTCCTGAAAATATTAAGATACTTCTTTGATTAGGTTTTCCAAAGTTTTCTATTGTTCTTGTTCTGTTTTTTGAAAATGAAAAGACCACAGGAAGCCACTGTAATGAATCGACTGAAGATTCAATGTAGTAATTTAATTTCATGGGTGTCTTGAATCTTGTAATGTGAAGTTTACACTGTGAATTCTTTCTCCTCGGTAACTCTGAAGAAAAAGGTGGAACGTGGCTCTCTTGCAAGCAGGTTTTGCAACTCAGGTTCCTAAGCAGAACTTCTCCCTTTTCTCTTACATTTCATTTTGAGAATTAGTGGCTGTATACATAGCTGGTTTTTGAAGATTCTTCCCTCAGGAATCCAATTCTCAATATGCATCATGAAGGAAATATGAATTTCATGATTCTCAGCTTTTTATTATTGTATTAGTAGAATTAGTTAATGTAGATGGGATTTTTCTCTGTATTCTGATTCCTCAATCAAGAAAGTAGTTCTTTTTTTACCTCATAAACATGTTGTGAAATAACTAGATGAAGATAGTGCAGTGCTCTCTACAACAACACTCATGAAAATCTGACAGAAAAGATAAATTTAGTAGCCAGTATCTTGAAAATTTTTAAAATTTAAGCTTCTAGTACTATTTATAGAGACTACAATGTTGTAATGTTTAATACCAATCATGTCTGCTAAAATAATACAGGAGGAAAAACAAGCAAAAAATCAAGAAAGCCCTTAGAATTACAGAGTTGTAAAATTTATGTTAGATATAAGTTACCAATTATATCTATAGTTACTGATTTTTTCCAGATCTGAAAGTTTTTCAGTATCATTAGACAGAGATTCATAATTATGAAAATAAAACCATTGTTTAAAAAATGTGGGTGGGTTTTTTGTTTTTGTTTTTGGTTTTTTTGTTTGTTTTTTTTTTTTGTTTTTTTGTTTTTGTTTGTTTGTTTGTTTTGTTTTAAATCTGTATTTGTTTCTGTCTGCTCTAGTGATGTGGAGCATATACATAGATGGTTTTGCAGCAGATCAGACAGATAAACATTACATTAAACACTTAGTGATGCTTCAAGTTCTCTGAGACATCTCACATCCAGGACCTTCAACAAAAAGAGGTAAATACCGTACCAAACCTTGTCTGGCACCTTATGGCTGAGTGAGACACTTCATCTCAAATAGTGATTTAGGCAACTGAATTGAGCTAATCCCTTCTCTCACAAAGCCTGTAGAAATATTTGAATCATCAGAAATAAGAATCTCATCTATTATTAGAATCAAAATGAGCTACTGGTTCCAAAATGTTTAAGAAAATCTTGAACTTTGAGATTAAAAAGAGAGATAAATTCAATTTTTTGCATGTATCAAAATATCTTTAAAATTCATGTGGCTCACACTTGCTTGATCCTTTAGCATTCATGTAAGAACATGCAGGATCATAGCCTTAATCTGTGTGAGTCCCGAAGGATGTCATTATTAGGACATTAACTATTATCTTTATCCCACAATCCAGTGTGAAATATCATCTAAGTTTAGGTAATTAATATTTCAGGTAATGGTGGGAATTTTTAAAATATTCTATAGGCAGTAGGTGGTGTCACTGTTCCTCTGGGAGAAACAGTTATGCACAAATTGCTGCTCACTAGAATTATCCTTAATTCCCCAACACTGGGAAGAACCAGTCCACACAGACTCTCACAGATGGCAGAGGTGGTGATGAGGACAGATAGGCAATGGCAGATGAGAGTTGTTTACAGGAACAGTTGACTTTCAGTTTATATTTTCCCATCAATTCCACTGGCTGTTATAATTAACTAACTTTTCGTTCTGTATTCATGGCCATATTCACCCCAGTATTTAGCTACAGGCTTGTTAGTAAGTTACAAAGTAAGAAAAAATTATTTTCATTTATTCTTAGAGGACCCAAGTATTCAATCTGTTTACAGGCTTTGGAGCATCTTGAGATTTAAATATATTCACTTATCTAGGATCTTCACCTTAACACACAAGATTGTGGCATTTGGGGTAGACAGGGTTCAAAAGACCAGATTATGTGGAAAGAACCTTAAAGAATGTATAATGGCTTTTAGAATCTGCTATATTGGAGAGGTGTGGAGAAATCACAGAATCACAGAATCGTCTAAGTTGGAAAAGACCTTGAAGATCATCTAGTCCAACACTTAACTTACACTGACAGTTCCCAACTACACCATATCCCTCAGTGCTGTGTCGACCCAACTCTTAAACACCTCCAGGGATGAGGAATCCACCACCTCCCTGGGCAGCCCATTCCAACACCTAACAACCTGTTCTGTAAAGAAATGCTTCCCAATATCTAGTCTAAATCTTCCCTGGCACAACTTAAAGCCATTACCTCTTGTCCTATCACTCATTACTTGGTTAAAGAGACTCATCCCCAGTTCTCTGCAACCTACAGCTACGAGGTCTCACCTCAGACTCTTCTCCAGACTAAACACCCCCTGTTCCCTCAGCCGCTCCTCGTACTACCTGTGCTCCAGTCCCTGCACCAGCTTCGTTGCCCTTCTCTGGACACGCTCGAGTCATTCAATGTCCTTTTTGTAGTGAGGGGCCCAAAACTGAACACAGGAATCGAGGGGCGGCCTCACCAGTGCTGAGCACAGGGGTAAGATCCCTTCCCTGTCCCTGCTGGCCACGCTATTGCTGACACAAGCCACGATGCCATTGGCCTTCTTGGCCACCTGGGCACACTGCTGGCTCCTGTACAGCCGGCTGTCAATCAACCCCCCCAGGTCCCTCTCTGACTGGCAGCTCTCCAGCCACTCCTCCCCAAGCCTGTAGCGCTGCTGGGGGTTGTTGTGGCCCAAGGGCAGCCCCCGGCATTTGGCCTTATGGAAACTCCTCCAGTTGGCCTCAGCCCATGGCTCCAGCCTGTCCAGGTCTCTCTGCAGAGCCTCCCTGCCCTCGAGCAGATCAACACTCCCACCCAACTTGGGGTCGTCTGCAAACTGACTGAGGGTGCACTCGATCCCCTCGTCTAGATCATCAATAAAGATGTTAAACAGGAGTGGCCCCAAAACCGACCCCTGGGGGACACCACTCGTTACCGGCCGCAACAGATTTAACTCCGTTCACCACAACTCTTTTGATCTGGCCATTTTTTTTTCCAGACAGTTTTTTACCTAGCAAAGCGTGTGCCCATCCAAGCCAAGAGCAGTCAGTTTCGCCAGGAGAATGCTGTGGGAAATGGTGTCAAAGGCCTTACTATATTCAAGGCAAACAACATCCACAGCCTTTCCCTCATCCAATAAGCAGGTCGCTCTGTTGTAGAAGGAGATCAGGTTTGTCAGGCAGGACCTGCCTTTCATAAACCCATGCTGACTGGGCCTGATCCTCTGGTTGTCCATTATATGACTTTGAATGGCACCCAAGATGACCTACTCCATGACCTTCCCTGGCACTGAGGTCAGACTGACAGGTCTATAGTTTCCTGGATTGTCCTTTCTGCCTCTTTTGTAGATGTGTGTCACATTTGCCACCCTCCAGTCCAATGGGACCTCCCCAGTTAGCCATGACTTCAGGTAAATCATGGACTGCGGCTTGGAAAGCACATCTGCCAACTCCCTCAGCACCCTTGGGTGTAACCCATCCAGTCCCACAGACTTGTGTGCATCCAAGTGGTGCAGCAGGTCTCTGACCACCTCCTCTTCCACTGTGCTGACCTCAGTCTGCTTCCCCTCCCCATCTCCCAGCTCCTGAGGCTGGGTGTCCAGGGAATAGCCAGTCCCACTGCTAAAGACTCAGGCAAAGTAGGTGTTGAGCATTTTCCTCATCCTCAGCCTTTTCCTCATCGCTAGTTACCATATTTCCCTCTGCATCCAGTAAAGGAGGGATATTTTCCCTGATCCTCCTTTTGCTGTTAATGAATTTATAGAAACATATTTTATTATCTTTAACAGCTGTAGCCAAGTTGAGCTCTAGCTGCTCTTTGGCTCTCCTAATGTTCTCCCTGCATCACTTCACTATGACTTTATAGTCTTCATGAGAGACCTGGCCCCTCTTCCAAAGGCAACAGATTCTCCTTTTGTTCTTGAGATCCAGCCAAAGGTCCCTGTTTAGCCAGGCCGGTCTCCTTCCCCCCCTGCTTATTTTTCAGCACACGGGAACAGCCTGCTCCTGTGCCTTTAAGACTTCGCTCTTGAAGTATGTCCAGCCTTCCTGGACTCCCATTTCCTTCAAGGCAGCCTCCCAAGGGATTTTGTTAATCAGTCTTTTGAACAGGTCAAAGTTAGCCCTGCGGAAGTCTAAGGTGGCAGTTTTACTAACCCCTCTCTTTGTTTCTCCAAGGATTGAAAACTCCGTCATCTCATGATCACTGCACCCTAGACGACCTCCGACCTTTTACCTTTACACAAGCTCTTCCCTGTTCACAAGCAGCAGGTCCATGGGGGCACCTTCCCTGGTCGGCTCACTCACCAGCTGGGTGAGGAAGTTCTCCTCCACACATTCCAGGAACCTCCTGGATTGTTCCTTCTCTGCTGTGTTGTGTTCCCAGCAGATACCCGGGAGGTTCAAGTCCCCGACAAGAACAACAGCAAGTGACTGTGAGATTTCTCCCAGCTGTTTATAGAAAGCTTCATCCACCTCACTGCTTTGGTTGGGGGGTCTATAGCAGACTCCCACAGCAAGATCTGCTTTGTTGGACCTCATCTAATCCACACACTCTCAACCCCGTTATCACTATAATTGATTTTTGACCTGTCATAGCATTCACTAACATATAGGGCCACTCCACTGCCTCTCCTTCCCTGTCTATCCCTCCTGAAGAGCTTGGAGCCATTGATTGCAGCACTCCAGTCGTGTGAGGCATCCCACCACGTTTCTGTTATAGCTACTATGTCATAGTTCTCGTGCTGCACTATGGCCTCAGGCTCCCCCTGTTTGTTGCTCATACTGCGTGCATTGGTATAGATGCACTTGAGATGAGCTAGCAAATCCAACACCTTTTTGTGAGTGTGGGCCCGATTCCCTACCAGACCCTTCTCAGGTGCTTTCGTGTTTCCTAAACATCTTTCTCTTCTCTCAGATGAAGTGGCAGAGGCAGAGCCCTCACCAATCAACCATCCTTCAAGCTTTGGCACGCTTCCCTTGAGCTTGTTCCTAACATGCCCAGTGATCTCCCCATCCCCCCTCATGTCTAGTTTAACGCCCTGTCAATAAACCCTGCTAACTCCTGCCCCAGAATCCTTTTCCCCCTCTGGGACAGCTGCATCCCACCTGTCTCATTTGTCACCAGCAGACCAGGTGCCTTATAAACCTCGCCATGGTCAAAGAGCCCAAAATTCCGATGGTGGCACCAGTCTCTGAGCCACGTGTTAATCAGTTATGTATTCCACCCTCTGTCAGTGGTTTTTCCTTCCACTTGAGGGATTGATGAAAACATGACCCGAGCCATTAGCCATCAGTTAGCCACCCCATATGTTCTAGTTTTGGCTGGGATAGAGATAATATTTGTCAGTAGCTAGTAAGGGGCTATGTTTTGGTTTTGTGCTGAAAACAGTGTTGATAATGCAGAGATGTTTTCATTATTGCTGAGCAGTGCTTACACAGACAAGGCTTTTTCTGCTCCTCACACCAACCCATCAGCAAATAGTCTGGGGTGCACAAGAACCAAGAACTTGGGAGAGGACACAGCTGGGACAGCTGACCCCAACAGACCCGGGGGATATTCCATACCATATGATGTTTTGTTCAGCATATAAAACTAGAGGAAGAAGGAGGGGAGGATGTTTGAAGTGATGGTGTTTTGTCTTCCCAAGTAACTGCTACACATGATGGACCCCTGCTTTCCTGGAGATGGCTGAACATCTGCCTGCTAAGGGGAAGTGGTGAATGAATTCCTTGATTTGCTTTCCTTGTGTACATGTCTTTTGCTTTATTTATTAATCTGTCTTAACCCACAAGCTTTCTCACTTTTACCCTCCAGATTTTCTCTCCCATCCCACTGGGGGGAGCAGTATGAGTGTGGCACCTACTTCTCAGCCTTTCGCTTGAGTCCTTATGTTGCAATATGCATTGTATTATTTGAGTGCTAGTAATAAAGAGTAGACCCAACATAGAAGGGATGATCATTTGCTGATTGTCTGCAATGCACTTTGAAGACAACAAGTGGACTGAATTATCTGCACTAGTTAGTTGAAAGAAACCTCATGCACTTTGCTTCAGTAGAAATTGCTGTGGTACAAAACTTTCAAGAGGATCCTGCAACACGGTGGGAAGGTGCATTTGACAGTATGATTTAGAAGTGTATTCTTCTCCAAACCTCTGGCCAGCTCCTTGTTAAGATAAAAATAGATTTTTTTATTCTCACTGATAATTCTGACAGGGTTTGGGGGTGCAACATTGTCAGATCTTGTAGTCTTGTTCCATATCTCTTGGTACCTGGTATATTTTAAAGAGATTCACAGGACTATCTGATGCCCTCTGTATTCATGAATTGAAAAGATATTGCTCCTGCTATGAATCTGATTCTATTTTCTAATACAGAAGCAAACAAAACAAACAAAAAAACCCAAATCTAAACATGTTTATTAATCCTGGAATAAGGAAAAAAATTACACAAAATCTTTTTTTTTTTTTTTTTTTTTTTTTTTGTAAATCTGTGAGTTATAAGCCAATGTAATTCTTCAAACTGGCTGGCTGCTGTGGGTTAACCCTGGTATGCAGTTAAGCACCACACAGCCTTTTGTTCACTTTATCCCCCACACCCCCAGTGGAACAGGGGAAGAGGAAAGGAAGAGTAAAAGCAAGAAAACTCAGGAGTCAAGATAAAAAAAAAAGTTTAATAAGGGAAGAGTAAGTGAAAGAAGAGAGAAATAAAGAAAAAAAAAGCCAAAACAAACCAAAACAAACCCAAACCAAAACCAAGTGATAAAAATCAATCACTCACCAGCTCCCATGGGTAGACAGATGGCCAGCCAGTTCCAGAGTAAAAGATGATTAACCCCCTCAAAGACCCTTCTTTTCCCTTTATTGCTGAGCAGGACGTTATATGGTACAGAATTACTTTTTGGTTATTTCAGGTCATCTGTCTGGTTGTGTCTCCTCCCAGTAGATTGTGCATCCCCAAATCTATTTGCTGAGTGGGAAGCTGGCACAGAGTGAGAAGCAGAAAAGACTGATACTTTGCAAACACTGTTCAGCAAAAGCTGGAACATTGGTATGTTATCTATACTGTTTTGATCGTAAATCCAAAACACAGAACCATATAGGTGCTATGAAGAAAATTAACCCTGTCCTAGCAAGGCCAGTACACTGATGTATTTCTTCATGGTTATAGGCAAGCAGATTTGCCAATACTGTGATTGGAAATTTGTAAGTCGGTCACAGGAGTTAGACTCCTTTTACTTTCTGTTTAAATCTCTGTATCTGATTTTCTTAACGCTTTTTAAAATTTTTAGCCAGCCTACTATGGTTTAAACAGGGGGAAAGAAGAGGAACCTATTTACTCACACAATCTACTATTTTTCTACTTAGCCAGAGGTGAACCACTTAGCACTGATTCAGAAAACCTAAAACTGGGGGACATAGTTTTATTTATGTTCTCAGTGTAGAAAATGGAGAGATGTAGGTAGTCCAGACAGTTATGAAGAGCACCTGATTTAGAAGCCTGAAGTTATACACTTTGCTTAATCATTGTAATTGCAATTTGTAAATTGAAATACCTCTTAAATTACTATGAATTCATTTTTCATCTCCACATGAATTAGAGTTTGAGAGTTCTGTCTGGTAATTTCTTCTGATATACCTTCATAAAGAAATATTGTACCGCAATAGGCTATGCTGTAGTATGCTATGATACTACAGTTCTTGTCCTGCAAAAAATTTCTCAGAGACATCTGCTGTTGTCTGTTTCTGTAAGCATTAAAAGTGTCTACATTGTGCCCTCAGGCTGGTTTTACAACAACAAAAAATGACAGAAAACAGTGGTGACTCAAACTCATTTTACAATGCTGAATACAGCTAATGGAGGCACTTTAAATAGTAAATCTGACTAGTCCATCTTCTATGAAACAATCTGAAAAAAATGCACAAGACATTAACAACATTTAAATGAAAGAGGATCCATTTCTACATGCAAAACCTATGCCCAAAATTGATCTTGTTGCTGCACAGTTGACATAAAGGGAGCAGACACAACATGAAAATGAATTTGGCTTTTTTACTTGCATCAGTTGAAACAATGGCCATTTTTTCACTGCATGTAAAATTCTGTAATGTCTGTGTATTTTACTATATATAATGCTGTCTGGATAATTACAGAAGGAAAAATTATTTGTCTTCAAACTTATTCAATAAAGTTATTAGATCTGTTAGGAACATTTTCATGTGTATGGAGTTACCTAGATATATGTGATTGACTTGAACTTTCTATCTATGCATGTTCTGCAGTCTAGTAATGAACAAAGGTTTAGTTCCCACTTCTTTTCAGTCAGTATATTGTATAAGAGCCTTTATTCTGAATAAGGTGAAGAAGGGACTCAAAGCAAATACTTAGAACCAAAGTCGTCCTCTATATTAGGCCAGTAACCATAAATAATTATTGTGGTTTGGTTTGTTTTTTTTTTTTTTTTTTTAAAAAAAAGGAGATTTTATTCTCTTGATAATTTAAGGGTTACGCGAATATATTCTTCCTTCACTTCCAGCTAAGTGCTGATATCACTATATCTACTTTCTTCATATACTAGGTTTGCATGTATTTTTCTCCTGTAGCAGTGTGCTACAACTCTGTGAAAACAATGGAAACAGTTAAACAAAACAATAAACTGTACTTTTTTTGAAATAATTTATCTCCATGTTTGTGATCAATAAAATAAAATTGAAACATAAGTGACTCAGAGATGAATTGAGAGATTAATAATGTATGATTTTTTCAACCTGCATTTACCTTCTGTGAGCACATAAAATGGAATGCCTGTCCCTTCTGTTATCACTTCTGACCTTAAGAGTATATCCTCTGTGCACAGTACTGAAATATCAAAGTTTGCTCAAATTTAGCTAACCTGGTTACTGGAAAACACATTATTCCTGGCAGCATGTTTATTTAATCCAGTTCCTAACTGAAACCTTGCTGAATTATTTTTACTGTGCCCTGAATAATGCAGAAAGTCTTACCCAAAGGAGGGCAGGATACCACAGCATAGCGAAAAGTAATCTCTTCCTTCCAGGTTACCTTGATTTCACCGGTTCATTCTTCACAGTGTATCAGCCTTATTTTTCTTTAAGTAAGTTTTATCAGTCTCAGCTTCATGGGTTTCTGTAGAGTCTCTTTTGATTTACCCCAGTGTCAATGAAAGAACGGTAAGGTTACATTGCTCTCATGAGACTCCTATTCAAAAGATGTAATAATAAAGACAAATTGTTGCATTGTTTTATGGCTGTTACTATGTCATCAGACAAGGGCTTTGAGTCAACTCAGCTAGTACTATTGTGAGAGGAACAAAACCTCTGTATCTGTATCCAGCTTTACTTGAAAAGGAAATAAAATTGCTGCATAAATCTCCCATTGCCAAAAACAGAACTGCAGGAACAAAAACCAAAAATACCTTGTCACAGTTCACTAGCAAATTATTGTGACTGACCATGTTTATTTTCTCCAGGAGATGTCACTCAAGACCCTGGTAAATGTACATTTCAAAGTCTGCAGTTAAGAACACAGTCAGAATGAACTGTGACATAAAGCTCTGTTCACTCCAAAATTACTTTGGCCTGTTTCAATAACATTACTGCCATATACACGTGTCAGGAGTGAGAAGCACAGTTTTTAGTTCTGTTCCTTTGTAAAATACATTTGTTTGCACCAGTCCATTAATGAGCCATCCTTTATTTACATTCATGGGAGACTGAAGCTCTAAAGGAATCCAAAGTCTGAAAAGAGAGATGTGGGGGAAAAGGCAATCCATACTGGAGTTATTTGCATCTCAAGGAAACAGATAGCACTGGCAATTTATTACATATGCAATTTACATACCAATTTATGCTACTGTTGCATCAAAAAAAGAAGCCTATAAATATCTAGTAGTGTTTCATGTTACCAGGCATTCAAATCAGACTGGGCAACCACTTTTAGACAAAAAACAGATCTTTTTGTTTCTGAAGACAAAGCAAGTCAAGAAAAAAGAGAAGGGGAAGGGGAAGAGGAAGGGGAAGAGGAAGGAGAAGGAGAAGGAGAAGGAGAAGGAGAAGGAGAAGGAGAAGGAGAAGGAGAAGGAGAAGGAGAAGGAGAAGAGAAAGAAAAAAGGGGGGAAAAGAGAGAACAGGTTAAACAAGGAAAAAAAAAAAAAGAGGGGACAGGGTCTGTGAAATACTGAACTGCAAGAAGACAAAGATGGTCATGATTTTTTTCTTCTCCTGTAGTTTCCTCAGTGCTCTCAGCAAACTTTTACTTCAAGCAAGCATTAGAAGCTTCATGATTTAATAGACAAAAAAGCATTAGAAAGAAACTGTATGAAGAAACAAAAATGGAGTGTTAATGGGAAGCAAAGACAGCAACTGGGAAATTAAAGAAGCAGAGAAAAGGGAAAAACAGAACTAAGGTTTTATGTGGAACTTCTTTAGAGAACAAGGACAATGGGTCAAATAAAAGTGCAGGGGAGATTTTGTTTGGTCATGAATACAGATATGGAAGGGAATTTGAGTTCTCAGAAAGCAAAAGGAGATGAATTGAGAGTCAGTAAATGAGCATAAAATGAGCCATCATGGGATGGATAAAAACACGTGGAGAAAAGAGTAACCTATTGCTCTCAGATTTTCTGTCAGCTCAAGTGTGCAAGAGGCTATTGTTTTATAAGTTATAGTCTCGGTGAAGAACAAAGATTAACATCTAAGTCTCTACTTTTGATGACTACCATGAATAGCCCAGCATGAACTATTATCACACAAAAAATAAAGAGCTATAACTATACTAGTAAACAAAAGAGTGTCAGGGACCCATTCCCTAGTTCTGTGGTTAATCGAGATGGTCTGATGTATTTACACTATGAAAATCTCTAAGCTTTCTTTGGAGAGTGCACTTGAGAGCCTTCTGAATACTGTGTGCTGGCTTAAACTCTTTGGGAGACTGATACTTGACCCAGATCAAAACTTTGTCAAGGACTATTTTAACTGTTTAACTGTACTGACAAATGGATTCCCCAGTGCTGTTTACTTTCCCAGTACAGACACAGCCACTTTGTAAAATAATTCAATATCCTTTTTGCAGTGAGGGGCCTAAAACTAAACACAGTAATCGAGGTGCAGCCTCACCAGTGCCGAGTACAGGGGTAAGATCACTGCCCTGTCCACAAGTATGGAGTCAAACAGTGAGATCAAGTTTACTGGCTAAAAACTGTAGAACTGTAAAGCTTCATAGTCATACGGTCGTTATATATTTACCTGGGGGAATTTTAGGTGTCGCCATTAAGATTTAAACATAGAATTCATAAACAACAAAATTTCTAAATGGTGTTTGCTGATTCAACAAAAACTTGTATGTGAAGCTTTTTAGTAGACTTTACATTTGTGGTGAAGTAGAATTGTACAAAAATATGAATGCAAGGACAAAATAGAAATTTTAGTTTTTAACTAAGAGATATATTTGGCTATTTTTCACAAAACATACACTTACTTGTTCATCCATAATATATGTAAGATATCAACACACAAATATATTCATACCCATAACTATATATGTATGTTGAACAGTCCAGGCATGTGGTTAATGTTTTAGTATAAATTAAAATATGAAACTATCAGTGGTGTCTAATTTTCCTAAGGGTTTCTGGATGTCTTTTTAAGCGTGGTTCATGTTATCGTAATGTACAATTCAGCTTTGCTGGATTATTTTCTGTGAGACATGTTTATAGTAAGAGACAACCAGGCGTTCTATGGGAACAAATCCTAGCAAAGCTGAAGTAGTCAGTCTCTCTGGAGAAATAATTATCAGGGATTATAGACTAATCTGGCAAATTGTGGGTGGAAAGTGAAATTTTAACTTCTGGAACCCTTGTACTGAGAATGGACTGGTTCCAGAAAGCCTGCTAGTGAATCTGGTTTGCAAAAATGCACTATGTCTTAAATCTTTACATATATTTCAAAAATATTGTGAAAAGAGAAAATGTAATTAATAGTAGGCAATTTGGAAGAAAGATAAATAAACAAAATACCCTTTTTACTCTTACACAGAAGGACTGTGTGCCTCATATTGAGGTCATCACTCCTGGGTTCTCAAAAAATGACAAAAAAAATACATCACAGAGCTTTTTTCTTCAATGTATCATTTGTTTAATTTTATTGTCCATGAATTCTACAGTTCAATGAGATTTTTTGCCAGCTTTGTTTAGCTTAAAGAAATGAAAAATCAGTGTTGGATTCCAGATAATTTTTGCCCACATTGTAAATTTCTAATATCTGAATGATTATACATGTTAGAGATTATAACTTTCACTGTATTCAAAAGTAAACTAATTTTTTTCTTTGTATGCAAGAAAAATTAAAACTATCAAGAGTATCAGTTTTATATAGAGTGCTAATTGCTCATAAAATGACACAAACATCATGAGCAATACAAATGGTCTTTAAGTGCCATAGGCTAGCTCCATTAGATTAATGAGCCAAGGGCTCCAACTTTGATGCCTCTCCTAATTATGCATGATTCGCCATTTCTTTCAAAAGAAAGACATCTAATTAATTAGGTACAAAATGTCATCTATAGGTCATTGACAGAAAGGAAGATCACCACTCACTCGGTTTAGTCTTCAGGCAAAATTATTACTCCTCTGGGATTACCACCAAATGTCATTATTGAATCAAAAAGAGCTCCTGCAGTAGAAGGATTATAGAAAAGAGAGAGAAAAAAAACTCCACAAATCCTTTCCTTTCTACCCTGACTCATACACAGAATGATCTATTCAACCTTAAGTAGGTAAATACAATACTCCTGAGGTGCCACAAATTAGACTCCCTTTTAATCACATAAAATAAAAGAATGTTACAAGTCTTCCATAAAGTTCTTAAACAGTGATGCGAACTGCTGAAATACCCCAGTAAAAAAAACTTAGCTGAATACAGTTAACTCTCAACTCCCAAGCCTGAACTTACAGTTTCTACTTCTTTTACAAAATGTGAAACTGCAACACCCTTTCAAGCCTTTGTAAGTTTTCAGCTTGATTTAGGACGTGATCCAATTGCCATTGATTTCAAGACTAATTTGCAGAAATTAAAGACTGGTTTGTGAATCCATCATTATACAGTTGCTAGTCTGTTAGATTAACTTTAACTTGTGGAGAAATCACTGAGAGGAATTTATTTAAAATGTATAACTCATGACACCAAAAACTAAAGCTGGTTTATTCCAGCTGTTCTGTCTATAAATGAGAAGAAATGCTATCACATGTAACTTGCAAGGAGATAAAAAACACTGTCAGGTACTATCTCAGTTTGATTTATTTTCCTTTTTCCAAATATAAAAGCTTAGATTCTTGATAGTGCAGAGCTAGTTAGACAATCTATAGGCCTTTAAAAGCAATGCAGTGGTTGAGCTGACTAGAATACAAGATTTACGTTCAGCACCATGGTGTGGGATATTAAGATGCACTTTAGTTTTAAACCATGATAGAAAGTTAAAAATATTTTAATTTATTCATTTTATAAAGTAAATACTTGGTTTATCTTGCCAAGGGATTTTTTTTTTTTTAAAAGTCTTAAATATTTGTTTGTCTCCATCACTGAATTATACTGTATGTCATGCATGTTGGGGTAATAAAGTTGAAATGAAACTTTGATAATATCCTCCAGGCAATTATGAAAAAATTGATATGTTGCAGCAAAATATTTTAATTTCATGGAATAAGCATTTTCTGACGGCAAACAGGTTAATTAAAAAGACATGAAACAGTTCTATTATTTCTTAACTGTTACTGCCCCAAAAGAGACCCTATTTATTTTTACGTTCTACAGTTACCAGTCTTATAAAGGAAAATGTTTTGGGTTTTTTTGTTTGGGTTTTTTTTTTTTTTTTTGGTGTTTTTTTTTTGTACACATTTTACCATCAGGAACAGAATAGGGCAGAGAACAACCTTGCAGATATTCTTCTAGCTTCTAAGTTCAATAACAGCTTAGTATCCAGAACTGCAGTAAATTTTACTCCTGAGTTTCTGCCACTTTGGGCTCCATTGCTGTGTGTCTGTTTACCTCAAACTTCACTTCTATTCTACCTGATAGAGACCATGTAACCACAGATGTCTTGCCAATACCAACTGAAACTTAACCACTCTACCAGACTACAAACATATACACATAGAGGAATCCTCATCCATGGGATCTATGGACACCTCAGGGCAAAGCAACAACAACAAAGCAACTTCAGAGGAAGGCTTAGAATCCAGCTGTCCCAGGAATGCTAGAATAATTTGCTGGTTTCTCTTTGGCTTTGAGCAGTAAGACAGTTTCTCTTAGTGGCAGATGTAGAAGGTAATTTTGGGGAAATTCAGAACAGATTGTTATCTAAAGTACCCTTGAATAAATTTAATCTAGGTATTAGAGACTGATATTTGTATCCTTAGATCACAAATGTCACAATTCTCTAGGTGGTCCAGGAACTCCCTGGTAGTCTGTGCATGAAGGACAATTTTGAGACTGAATTTGTAACCACTGTCACAACAAAGCATTTGACTAATGACTATAGGAGTTCTTCAAGTATGAATTTTGGACTGTCCCAGAGACTGTCCCAGGTAGCTCCTGCTGTGTCCAGAGAAATTAACAGCCACCATTTGTATGCTTCAGTGAGTTGGGTGGAGAATCTGAACATCCCAGAGATTTGCCCAACCAGTTTCTGCCGTATAACTGAGTAAACTTAGACAGGGCACTTGTAACTACTCAGAAACTTAGCTGAAGATGCAGAAATGGTCACATAGGACAGTGTTTTGTACACAGAAAGATAGGAGGTATTTTGAAAATAGTTTAAGGTGCTCAACAGTGATGGATCATACTTACTCTGGAGTACTCACAGATGACCACAGGGCAGATGGACATCAGAAATCGGCAGGACAGTTGTTTTAGACTGTCACTTTCACTAAAGATACCATTGCAAAGACCCTTGCAATAGAGACTCCTGTCATTATATGGACTGTTAACAAGAGATTTCATTCCTCATATAGGTGTTACCCTGTGTAAAGATTCTTGTATGTTTTTAACAAACACTTTGTCTGGTAATGTCTGTACAACAAAACCACCCTTGTATCCTCTTCTCTTTTTTTTGTCCATAAACCTCTTTTGCTTGTTTCCTATTGCAATAAATTCTTTGTATGTGGGCCAGATTAGCTTTTTGAGATTCAAACTGAGATAGTTCAAACTAGTAGGGCATATCATGGCACCCACTCCATATACTGACTGTGTGCCATGGAGTCACACATATACACACATCGACACACATATATATATATATATGTATGAATATGTAAATCTCTCTCTATAAAATAGGTTTATGAGCATAAAATCTTTGTTAACTTGAATCAAAACAGCAAAAAAATCTTCCTTGCTTAGTAACAGCTTGTAAAAAAGTCAGTTTTGATGCTGATGTCTCAGGTCTCTCAAACATTTACATTGGGGTCTTGCAAATTTGCACCTAATTACTTGTTCTGATAGGAAAGTATATGCAAAAGTAGATAAATAAACTGTTATAAGCAGGCAGTAACAACATTATTACTATCATACTATTATTAATGTATATGGTTGCAAATAATGTGCCTGTGATTTCACATATTGCACAGCAACAATTTTTATTGCAGATAATCAGGAAGTTCAGACATTTCAGTTTGTCTTTAAAGGCTACTTCATGCAATTAATTTATCTTCTGCATTCCTTTGTGGTGACTCAAGTATTTTACACCTAGGAATATATAGTCGATATGTTATTCTTCAACTAGAACTTTCTGTTATTCAGAGATGACTTCTGTCTGCAGGGAGAAAAGATGGAAATGCAAGGAGAGACACTGCATGACAAGCTTGGAATCACAGACTGAAATTCTCTGCTGCATGACGAGGCAAAGTCTGATAAGATCAGCTAGAGAATTTTCATGATCCTAATAAAGAGCCAAAGAAACAGTTTGCCAACCTGTACACTGACTTTAGCAGGATATTGAAGGCTTGCAAATCAGTTTAGCATCTGGCCTTTGAAAATTTAATCACGGAATTACAAGTGGTGGTAAATTAGGGCCTGGTCTTGCTGACCTTTAAGTCAATGAGAGTTTTGCTGTTGAGTTAATTGAAAGAAGAATTAGGTCCTTTATATTTCAAGGTATCATATGTAAGCACGTTATTTACAAAATCACAACTATTATCTATCTGCATTAAACGCGACTGTTTTCTTGATAAATCACTAAGCTATATTTTGTTTTGGACTGTCAACCCTGTTTACACTCTGCAATGAAGCAAAAAAGTAATAAGATAGACAAAACCTTCAGTCTCCATTTGTCTCCATAAAAGAACCTAGTAAAGAAGGAGAGCTTATCTGAAAGAGGTTTGGGAATTATCACAGGTAGACACCACAGAAGGAATGAGTAAAGCAAAATAAAAATGTATATGTTGTCCACCTTTTTTAACAATCTTGATTTCCACATGTTCACATAACTTTCAACTTGATAAAATCTCTCTTCTCTGATGGAGTACATGTTATAATAGACTCCAGCAGCTCCTTTAGCTAGTGAAACCTTGATTCTGCTGCCAACTTTTTGCAGGTAGGATTGTGGTTGGCAAATGATGCAGTCTTTATTACTCTTGTAGTCTTACACAACAACATTGAAAGGATAGGTGTGTTTTGATTCTCAACAGGCAGCCCATAAGTTAAGAAAGCAGGTGGAGTAGGAGCTTCAGGGGATTTGTTTGCTACGGTGCACACTTATGAAACACTATTAAATTTGCCTCTTTCTAAAAGGGAAAAACAAAGCTAGAATTTTGACAGTAAGGACCATCCACTTTTGAGGTGCTCTCTACACGTGTGATTGGATGTCACTAAGATGACTGATGGAGCAGTTTTCTTCACTGAGCTTGAACTTGAGTTGAAAAGTATTGTGCTATCCCATCCGAGGCATCAGATATATTGTCTGTGACCTAGCTCAACTCAGAAGATGTAGAATGTCCTCTCTTCACAGTAAAGTGAGCAGTTGTACTCATAGGTGTCATTTGCAAGGGAGTTTGTGTGTTGAGAGCATATAGTAAGTGCTAATGTTGCAACACAACCTTTGAGTATCTCCATTAACTGTGTCTACAGAGGTGGAAAAGATGAACATAGGGGTGACCTTGACAGGCTTGAGAGGTGGGCCTGTGCAAACCTCATAAAGTTCATCAAGGCCAAGTACAAGGTCCTGCACATGGGTTGGGGAAATCCCAAGCACAAGTACAGACTGGGCTATGAGTGGATTGAAGAACAGACCTGTAGAGAAGTACTTGGGTGTACTGATGGATGGAAAACTGACTATGAGCCAGCAATGTGCGCTTGTAGCCCAGAAAACCAATCATATCGTGGGCTACATCAAGAGAAGTGTGGTCAGCAGGTCGAGGGAGGTGATTCTCTACTCTGCTCTCATAAGACCCAACCTGGAGTTCTGTGTCCAGCTCTGCGGCCTCCAATAAAAGAAGGACATGTACTTGTTGGAGCAGGTCCAGAGGAGGGCCATGAAGTTGATCAGGGGACTGGAGCACCTCCTTAATGGAGAAAGGATGAGAGAGGTTAGCCTGGAGAAGACTCTGGGGAGACCTTACAGTGGCCTTACAATACTTAAAGGGGACCTACAGGAGAGATGGGAAGGGACTCTTTAGTAGGGAGTGTAGCGATAGGATGAGGGGTAACAGTTTCAAACTGAAAGAGGGTAGATTTAGATTAGATATAAGCAAGAAATTCTTTACTGTGAAGGTAGTAGACACTGGAACAGTTTGCCCAGAGAAGTTGTGAATGCCCCCTCTCTGTAAGTGTTCAAGGCCATGTTGGATGGAAGGTGTCCCTGCCCATGGCAGGGGGGTTGGAACTAGATGAACTTTATTAAGATCCCGTCCAATCTAAACCATTTTGTGATTCTATGATACGAAGGTTGATTTGATCTACGCATTGCAAGAAGCCAACATCATGAGAAAACCCTCTTGGCTCTCTAACTTTTGTTGCAGCTTTAAGGAGGGACAATTTCCCTCCCCCCTTGCAAGTCACTTGTTGATTTTTTTGTAATCTCAACTAAAAGTCTTGGCTGTGGACAGGAGCTCAGATGCTGATGATTCTTTTGACATTCCCTTCAAATGGAGGATTTTTATAGGAGCCCAATCAATTGAAGCCCAAGTGAATCAACTGTGAAAACTGCTTCATATTTTGTAATCTTTCAATTGAATGCACTGACAAATATCAGGGTTTAAAAGAAAAGAGTCAGAAATGATCTTGCATTTGTTTAGAATTGTACACAATGTGTTAGTGAAAGCAATCAATACCTAATTACTAGTCTATCTCCAAGACCACAGTCCTCTCTACTCTAATGTTTTCCACAGAGATAAACCACTCACTGCATGACCTGATGAATTTGTTTTGACAGATCTGCTTCAAAAATGACAGTGAACGTCATGGTCCAAGAATAACCTCCATCCTCCAAAGAAAACAAGTTACAGAAAAGGTAAAGTTGTAAAGTTGTGGTTGAATGTTAAGCATAACTAATTACTCTGTGGTAAGAATGTTAATTCGAAATCATCTGCTACTCAGTGCCCATATTTGCTTTTTACTTTCTCCAAGGCACTCCACGTACTCCACTGAAATCTATGTAACCAAGTAGAGTATTTTGTTCTATGCACTAAATAAACATGCAATTATAGAGTCCTTCTTATTTTATGTATCATTTAGGCACACTGTACACAGTCCCTTTCATGGTCTGGTTTCTTACCAGTGCTTTTGCAACTCAGATGCATAGCAGTATGTACCCTTCTCTGGGGGCCTGGTTTATTGCATGGAAAAGGGAAGGAGAGAGTTTGTTTCTTCTTGTGCATGCACATTGAAAGAGCTTAAATAAGATGATTGATCAGGAACATTGATTTCTGACAGATGCAGTGGTCAGATTCTGTTTTCAGACAGTAAAACCTTTGAGGGTTCTGTCCTGAATTGATCATCCAGAACACAGTGGTTATTTGTGCACCACTTACTCAACAACACTATCATACAGTGACAGACAAGGAGCTGCAACCATGGACCAGAGACTCATTGTGTGAGACACAGTACAATTATCAACTAGACCAAAAATAAAATTTGCATTTCATTACAAGTCTCGGACCCTTACATAGGTCTTTTCTTGTCCCTTTTAAAAAATATTATTATTAATTTTAAAACAAATTTAATGTATCTTGAGAATACATCCTACAGGGTAAATGAGGGTACACAGAAGAACAGAATCATAATATATGTAACTGTATTTTTAGAATATTTAATTTCTTATTCTCTGTCACAGGATGACATTTACATCAAGATGAATTTGGTATATATTTCAGTTCCTTTGTACTGCTGCATGTTATTAAATATTTAGGCAGTGAACACACAGTGGCTTCACAGTTCTATAGATTTTATTCATGTCACCTGAAAAAGTTTTCACAGTGAACTCTGATTTGTTTGGTTCAACTTTTAGCTTTAAGTAGTGATTTCAAAGTAACATTTACACTACCATGTTATTATTACTACTGCCAACAGGTCATAAACTGTGAAGGGTTTCCAAGGCCTTTGCAGAATTAAGTTCTACCTGAGTAAAGATAGTGATGGGATGCAGGTTAATTCCATCTAGCTTTTGTAAATATATCTAGACTCATAAGTCAGTAGTCTTGATCAATTCACTGCCCTTAATGACTCCAGAGACAGTCATCTCTAAATACAGATTTGAATTTGAATTTTCGTTTTAGGAGCCCTATCACAGTAGTAGGAACTGCAAGTCTCTGTAACTAACTTAAACATGTCAACAAAATACATTTTTAGGTTAATCTGTGTCAAGGAATCGGGGTATAAGTTAACTTGTGCATAAACAGCTTCCATGTAGGTGGATAAACAGCAGTCAGTCTTTCATAGTTTTCAGACCAGCTCATATGTCTGTTTTCCAGGAAGCAGCCTTAACACAAGAAATAATTTTAACGAGATACCTAGGCAGATAGCAAAACTCTACTGAAGTTCATAGTTGCCTTTATTCCAGGCATCGTTTTCTCACTACAGGACTTCACATAAAAAGCAAAACAAAATGAAGCATCATAACTGGACTTCCTAAGATCAATCATTTTTACTATATTCAGAAGATTTAACATGAAAGGCTGCATATGACAGAATTTATCCAGCAAACTCTACTGTAACAACTCTTCCACAGCCTCCAGCTGGCAAAGGGAAGAAAAAATATCAGATGTCCTTAGCTGAAACCATGAATAGCAGTGATTTGAGTGTTTATGTAAAGCTATGAAGATTGTGGTCTGATCAGTTGCAGGGGCAAATAGATGAATCACAACCTAATTGTTATTAGTAATATTTTAAATATGAGTCTTTCAACTCTTCTACTTTCCTGTCTTAAATTATCATAGTCTGTGAACTCTCTACCTTGAAGACAAAAATTTCATTAAGTTTTTGAAGTTACAGTACTTATAAAAGAACACTGATGTCTAAATGTGTAAGCAACTAAACTTCCATCCAGTTTTAAGCACTCTCAGTATTCTACAAAAAAAAAAAAAAAAAAAGTAAATAGTTGCAGTTGGCTCTATATGGTCTAAGCCAGTAGTTGAACTACTGAATAGCTAAACATGCAGCTCTAAGAGCACTGAATGGCTAGATGTCACAGGAGAAACTGTATGAGAAGGGTAAAGGATATGCAGCTATCTGGAATGAATGGGCATATATTGAGTATATTGGGTTAGAAACAAAAATGAGAGAGAGGAAAAGCAATTAATTAAACACCCATCTACAAGACATAAATGGGAGGTAATAAGACAATATCAGGGACCAGAATTATCAATAATAATAACAAGAATAACAATAACAACAACAATAAATAATAAACATGATGATGATGATCATTTTTTTAAAAATTAGGACCAGGTTCTTGGCATGGTTCCTGGATGTAGTTAAGGTCTGATCTAGAGTTCAAGGGACGTGGGAATATGCATGCATCTGTGGATCAAGAGACAAAGGGTACATTTACCTTCTAGTGAGCCTCAGTCTATCAGCTGGAGAGAAGAAGTGTATATGTCCTGTGTTACTCAAGTTTCTGTGAATGCTGCTGGTGTTTATGTGGGTACCAATAAAGATAATGTCTACTCTTGTTGGCTTTTTTTGGCGTGCTCTGTATATAGTGTGCATGTGTGTGTATCTGTATGTGTGCTTGTATCTGCAGCTGTAGAGTGTATGATCAGCTTTGCTACTGACTGAACCTATAAAAAGGAAGAACAAAAATCACTGAGGAGGAGAAACCCCCTGAATATTAAAGTCTGCTGGATTTGGCTTCCCTTAACAGATACATATAAGAAGTATATGATGATAGTAAGAAAGTGACCTTTTCCACAGCATGCTTATACCTCTCCAAATGTTGAACATGAAGTGGACATTAGTCCTTGTCACTGTGCTGCTCTTCTGTAATAGACTCAGACCAAGGAGAGGGTCTGTATCTTCCTCAGAGTCACTGCTTTCTCAGAGTAATTAATTTCACTTCATTTTTACAAGTTTTGCCTACATATATTTGCTACAAGAAAAAAATATGAATGAATCTAAGGGATAAGGTATCCTAGGTGTTCTTACTGGCAAGACTGAATTCACCTCTTCAGCTATGGTATCGGGTATCAGCCACAAATATATGCATTCAATCTTCTTTCTTCCCTCTCTTTCACATACCCCCACCAAAAAAAAAAAAAAAAAAAAGACAAAATAAAAAACCCTCCAACATATCAACATATTTTAGTCAAAGACAGTCTGTTTGTTCTTGAACTAACTTCTCCCCTTCACAGAGTAATTCAATAGATTGTAAACAGGTGATTTATTTTGACAAGAATTGCAGCTCATGTTTACATGGATCATGGAAGAGATCCAATTGTTTAAGCCCTTCATCATAATTCCAGACTTTGATCTTTTCTCCCTTACTTATGTGCACTCATTAATAATTATCCTGCATTTTGTTTTATATGAAAAGAAGAACACTGCCTTGTAGGCTCCCTTACTTATTTGTAGCCCTCCTGAAGGGATGTATCATGTAAAGTGTGAAGCACTCTGAACTCCCTTTGGAGTGTCTTACAGACACTAAGTATCTTGCAAAATACATTTATAAATGAGCAATCTTTGCACAGAAGAAAAAATGGTATTTAAGTGTTCTGGTTTTCATCTCTAATATACTTTTTTTTTTCAGCTGCACTTTGCCCTGGTACTCAATTTATTTTGTACTTTATTTACTTGACTTAATCTTCTTTAACAGTAATTATGAAAACTGTCTCCTCCTTGTATATTATAATCTGATCTTCTATTCTTATATTTTCTTTAGTTCAGTGTTAGCAGATCAAACGAGAGGCTTTTCCTCTTACAGATGCCTACTGTATTTACCTTTTTTTTTTTACCTCAAAACTTTTTGTCACCTACTCTGAGACATTAGGATCAGCTGTGGTAAAAGCATGGGCTCCCAGGCTCACTTGCAGTATATTGTAGGGATAGTACCATCTGTGACAGAAATGTAGACCCAAAATTTGCAGTGAACATGTGAAAGGCCCCAAACTGGTCAGCAATTTAGAGGATTTACCGTGTCTTTTAAATGAGCAGCTCAAAAAAATCAAATTCAAAAGCCAAATTTGTAATCTGATAACCTTTGTTTTTAAGGGAAGTTTGGTATTAATGGAAAAAAAAGGGTATATAAATAAATATGTCCCTGACCACCTGTTTTGCTGATTAAGGATACCAATTAAACTCAAACACCAGAGTGAAAATAGTAGGCGTATTTTACTGATAATAACAAATGTAACAGTGTAATAAAGAAAACATGCGGTAAGAAAAGGCAGAATAGTGCACTTAAAGCAACAAACAGGAAAATCCAGGGTAATGAATCAAATCATTACTACATGAGAGAGAGAATAGTGATTAAGAAAGATCCATCACCACTTGCATACGTTACTATCACCCAGACCCGCAGTGACTGGGCAGCCCCGGTTACAGCGAGGGTTTGGGGAGCCTGTCCCGGCAAGGGGGAAATCCTACGCGGTGCGTCCATCCGTAGGTGAGACTTCCAAAGTCACTGTGAGCGGGTCCAGCCTTATATACCAGAGATCGACAGGCCAGAATAGCTGGCACCTTTGTTTTGAGAGGAAAATTCCCAGTTTCATTCTCCTGTTGGATTCCACCCAAAGCCTGGCCAGGGCTGGGGGGAGGGAACCAAGGGAGTTTCTAACAAGGCCAAATACGTGGGTTCTCAGCCTTGAACAAGGCTGAGCAAGGGAAGTTGGGTACATTCTCTCAGCATTTCATCCTCACTACTGATTACATTCTAGGCCGCATCTTTCACTAGCAAGCTTACATTCATTGTTAATGATTACAGACTAAGTTAGCAGCTTCGGCTCAGGGCTTTATGTTGGTTTAAGCCCTGCCGGGACCAGAGAGCACGTTGCCGTTGCCCCTCCCCCACCCTCAGCCGGTCAGGCTGGCAGTGAGGCACAAACCCCGGGTTAAAATAAGAAGAAATTTAATACAGCAGTGTGATAAACAATCTGAACAACAACAGTAGCAATGATAAAGACAATAAACAACAGTAATAGTGAACAAGACAAACGATATACAGAGAAATACCGCTAACTGGTCACAGAAACAGGTTCCTGCCACCAAGCCCGCCAAAGAGCAAGTAAAAAAGGTTCCGCCCCTGGACCTGACGCCAGCATGGTATGAATAACCCGGCTGGAGATCCCTTCCCCCTCTCTCTCTGCTGGAGAAACCTGACCCTATCCTACCTGAACCAGGACAGGCCTGTTGTTCAGGCTTCAGTATTTCAATGCTTTAGCACTTTTTACCTCAGCACAAGTGGGTTGTTATCATTTAGTACAATACCTACTAGCACAATGGTTATCAGTTATAAAATATACAGGATTCATCTATAGGTCAGCTCTGGCTTGGGCCTGTTGTCCAAGACTTAGCACTTCACCACCCTTTTCTGTCATGTAGATCTTGTCCTCCCAATTAGCTTTCAGACTGACATTATTTCAAGGAGGGTTTGGTGCATCAGTCTTTACAAAGTTCTTCTGGGACTAGAGGGAAAGTAACTCCTTCTATTGTCTGTGAGGTGTATCTCTGTGTGTCTGTGCCCTGCTGGTCTCAGTATCCTTCTGTTGTTTACTGCACCATGTTGCTTGTAGACCTCTCACTCCTTCAGAACATTTTGCCATCTCATCCTGAATTATGCTACTGTCTCGTTTCCATACAGGCTAAATTGTTCCCTGAGCAGGAGTAATTTCCACCTCATAGAAAAAGCTTCACATTTTGCTTTGATAATTATGGTACAGTATTCATTGTAAGCATGGGTCCGACCAGTGAAGCAGCAACCAGCCCTATGTTGGACCTTTCATAATCCTGCAGCACAGCCAGCAAAACATATGGTATTGCTGCTTCTAGCTCAGTTCATATTGAAGCACATATTGAAGGTGTGTTCACTTAGTTTGGTCTCCTAGGAAGGCTATAAACTCCAGCAGAGGGGTGGCATTGAATAAGTGAAGAAGGTAATTTCTTTAACCTCATCAGCTATATTCAGAAGAGAAAGACTAAGAGTAGTCATAAATTATAATCTGTCTTGGATAATGATAGTGTTTAGCACCTTGCAAAAAAGACTCTGAGACTTCTCAACATCTTCACAATAAATGCCTTAATAAATAGTTGAACTTTGACTTCATGTATAGACTCCTTCTTAAGCACGGAGTGAAGTGTTAAGTGCCTAAGTTTCCTGATCTTTTCAGTGTTGTTTTGAATTCACTCTTCTGCCTTTTCTTCTTTTGCTACTATAGTAGAAGCTCTGTTATAAGAAGGTCAACAAACAGTTGCTTTTAAAACTGTGAGTGGAGTGCAGATCTAGAGATGAGCTGAGGAGGGCATTGTAGGAGCAGTAGTGCCTCTGCCCTAAGAAGAGCCTGCCATTGCTGTAACTTTGTGCTAGCTGATTCATGGAGCAGCATTAAAGGTTATGGCAGTCAGTAAATAACCTGTCAAACTCCTACTGCTTCCCTTACCCAATTCAAAGGATTCATCAATCTCTGTATTCACTTTTGCTGCACATCTGGATTGCTTATTGATGATCTGGATCATGTTCATCAGTTTTCTGCTCATTTAATGCCTCTATAATCACCTCAAGCCTGTGTAAACCTTTTCAGAACCACTGAGGTGTAAAATATCTTCCCTTTGGTTCAAGGTGCCAATCTGTGCATTCTGACTATGGATGTAACAGTACTATAGTCTAGTATAAGCTCACCTTCCTTCACTTTCTAGAAGAATCTTTATTACAGAGCAGTAAATAACCCTATCTGAAAAGATATATGAACACACTCACAGAGTATGCACACACACACACAAACACACACACACACACACACACACACACACACACACAGAATATGCACACACATACAAATTAAAGACCCCCCCACTCACACACACTTCTTAAGTAAACTGTTTAAGTTATTTTTGATAGAAAATAAAAATATTTTTTAACACAATAAATGTTTTAAATATTGCTCTTAGGAATAAGAATAATATGATTATTTATTTCTTGTTCAATTTTTCTAAGAATTGCTAAGTAACAGAGAAGCAGCAGCAGTGCTGATTGATTTTTTAGGCCTGCTCACAATAATATTTCCTTCAAAAGACCAACATCCAAGAGAATTTAAACAATTTTTCTGTGACAATTTAATGTAATGCCATATGGGTTATAAAAACAAAACTGCACAATTTTCTCTTTTTTGTTGTAAAAGGAAAAGACATACCGCACTGAGAGATGCCATAAACAGACAAGAGAAAAATATGTGAGTGCTTTTCCTGGAGAGAACCCTCACAAGAACAACATTCATGCCATCAGCTGTTCTTCTCTGACTTCCCCAGGATATAGTCAACCTCCAGCAGAGACTCCTATAAATCTGGAAAGGCAGAAGAGCCAGGCATTCCATGAAGTCCATTAAGAACTTCATCGTGATCAATCTATTTTGTGTGGAGTGTGGTGGGATACTTGCTGGTACAAAACTGTAAGATCTATATTTAAGCAAACTGATAGTGCTTACTTAATATGTTTCTCTCCTCTATGCTCACTGCAGGAGATTTACCTTCCTGTAAGGAAACCAATGTTGGTGAAAGTGAAGACTTGATGATCATTGTGTGCTGTTTCCTAGGTAACGTGAAAAAAGTAATTGTAACTACTTTCGCATTAGATGTTTATTTTTTCTTTCATTCTGCTTTTAAAGGAAATCCCCAGAGCTTTGTGTTCTAGACATAGATATTTATTATAAATTATTTTTTAAAATAAGGATATGGCTGTTCAATATCCTGTTGAAGCTCAGCCAGATATTGAATGCAGCACCTATGTCTTTATTATTAAATCTGAACTTGGAATAAAAATCCATATAAATGCAGCCTTCATTTTTTGAAGAGATTTCTGTGGCTTTTTTTTTTTTTTAATTCAAAATCTTAGTGAAATACAGGGACTTTTTGTGAAACTGTGAATGATACATATTTATCCACTGGAATTACATCAGAACTACCTTTTTGGCTTATGTTTAATTTGAAGAATACATTTTCAGAACTGAATCTTGATATTAGCATACAGATGGAATCGAACAGTATGTCAATACTGACTGACAAAGCAGATAGATTGCTGGTTGCTTTATTTTAGATTAGTTCTAAATTCTCTCATAGAGAATATAAAAATGTAAAAGAGAATTTCAATCTTCCATATAATTTAAACTGAGGAAAAAGTAATAATTTGAGGAAAACTAATAAAATACTGAAGTTAGAATATGATTGACATGTGGCTAAAATGTGTTTCAGTTGTAAAGACAGTCCAGTACTAATAAAACAACATTGACTAGCTTGCTACCTTGAGGCCTCCCTTGCTCACGTATAATTGATTTTAAAACAGTATCCAAAAGAGAAAAGAATTTTGTGCTCTGTCTGTATGGATTTTTCCAGTGTTCTACTGTCTTTGTTAGGAAACATTCAAAATTAAATGACAATGTATCCTAGGGTGAATAAAACTAAGTATTTGTTTCTTTGCTATTTCATTTAAAAAAAAAAAAAAAAAAGAAAACTTCAGAGCTCCACTGTGAAGATAAAATGCTTTACTTGTGTGTATGTACCAGTAGGTAAAAATGTGAGAGATGGAGTGAGATGATTCGATGATCTGGGTGAACCAACTTTTAAAAATTTTTTCAGTGCTGGAGGCAGAAGGAGAATTCAGATGTTCCTTGTTATTAGGGTGAAGTATATTAATGATTTCCTTTGTTTATCTGCATAAACAGCTCTTATTCTCTAAGTTAGAACATGTGGAGTCAAATCCCAGAAAAGTAAATACTTATATTTGTAATTTTGGTTTTTACTTAGTGGATAGGATTTGTCTGGTACCCACTTCAGGCTCCTTTTATCAACAATGAAGAGAAGCAGGCACTTCAGGCAGGATTCTTCTTATCCTTAGCTAATCACTACACAGCCACTCACTTGCTCCCTGGCACCAGTGGGATGGTGGAGAAAATCAGAAGAGTAAAAATGCAAAAACTCATCGGTTGACATAAAGACATTTAACAGGTAAAGCAAAAGCCATGCACGCAAGCAAAGCAAAATAGGGAATTCATTCATCACTTCCCATCAGCAGGCAGGTGTTCAGCCATCTCCAGGACAGCAGGGCTCCATCATGTATAACTGCTACTTGGGAAGACAAACATCATCACTCCAGATGTCGCCCCTTCCTTCTTCTTCCTCCAGCTTTATATGCTGAGTGTGGTATAATCATCAGTATATGCTGATGATTCCATACATCATATGATATGGAATATTCCTCTGGTCAGTTGGGGTCAGCTGTCCCAGCTGTATCCTCTCCCAGCTCCTTGTGTACCCCAGCCTACTCGGAGCAGAAAAGCCTTGACTCTGTGTAAGCACTGCTCAGCAATAATGAAAACATCTCTGTATTATCAATACTGCTTCCAGCACAAATCCACACCATAGCCCCATACTAGCCTCTATACACTATTAAAATCTCTTCAAAAGTAAAGGTTTAAATACTAGAATTTTTTTTTTTCTTTTTAATTTATTGCTGCTTACTGTCATTTTTAACTCTTAATGTTACTGAAATGGACAGTAAAACTCTAATTTCTTCCTTTGGACTACAGTTTAGTGAAATTGCAGAAATAACAACCAATAGACACATAGGCCTTGTTTCTATTCTACCTCTTTACCATCATAATGGATATCTGCACTATAAAACAACATAGCCCTTCAGAAGACTCAAAACCCCTAGTCTGATTTATCAATTTCAACTCAGCCATGGGGTCCAAATTCAAATTAACTAATATGTTTTCTCAAAACAAAATCTGGTAGAGGGTCTGCATCTGGTTAATGACATTCACTGAAGTCTTCATTAAAAGACAGTATGGATGGGCTTTGACAATATCTGTTTTGTACATTCCCCCACCACCCTACCTGCTGGTTCTGCACCCTCAAGCCCATCTATGTGCCTAACATATGCAAGACATATCTTGTTCTTCTCCTGCAAAAATACTGTTTTAGTGGGTTACAATACACATCTCTCTGTATTTAAGGCCCTTCCAATTTTGCATTCAGTCTTTAGAGACCCCTGACAATGACCCTCTGTGTCAACTGCTCTGTGGTCTGAGTGAAATCTTCTTGTTTGTAGAGACTGTGAGCTATTCTACACAATCGGGCAGAGGAAGGGATGGTATGGTTAACTCCTTGGATGGATGCATTTAGAAATGGAGATGTTGCCTGTGAAGAACGCTAGACTTAACACAGTCTATCAGAATGATACTCTAGGTATAATTAACTCTGAATCAGGATGGAATTAATCTCAGACAACTTTAAGCATCTACATTTGACCTACTTGCCTAAACTCCCTTGATAGTCAATGGAGGAAAACAGACAGGATACAAATCATCTGATCTTTTTAGGCACTTGCCTTTAGAGAAATCAGATAAACTGTAATGTATTATAATTGATTTTCTCTAATGACTGTTCAGTAATCTAGGCAAATAGTCCAGATGTAGAAATCTACATTGTATATTTCTGAAGTGAGGAGAGAGGCATTTTTAAAGCAAATCTGTTCTACATGCTTTAAAATTCAGACTTGTGGATATTTCTGCTTTCTACAAGCTATCATGGATGTGCACGCATCAGTTATGACTCAGATTCTAAGTCACCTTAATCAAAGGTGGTTCGTGAATTACAGATTTCTTAAAATTGTGTTTTAAAAGCAACATGAGGTATTCATAACAACGCTTTATTATGTGATCTTAGGGATGACATTATGGATCTTATTTCTGCTAAATTATGTTGTCTTCTTATATTTTCTTTCAGATAGTTCATGGCAGCAGCTGCCACTCTATAAAAATTATTAAATAGATTATTTTAACTCATGGTTATTTGTCAATTGTGTGTATGTTTGTGTGGGGGAATTATAGCCTTTGACTATGGGTTTGCAGATGTTAATTAAGAAAACTGTGCCTGTTGTCATTAGACTTGAATTTTTTACAGATAGCTTCTTCACTCCCCTGAAACATTTTTGGGCACCTCAGAATCTGAGAAAAGCTTAAACCCATTTTTAGAAAGCAGCTATGGGACAAGATGAGCTTAATTGCTGCTCAGAAACAACTGAAATGAACATTTGTGCTATAATTAATACCTTTTTGTTGCAATCGCAAGATTTCAAGGCTTGTTTATGTCAAATTAGCATCATGGTTCAGAACAGATTGCTGTTGCTGTTGACCTAAAGTAACCATTATTAGCAATAACAAAGCTTCAGCTATATATCTGGCAGCTGTTGGGAAACGAGTCCTGAGTACATTAGTGATGTTCTGCCTTTTGAAGAGACTTCATCTGTAAGCTTTGCAATCAGACCAGGCTGCTCAGGGTCTTATCCAGTTGGGTCTTGAAAATGCCAAAGGAGGAGGGTGGATATAACCTCTTCTCAGTAACCTCTCTGCAGGTTCCCAGGGACTGCTTTTAGGTTTCTCAGCCATCTCTTTTCCAGCTGCATAAGCCTCACTCCCTCAGCCTTTCCTCACAGACCAAGTGCTCCAAG
Organism: Athene noctua; assembly: GCF_965140245.1. NCBI lineage: Eukaryota > Metazoa > Chordata > Aves > Strigiformes > Strigidae > Athene > Athene noctua. The sequence continues at coordinate 226,513,694 of NC_134037.1, read as the reverse complement.
AACTGACCATTGTGGAGACCCTCCACTGAACTCACTCAGTTTATAGACAACTTCCTTGTTTCAAGAATACAAAACTAGAAACAATATTCTACACACCATCTTAAAAGTACTGAGTAAAGAAGAAAAATTATTTCTATCAGCTAAATATGTTCCCATTCATACAGCTTGGAAAGCTTTTGGCCTTCCTCACTGCCAAGATGCACTGCTAGTTTATGGTCAGCTGGTTGTTCCCCAGGGCTCCCAGGTCCCTTCTGCAGAGCTTCTTCCCATCCACTCAGTCTCCATCTTATTGCTGCAAGTGGTTCCTCCTTTCTGGGTGGAGAACGATGCATTCGTCCTGGATTAATTTCATAATGCTCCTGTCAACCTATTCCTGCTGCCTGTCCAGATGTTTCTGGATGACAGCTCTGATACCCTGATGCTATCTCTGTTCAGATTAATTTCATAGTTGTACACTACTGTACGAAACTTGCTGCCAGGCTAGCTTTGTAACTAGTGGCATTGAAGTTTCCATTGGAAGGCACTGAACTTCCTTATCTGTCTGGAGTCAGTCAACTGGGATAAACAGTCTGTGAGGAACTAAGGTCTTTCTCTGCAGTCTATTGCTGAGAGCAGGTAGCATGATAGGAAGTCCTAGGAACACTTATAGCAGATGATTGTAGATACAAAAAGATTGTCTGCAGCTGAGTAAATACTGTATTATTTCAGAATATGTGGTTGTCCCGCATGTGTTGTGTGATGGTACTCAGGATGAGCTGCTCCATCAGCTTCCCGGGCACTGAAGTCAAGCTGACAGACCTGTAATTTCACAGATCATCCTTCCGACCCTTCTTGTAGATGGGCGTCACACTGGCCAATTTCCAATCTGTTGGGACCTCCCCAGTCAGCCAGGACTGCTGGTAAATGATGGAAAGCGGCTTGGCGAGCACCCCAGCCAGCTCCTTCAGCACCCTCGGGTGTATCCCATCTGGTCCCATAGACTTGTGTGTGTCTGTGTGATGCAGCAGGTCACTGACTGTCTCCTCCTGGATTGCAGGGGGTCGTTCTCCCAGTGTCTGTCTTCTGGCTGAGGAGGCTGGATTCCCTCAGTACAACTGGTCTTGTTATTAAAGACTGAGACAAGGAAGACATTAAGCACCTCAGCCTTTTCCTCATCACTTGTTACCGTGTTTCCTCCTGCATCTAGCAGGGGATGGAGGCTTTCCCTGGTCTTTCTTTTGCTCCTCACATACTTATAGAAACGTTTCTTATTTTCCTTGATTGCTGAAGCCAGTATTGCTTTGTGGGTTTAGATATCTTGCCTTTAGGATTATCATAACCTGAGTGTCTTTTATTGATTTTTTTTTTTTTTTTTTTCCTGGCAGTTGTTGCTGCCTCATCATTTAAGGGCACAAGAGCCTCTTGCTCCCTTTCCACTTCTTGCCACCAGAGGGGCCACTACTTGTTGGTAAGTCACAGAAATACCAAACACTTCAGAGACATGATTAATGGCCATAGCTACTTTGGTTGATGGATTTTGATCCCCTAGCAGAAATTTGACATCAATCATGTGCCTGAATTTCTCTCTGCTGCTAGATGATTTAGTATCCCATGTCCTATGCTCTACAACTTCCATTTGGAGCCGAACAATTTCACTGTCACCTTAGAAGTGTAGCAATAATTTCCACTCTGCTTTAGATTCCAAGGTGTTGTCTATTCACTGCTTTTAGGACACACTACCAAGGGGTTCATTAGAACTATTAGAATAGGGAAGACACTCCACTAATTATCCTTGGGCCAGCCATGTATACTTCCCACCTCCCCTCCTCAGTTAAAAACAAAATGGTATTTCTGTATAAATTCAGAGACCTATGGGTTCTGCCTAATATTTTCTTGTAATTTGTGAATGAAATCTTGTGTGATGGTATAGAATTTCTGATTTATTGCTGAACTTCTACAGAGAATTTTTCCACATTAAAATGAAGATGTAAAAGCTGCAAAAGATTTACTAAATCACTTAATCACTCGAAATCTCAGGCGTACGATCAGTGCTGGGTAGGTCTAAACGTTTTACAATTATATTAATATGAGTTCTGAAGGTGTTAAGTAGGCTTCCAACTAATATTATTATTATAGTAGTAAAGTTAATTAACCAGTTAATGAAATGTTGCAATAACCTGTCTGTAAGTTAATATAAAATACTAAAACCAAATGAAAAGGATGTGAATGAAAACAGAAAAAAAAAAAAAATTCCTACACCAGACTCCCATTAAGTATCTTGTGAACATTAACAAAATTAATTGTTCGAATACCTTTCTGAAAAGATATGTTGGGTTTGTGTGATGGGAACTTTGGTAGCAGAGGAGGGGGCTACAGCTGTGGCCCCCACTAGGAAGCTTCTCAAAATGCCCCTGTCTCCAAGTTAGACCCACCTCTGTCAAGGACAAACCAGTTAGTGATGGTGGATGAGTCTCTGCAATAACATGTTTAAGAAGAGAAACAAGAAAAGGTGTGGGGACTTTTAGGATAAGTTATGAGAAGGACACTTATGCGAACACCGAGGTCAGTGGAAGGAAGGAGAGGGAGGTGCACTGGAGCATGGAGCCCCCCTGTATCCTGCAGTGGGGCTGCCCCCCTGACACCCATGGAGGTCACCAGAGGAGCAGAGATTCGCCTAGGCTGTGCTAGGCTGGGGTGCTATGGAAAGAAGAAGCCCCTGCTATTGTAGTTCCATGCTGGGAGGACTGCAACACTTGGAGGTGACCCGTGCTGGAGCATCTAGAGAAGAATGCATCTCACAACTGAGAAATTTTGTGGAGCACTTTCTCCCATGAGAGTGACACCAAGTAGACCAGGGGAAGAATGCAGAAGAGTGCTTCCCCCCACCTCGGAGAGAGAAGCAGTTGAACTGACTGCACTCCCTCATCCCCTGACCCTGCATGGCTGGGGGGCAGGAGGTAGAAATATCTGGAACAAAAACTGAGCCTGGGAAGAAGGAAGGGGTGGGAAGAGGTGGGTTTTTTTAAGATATGGTAAAGCTTCTTTCTGTCACATTCTCTCTGTTAAGTGTTTTCTTTGTTAGTGTTTGAATTAAAATGATGGTCTTGTTTCCTTCCCCCAACAAACCTGTCTTTTGCCTGTGACTGTAATGGGTGTAACCCCCTCCCTGTTCTTATCTTCCTTCCTGAACCTTTTTATTAATTTTTCCCTCCTTTCCAATGCTGCAGGGGAAGTGTCAGTAAACGTTTGTGTGGCACTTAGTTGCCCTCTGGCCTCAAGCCATGACAAAAAATGATGCAGATACAAAGAATTAAGCACAAAGTGTCTTTGACCAAGGTCACAGAACACATCTATGGACAGTGGGGTCAGGAATTATGAGACTAAATTCACCAGTTTACAGAAACAGTTTTCTGTCTGTAATTAGCAGAATATGCAAATAATAAGCTGCATCCTGATGATATTACAGTTCGGCCAAAGCAATTAGATATGGTGACGATTGCAAAAAAATACATGAATATTTCCTTGCTGTCAAAAGAAATGTCTTACATGTCAGACACTGAACCTGGTAAAGATTACTGAGATAACTACTGTACTCTAGTCTTGATTCAATTTATATATTCGTGCCAGTCTAAATCAAGATTCCTTTTCTGCCTGTGACTTTATTAGTGATGTTTCCATTAGAAAGACAAGCTAAAAGTAGAGTTGGTCAAGGCTTTAATTTTTTTATTGCTGATAAAGAGGATTTCTCAAAATGTGCAATTGTTTTCCAGACATAACTGATAATATAGCAGAAATTATGTAAGATTTTTGTAAAAAATCTTTTTAAGGAAATCCTGTATGTTTTACTTACATGCCACCTCTGGCTGCCCAAACATATACACATAAATCTGATTTCCCAGACACGTTCATCTACCTCTCCTAGCATGTTTAACTAAGTAGGCTGACTTTCACTAAGAACTGTGAGTCTGCAGAACACTGCACTTCAGTTTTCTATAGTTTTATATCATTATATAAAACTCATTCTATCATCTGGTTTGTTACTGGGTTCTTGGCATAAGGCAATGCTCACATGGGGAACCAGATCCCTAAGAGGATGGTTGGTCACCATTCAGAGGGAAACAAGAGTTTCTGTTGTAATCATCTACAATGGCAACTTCAGCTGGATTATGTTAGATTCCCAGAATCACTGTGTTGCTGAAATCTTATATCCTATGATCCCACCTGACCTCTCTAGGACACACAGGATCTTTTTCTGTTGATTATCTTAAAATTTATAGAAAAGATCTCCTAATCATCTTAACTACGTACTCTCTCACATTATTATCTTTGTATCTGCTGGAAGAGTTTATACAACCATCTTGTCTATTCAAAATTTTATTAACTTTGCAGCAGGTAACAGGTGGGGGAGTGTCTGGAAAGAATGTCCAGATTCTCCACTCATGATTAATCAACAAACTGAAGAAAACAAATTGTTTTTTTCATAGCAGAAGCTGTCTGGTAGAAGTCTTCAAGGCAGTCCAAAGTTCCTACCTGAAAGCACTGATTAGTCAAAATCTGTGTTGTGAAGGTGACTAGGAATTCTCTCCATCATCCACTTTCATGTCATTCCTTTGTCCCAAACATATCTCCTGTCTCATCTGCACACTGGCTAACACAGAGTTGCTGGACCACCACAGGAAATTAGAGACTAAGTACACCCCAAATGTAACTGTAGGTTAGACCAGATTCACACTGATTAAATTCCGTAACAGTTGCCACAGGACTAATTTTCTTGAAGTATGTAAACTGATCTTTGGGCCAGAGTTAGTGGTTTGCTGCTGCACCTGCAGGAAATAATTTGGAGGGACTCATTAACGATAATTTAAAAAAAAAACCAAAACAACCTCCCCCCCCGACATAGATACCACACTTTGCCTCTTTGGCAGGCATGTTACTGGTCTATTTCTGTCTGTTTGTTCTATAAGCCTTTTGGTGTGAGACTGTGTCATTCTTTGAACAACCATACCTATGACACGCATCCCCACTAAGTACTTAAACACCTTCAACATTAGGGAAATCAGACTGCCAAAGAAAAGACCTTGGGCCCCCATACATCTCCAAGAAAGACTTGGGTGCCTCTAAGAAAGAGTCCAGAAAGCTTTCAGAACGTAAACAATCTTCTGCCCTACAACAGACAGTGTGGAGTTAAGTAATTTGCTGTACGAAACTTGAAGTATGGGAATACTTATTGAAGCTCCTGGATTTAAGGTTTATCTGTCTTCACTGGATCTAGTGTTTGCAGTCCCTCAGATGAATTTTCTCCAGATGGAAAATCACTGCTGCAAAGAAACTCTTGAGAGACAGTGAGCAATAATTTAGTCCAATGATTTTAATTTATGGTCCAGAAACTGCTGCAGGCTTGTAATGACTCCTAAATAGTCCAAAAAGAAATTATTAAGAAAAGCAATATTATTGTCAGTGACTAAAATTAATAGTCTGAGACTGCACTTCCATGAGAAAAGGCTTAAGAATCTGTAAATTGCAAAAGTTAGAAAAAATATTTGTTCATCAATGGGGACATTCACTAAGGAAATGGAAAACTTTGGTTCTGCACTTACCTCAGGAACATTGCACCTATAATTCTTGTATCCTGGACATCAGCTATGGCTGTTAACTACTTATGGAATAAGCAGAAAAGCAGATTCTGTTCTATTTCTGTTCAAAATGGGCCATTCTGTAGCCAGGAATGAAAATGTCAAGAAACCAGAGAGAGAACTAGCACAAATGATATGACTGTACCATACAGATTTTGGGATGAAGATATTTCAAAACTGTTGAGTGGTTTTAGATTTGTAAATCACAGAATAAAAGATGGGAAAAGTCAATATAGCATAGTATAAATTCCATTAGTGCCTCTAAGCAGCATCACACATTTTAAAATAGTAAAAGTTTAAGAGACTCCAAGACATATAAAGGAAAAAAATCAAAGCATCTTATGTTATGTATTATTTTTGATTAATAATAAAAGTGTAATATTCTGTAATTATTCCAGACCTGTGAGAATCAGTTAGAAAACTTGAACTCCTATTAGCACCATTTTACGCATCTTTGTAACGAATCTTAAGACGGGTCATATAAGAAAAATTAATAAAACCCGGTATTTCTGGGCTTGTGGAATGATCCTCCACAAATGGCAGATTGTTTTTGACCATAGACAGAAAACCTGACATCTCTATCTTAGTGATTTATCTAGGCAGAATTTTTTGATTTTATGATTCTGGCTTGCCAAAGTACCACCTGTAATGCAATATATTCTACTAAGACAATACATTTCACAGAACATATTTTTGGAACATTGTCTTCACAAATATGTTATTTAGAACAAAAGTAATTTTTCCCAGCTGGTAACTCCTTATTCAATTCATTGTCATACTGAAGTCCAGTGAAATTCAATAACTTCTGCTGGGCAAAGATTTTATATAACTACATCAACATGGCCACAAAATTTGTAGGATTTAAATCTGACTTGGAACAGTAATAATTTGTTTCACTGAAGCATTCTTTGTCCAAAAAGACTTTAAATCTTTGAGCAAAGAGCGGCAGCCAACTGTCCAAACTGCAGTGAATAATACATTACCTACTTGTAGAATTACTTACATAAAAATGTCCTTCTCAGATGTTATGAGTAACCCCAAGGAGAGTAGTAAGATTTTCTACTTCTGCATGCACTTTTGTGTATGCAATTATCTGTTTCACTTTTCTTTATTATTTTCTTATTAAATGAGAATTAAGAGCAGATTGTAAATGCACAGTGTTATCCTGCTATCTCATTTATTGAATTTCAAAAAAAAGGAATTGTCATCTTCAATCAGACCTAAATGACTGTCTAAATAAAAACGTTTTATTTAATGATCAGAAATGCTTTTCTAAGTGACATTTTGTTTATAAGCAGCAGCATTCCACTGAGTAAGCAAACAACATTGGCCTCCTAATCTCTTTAAAAAAATAATACACGTGAATGAAAAGGAACAAATCTCATGACCCTGCAGTGCATTTTTACTATTCTGCTAGTACATCCTTCCAGCAAAAAGCCCTTTCTCTGAACACTTGATTATCAGAATTCTAGTAACTGACAGTTCTAGCAACAGTACTCTCCCTCCAAAACCACTACATGAAAATTTGTTAAAGAAGGATCTGTTTTCTGTGAATGAAATCAGTGCCTAAAATGTTCTTTGTTCCTGCCATCAATGGGAAAATACAACTGACAGGAAATAATGTAGTATGTGGGTGCAGAGAAAATGCAATAGCAGGTACTGTATAAAAACATAGACTCACAAGAAAAAAAAAAACAGAATAGTCATCATTAGAGCAACATCCTCTGTCCCCATGAACACCAACAACCTATGTAATCTGTCTCACACTCTTCTACCAGCAGGGCTCAATTCTGGCTCAGAAGGCCCGTCATCAGCTGAGATGGTATGAAGCTATTTCTGTGCAGTCCCTGGTCTGTTCAGTGAGACTGGTAAAGAGGCTGTCACTAAGTATTGTTAGAATGGTAGCAAAGGGGACACCTGCTTGGAGTTGAGTTGATGCCTACAGCACATCTTCATCTTGAGTGTGGGCTGGAACTGAACCAGTGACCTAGAACTGAAATGCTCTGGTAAAGAAGTATATGCATCAGAGGGTTATATGGATAAAAATTATTTGCAGCCAACAAAAATAAGACAAAATGATGAGAAGAGAAAAACAGAACAAAGCAAGGCAAAGTGTATTCTATTATGAGAAGGTTTCTTAATATGTGATGTAAACATCAACAACTCACATACACAATAGACACTGGTCCACACAAGGGCATAAGAGAAACTGACACCAGCAACTGCAGCAGCATCAGCATTACTTTTTAAGACAGAAAAGTCTCCCCTTTAAACAAATGTTTTATTTCAGTTTTACATAGAGAATTCAAAGCCATGCTCTCTAACACTAAATTTCTTTATTCTGCCCAACAGATTTCTTGTGACAGTGCTATTAACAAGTGAGGTCATTATCAGTGGGACTTGATATGCAACTTATTATGTATTACTGTAAACTTAAAATATGAACTCATAAATAATAGTTTCAAAATATATAATATAAACCAAAGTAATAAATGAAAACAAAATAAAAATTATATACCAGTACTATTTACCATTATAACCTATTTTTCTCCTTTGTTTCAAATCCTGGATAGTATTTTAGGCATATCTACTTCATTGAGCAAGGGCAGGCAAATCTGATTACTTTTTGTTGTACATAAACCCATATAGATACAACAGTGTGTTCTACATCTGAGCTTATAAATCCTGCAAAGTGGGAAGCTATCCAAGTTCCAACATAAAACCTCACCAGTATGGTAGTAACTTTTAGGCTAGAATTGTCTTGTATTTAATACTCTCAGAATGCAATCCAGAAGAACCCAGACATATATGGCAAGCCTTATGCTTTTCACAACTGTCAAGACATTGTGTTAAATTTCAATTTAATTATAAATTTTAATCCCCCAGTCTTCGAAACTTTCCTTTCTTGATTCTCTTGTAGGCAACCCAGAATTTTATTGATGCAAAATGTTGGCCCATTTTTTATCATCTGCTCTGTTTTCTGTCATTCAACATATTTTAAAAAATCTTTATTGTGTCTGTAGTCCTCAGTCCTCTTAAAACCATAAGTATTGTCTGTCTATTTCTTCATTCCAGTCTACTTTGTCCAGCTTTGTTTTCTGAAATCAAACAAAAATGATATAATGGAATATTAAGCTTAAAGGGACCTCACAGGTCATGGATCCCTTCTTCCTCTCATCACAGTTAATCACTTCATATAATGCACTTCATAAAGTAATCTATTTCTGTCTTAGCAGTAGCTAGGCTTGTTTCTTCTTTTTTTTTTTTTCTTTTTTTTTTTTTTTAAGAGAGTGTCTTTCTTTTGTTGGTTGTTTTTGTCTCTACTGCTCCTGTTAAACAGTTTCTCCAAGATTCATTCCTCAGCTTACAAACATACTTTCTCTGTCAAGCCTACATTGATTACTCATGGCTATTTTATACCCATCTATTCTTGTGCCAACAGTGTCTGTTAGCTAAATAACTCTTTTTCCTCCCTTAGGTTTACTACTGATTTATTTATAGGCAACATTTATATTCCCTCTCATCCTTAGTTTTTCCAGATGAAACAAGCTTTGTTCATTTTGTTGTCAAAAAGTCCTGGTAGTCCTCCTCCTCCTTAAAATAATTAGGTAAGTTGAAGATACAGTGATTGTCCCATATTTCTTAGATAGCTTGAAGAATACGTAAGTATTTTGGTAGAACATTTTTCTTAATGGGAAACAAGCACTGGGACTCCAGTTATACTTATTCACTAATGGTCTTAATACAATAAAAATAAACATGGAATCTAGAAGGTGGTCAGTTGGTATACCATGATAAATCATGATAAGACTATGCTCCTAACTGTTAAAGTTTCAATTTTCTACAATGAATATTCACTATAGATGACTTTTTAAACAATTTCATCTTTTCAGTTTAAATGAGTGCAGAATATTCACCAGGTGCATAAATATTTTGTGAATTTAATCACTCTGTATGTTTATTTCATGCTATGTAATTAAATGTAATCCTTCTAGAAAATTCATATGAGTTGTGTAGTAGCTGTGAAAACTGAGAAACTACTATGTAATTTGAAGTATTTCTCAGAACATACTTCTATGCTGACAGGTAACTATTATGAGTAAGAAAATGATATATTACATTAAGTTTTCCTGAGAGTCTTTGTATGCACTTCTTTTACCAGGGACAGTTGCAATTTAATAGTGCATTAAAAGACCATGTGGTGTGCCATTTGTCATGGAGTATTTTTATATAATCTAAACTACAAGTTCCTGTTTGAACCCTAATTAATCTAACACCCACCTCATTAACTTTTAGGAAAGCCTCACTCTAATTTAAGGTTAATTATTTAGCATTTTTTGGCATCGTTGCTACTCTATCTACATATGTATTTATTTCTCTCTATTTATAAGATCCACTTGCAAGTGAAAACTAAATAATGAATAATGAATTTTTTTCAGACCAGCAGGTGATATTAAGTATATTTTTCTCTTTTTATAATAAGAAGAGAAAGAAGAGACAGAACCATGGCAAAAAGGATTTATCTATCCCTACATATATAGTTTCAGCATAACTTTACCTAGTCCCCCAGTCTCCTTTCTCAGGCAAAGGAAAGGATAGACACCGTTAAGGGGCAATCATCTTCTAGTGCACTCATCTGACAGATCAGATGAATCATGTTCTCTCTGTAGTTTGTAAAATGATAGTTTGTAAAATCAGATGTAGATATCTACAGTGTAGAGTCTAAAGTTAGGTAAGAAATCCAATCTCAGTTGTGTTTATCCTCACCATATCACATAATTTATATGTATAATCATACACACAATTATATAATTACATTTATTTGATATACTTAATTACATCTGCAGCTGGACAAATATTAGAGAAAAAAAAAAATCAGTAAATGCTACCACTTTAAAACAGACACTTTTGACTGAGTAATTATATTGATAATATATTTGCAATCCATCCTCCCTCCCTCCCTCCCTCCCTCCCTCCCTCCCTCCCTCCCTCCCTCCCTCCCTCTCTCTTTCCCTCCTTCCCTCCTTTCCTTCTTGCCTTCGTCCACACCTTCCAACCCCTCACTTGCTCAGTTTTAAAAAATGCTTGATTATATTGACTTGTTCTGTTTTTTCTCATATTGACTTGCCATAGATATAAAAATACATTTTCATAAATTGTTTATGTAATGCAGAAATCCCTTCCACAGCATAAGAATCATTTAAAAAGGTCAATATAAATAAAATATTAACCAAAAATGAACATTTTTTTATATTAAGTTGCAGATTTTTTCTTATTTCTTTTGCTCTGAGTTGTAAAAAGAAACCAACTAATTTTTAGCTCACAAAATGATCAGTGAAATAGCGTTTGCTAGTGCTTCTGTTTTCCCTGTTATGTGATCTGTTTTATGCCATTCAGTTGCTTTATCCAAACTTAAACTAAATCTACATGGATAACAGTTCTTATTTGCATGTGAAATCCATTTTCAATTTTAAAGCCTTGGTCTCAGGTATGCTATTCCTGTGCCCACTCACAGTCTGATGAAACTTAGAAAGCATGTCTTTGTATGGCTATTTTAACAATACTGTCTGTCTCTTAAAAATTAATAAAATCATGTGGATGTTCAGTATATATATTGTGACTAAGTCAGCAAAAGTGGGGCATGTGGTGTAGCTCTTCCTCTCTTTCAAATCTGAGCCATCTATCAAGTTGGCTTATGATTGATTTTCTCTAAAATGTTCTGCATTGCAGTGCTGTGGCAGCACTCTGTTTTTACAGTGTCTTTTTTTTTTCCTGTGCCCCCGCTGGACTCACAGGGCAATTCAGCAGCTGGTGCAAATTGTCATTTCTCCCCTTGATGGACAGAATGGTGAGAATAGACATTGAGGATTTGTCCTTCAGACTTTGCCTCAGTATCTGAGACTCAAATTGGCCATTCTAAAATCTTCCAACATAACAAACCTTGTTCTGACGTTTCTCCACTCATTTATTGAAAAATAATTGACAATACTTTTAGACATCTAATTCTTCTTTTCTCTTTTAAGTCTCAAGTTCCTATTAAAACAAAATATTTCCAGGATGCATAAAGTTCAGTGTATATGTTTTCTAATTGATTTGAGACTGTAACAAGGGCTCACCAAGACTTCTGGGCAGAGGATTTTCAGGCTACGGGGAAAGAAATGAATGAGTTTAGAACTGCTACTAGGACAAGCAGTCTTCTAATACTGCTATGTGGATTTTAGGTAGCTAAATGTCAGTATAGATTATTTAGGTAGATGGATTTTTCTTGCAGTTATGTGGTAAAATTTGGTTATTTAGAAAATGACAATTAAGTCTTGTTAAGGGATATTTACATTTTTCATCTCTGAATTTATCATCTAATATGTACGGATCTGTGCAAACTGCAGATAATTTTTTCCATGAAATAATTCAGTCAATTCACACTATCTTACCTTGAATCAAACAATGTTTTTTGTTCTGAGAATATTTGTAGGGGAAAATCCTAGTTCTACAGAATTAAATATGATCTTGCTGTTGACTTAAGGAATGCTGAGGGAAATAACTTCACCGGTATGCTCCTTCTCTGCCTTTCTTTCACTGAAAGATACATGTCCTGCATTCTTACAGATATGCACATAACAAAAAACACACTAAAGCATGTTTTACATCTAGGTGTGCAGACACACAAACAGTAAAGCTGTAATATATATGCCTAAAAAGAAGGTGAGAAGTCATATTTACAACTACCCTGAACCTTCTAATTTGTTTGATTCTCCAGTTAGACTGTTTACCATAATTTTGTGAGCAGACCGTTTTCCTTCCTTCCTTCCTTCCTTCCTTCCTTCCTTCCTTCCTTCCTTCCTTCCTTCCTTCCTTCCTTCCTTCCATCCAATTTTTCCGTTATCAGTTAGAAGTATTTTCTTCTCTTTTAGATGTAGACAGACTATCTATTTGGTTGTCTATATAATCAACAATTTAAATCAGTTTACAAATGTACATCACAAGAACAGGTCAGATGGCAGAAGCAGAGATCTAAGCTCTGTAATTGAAAGTCTAGCTTTAAAAAAAAATACATTTGAATGCATTGGCATTCTGGAGATAATTAATTTCTTAGGTATTAGTGGCAAAAAATTGAAATACCAGCAGCACATGGATTATCTCATAGTAGTGTCTTGTGATTATTTTTTTTTTAATACTAAACACAATTTCCATTTTGTAGGTTATGCAAAGAGAATATCAAATGAGTAATATCTAATGGTTTTCAGAGCCACAAGATTTTGAATAGAAAGCAAATTCTTCTATATGTTACTTGATATTTCAGTCTAGTATTTCCAGAATGCCAGCTACCTTTCAGAATAAAATCATGACATATTCATCGTAATATCAGTTGAGTTTCAATGTAGTCAATTATATGCAGCTTCACACAGTTTCTGAGTCTGCAGAAAGCTGTGACTAGCAAATAAACTTGTCTGTGGGTTAGCTAATAGAAAAAAATGAAAAGACCAGAGATGGATACAAATCCAAAATCAATTAATACCTGATGTACATGAGACAATGCAGATAAAGAATTAAACAAAAATGTTATGGTCCAGGACTGATTAAAAACCAGAAGTGCCAGGGATGTCTTCAGACTGCCAGAAGTCTCCCTACAGCACTGCGACCACTGCCCATGTAGGACAGAGCAGACCCCTGCCCGGTGATGTGAGCAGCTGAAATCTGGCAAGTGGGGTGGCACTGAAGGGTGCGACATGGGGCTATGTACACCTCAGGGGGGCATGGATCCTCAGGGATGATTACTCAATAACATGTGCGTTGGTGGATATTAGTCAATATCATGTTGTTAGTAAATCACTTTGATCATTATTTGATGTAAAATGTAGGAACTGAGGAGTTTTTCCCCTGGAACAGCATCACACATCTCTGCGCAATGATATATAGGATTTGACAATGACACTGGTTCTATTTTGCTGCTATGGAAAATGTCATATTCTTCAAACTTTAAAAAAAAAAAAAAAGTCTCTTTGATCATATTATAATGTTTTCTGAAATCTCAATGAATGGATTTGCAGTAGAAGTCTATATAAGTTTGACACTCAAACGCACCACAGTTTAGCATTCCGAAGTCTCCGTCACAGGCCTGCAGCCCTGCACTTGCTGCTTGGAGGTGATGCTACTGCTGCGAGTCCAGAAAGAAAAACTAGGACCAAGGAGCTTGGAACAAAGAATTCAAACGACTGGATTCCTCTCCAGACACATGAAAGACAAGAAGATTCTCAGAACAGTCAGCACATATTACTGAGTTGAAATCATGCCTGATTGCCTTTTACAATGAGCTATCAGGCCATATGAATGATGGTAGAACATAGAATGTAATATACCTCAACCTTAGCAATATTTCTACAATCTTTACAGCAGCATTCTGTCTTGAAAAACAAGGAGTTATGAGTTGGATCAGTGTACTGTCAGATGGGATAAAAATTGTCTGGACTGTCAGGCTCAAGGACTGATAGTTTGTTGACATCTATTTGGTGACTGGTAACAAGAAGAGTAGCCCAAAACCAAGGCCTGGGCTGATATTGTTCAATAACTCCATGAACAACCCAGATGGCAATATGCATAGCAAATCTATGGATGATACCAAATAAGAATGGTATCACACTGAGAGAGAATATGCTAATCTGCAGCTCACCAGATTACTTTTCTCATAAGAGAAATCTGATGTCAAACGTTGGAAGTCCTGGAGCATATCAGTAAGGGCACCTAGGAGCTTTAAGAGTGCAAAACCTATTGGTATGGCTTTGAAAGACTCTAAATGACTGAAGAGAGTGGAGGGCCTTTTATTCTGCATTTTGAGAATGGTTGCTGAGTAAAATTTCTCCATAAATCATCATACAGGTTTTGGGGGTTTTGTTAATAAACTAATACTTACTTGGACCATAAGGTCAGGGGATCAGGGGACCAAGACCCAAGGATGAATTAAGAAACTAAATCTTAGGCAGTAGTTTCTTAATCTGTGTCTGAACTTCCTCTGTTTCTCCTGTAAGTGTAGAAGAATCAATCATGATTCAAACACAGAAGAGTGAAGAGCACAACTGGGGATGACAGTGGAGGTAATTAACTGGAATAAAGCTGGTATGCAAAGACTCAGGCAAGGTCAGATTTCTTTATAATGAAAATTTTTAGGCACCTGACTGTAGTCATAGTGAAACGCTTTAGCATTCTATATTACTGTAAATTCCCTCCCCTTCTCCTTAGCTTTCTCCAGCCTGTTCTTCCTTCACCTAGTTCATATGGCAACAGTAACACTAGAACTCTGCATGACTCAAGATGTTTTTCCCCTCCTTTTATAGCTACGAAGGTTGCCCAGAATGAGCTTGCTCTTGCACAGCTCTGGCTATAACTTTGTAAAGGATACTGGCAATTCCCCTCTACAAAGAGCAAACAGACAGTAACAGCATAACAGTTTAAGTTTTCTGCATACGATGTAAAAAATGGGTCCATTTTGTGCCCTTTGTAGCATCTTATTGTAATATGCAAATATAATTTGTACTCTCTGACTTAGTGAAAAGTGTGGAAATACTCAGCAAGCAACACAGCCATAGTAAAACAAACCACCAATTTAACCAGCTGGCTCACCGAGTAGTGAGAAATTATTCTAATTCATTTTGTGAAGTTATTTTCCCTTAGGAGCAAGTACTCTTCAGGAGTTATACCATATTTTCTGACAGTGAGTTCCAGAAACTCACTGCCAATTACTGCAAATACTTCTGTTGACCTACTTGGCAAGCCACTAGAGATCAAATCACACTTATAGCAAACAAGCCATAAAAAAAAAAAAAAAAAAAAAAAAGTTATTCTTCTCTTATCCTTCCTCTCAAGCTCCAATTCCTCTGCTAGCTAAATTGATGTTTACTTGGGTTGCATTAGGTTTTCCTGAAGCAAATCCCTTTGTTCCACTGTTTGACAGTCCTCAATTGTACTTGGCTGTTCTGTCTTTTGCTCCTCAAAAGTGACTAGCAACAAACACTTTGCAAGGACATCGTCCTTCAGATCAGACTAAAGCAAGGCACTCACAAGTACCATAAAGGAGTTTATAGCTCCAATTTGCTGTCTTGTGTTGTTGCTTAGATGATATTTTGTGCCATTTTAGCAGTAGTCTTAAAGTGACAGGATGAAAACAAATTTCTAAACCTTCAATCAGTAGAACAAAAATTATTTATTTATTCTATAGAAAGACTATTTATTCATCTGGGATAAAATCTGGCATGGAAATATCTGTATAACCATGACCATTTGTGTAGGCTTTTTCCAAGGGATTGGGGCTTTTTTGTTTGGTTTTGTTGGCTGTTTTTGGTTTGGTTTGGTTTGGTTGTTTGTTTTCTGGAGTGTTACAGCTTTCAAACATTTTTTTTTAAAACCTGTTAATAAAATTACAAAATATTTTCAAGCACCGTTTTAACAGCCACCAAAAGTAACCATAATTATACAGAGAAAATAACCTGTTCCTCATCCACATGAGGATCCACAATAAATCCTATTCAGTTAATGCTTTTTATTTACAAACTGCCTTTTTGTGAAATAAGTAAAAGATGGTAGATTGAAAATGTGTATTTCAGTTCAAGCTCTGCTACAGATTTGATCCTAACTACTTATACAGTAAGGATTTTTTTTTTTTTTTTCAATTTGATGGCTGACCGAGAATACAGAAGTGCAAAAAAAGAGAGATGTTTATAAAAAAAAAAAAACAAAACACATCAAACCACCAATCTGGTAAAAGTAAAAACAATCACTGCAATTGAATAAAACCAAAAAGATATCCACCTCTAGTTTAATTACAAGTTTCAAAATATTTTTTATTATTTTAAGTGCTGATATTATCTTCGTATTGCAGTGAGAAATTGTATATTTGAAAGTTCAGGGCTAGCAACTCAGATATAGCAAACAAGTTAGAAAATGGAGAGATTAAGTTAGAAAAATGAAAGATCTATTATGACATTGCTGAGAAAACTTTTAGAAGACAAATGCTTTAGTGTTAATATCTCCTGTTTTCTATCTTCACAGTAAAACAATAAGCCATGGCAAATCTGAAAATCTGGAACAACTAGCTCAGTGTCATTTGTAAAAAATGATACCAGAATTGACTGTGTCCTTATTTTTTGTCAGGATTCAGATTTACCTCATGTAACCTTCTGTATCTAAAATATGGAAGCTGGGGTATTATTCTCAAGTTTAATTATACAAATATAAGGTGTCTAATCATCACTGGCTGTTTGTGCTGCCTCAAAAATCTATAAAAAGTGACCACCTCTGCAAGGCAATTCCTGACCTCCTAGGAGATCCCAAGACAAAGCCTAGGAACCTAAGCCTAGAGAGGAGCAATTTTCTTGCCTAAACCTAGGTCCTCGCTGCCATATGAAACACCTCTGCATGTCTGCACTCAAAGGAGTAAAGGAAAAACTTCACCCTTACTAAACAGCATTTAAAGGCTTGTCAGAAATTCTGTTGTACCTCTGTAAAAGTGTAGGTCCAGTGAAATAAATCCTCTCCAGTATGCAATGTGGTGTGAAAATGGATAGCTAAAAGTTAATGTCTACTCATGTGGAGTGTTTCTACAATAAGAGAAGAACCACTTCCAAATGGGAACTCACTCTGTCCTAAGATGCCTGGGCTGGTACACTCCAACATTGTGATGGGTTAAATAATTTTCTGGAAGTGTCTACAAGTGAAGGGACTCTTAAGACTAGCTTAAGTTGAACATAACATTTTGGGTCATTTTGTAGGTTGTGATACAAAACTATGATACGGTTGCTTTCACTTTTGATATTCTAATACAAGTCCGTAATGTGCTATAGGATTAAGAGTGGTTGGCTGCCTACATGAACTGAGCTGTATATAATATTGATATGTGGTTTATTCTTGCAGTGCTCTTATCAAATCGCAGTTCAAGAGACTTGACCTTAGGTAAAGAGAAGGAGGGGTAATTTTTGCTAAGTTAAATGATGATGTTAAAAGATGAACTGACACAAAAGTGCACTTTGTTTTTATATAAAAGTTATATAAGGTTTTTTAAATATTTAAGACCAGAGGAAAGATTATTTGAGAGGGAGCAAGACTGTTTACAGGGGCAGTAATGTGAGCTGAAATGCTGATCTTGAAAGAAAGATGAATTAGTATTCAAGACCTTTATTTCCCCCTTTCTTTCAATAATATATTTTATTTCTTCAGTGGGAATAGAAGGTGAATATTTTTATAAACGCAATCCGATAATTAAAAAGATAAAATCTATAGTTTGTGAAATACAAATGTACAAATGCTGGTTATTAGAAGAATTTGTTTCTCTATTAACTGCAATCACATAATTTCAGAAATCCCTTAGCATATATGAAGTAATTTTTCTCCATTTTGCAGCAACAGAGAAACAATAACTGTTAACTTTTTACTATTTAGAACACACCTTAAAAGAATGAAATTACTAAAATGAAGCAATTGTTTGCTTTCTATACTATTTCTAAACTAGCAGCACATAACATCAGTTCCTGCCGTTGAAATTCTAAAGCTGTTTTCTGGTGGTCCTTCACTGTCAAAAGGAAAATTTTGTAGGCAGCTTTCTTTTCAGACAGACTTAAAACTTTCAAAGAGGAAAATGCTGATTTAAGAAATGAGGTAAATATTTTTCTTATCATAAAGAAGAGAGAAATATTTTAAAATATGCACATGATCAATTGCTCACTGAAGCCTTTATACATGTATAATATAATTTAGCAAAATGGCTGCATCTCTCTTTTTGAGAGGATGTGGAAAAGGATTTTTCTCTTGCAAGAATCCTTTTACTTCCTTCCGCCTCCAACAGATATTGAACTATAATGGATTTATTTTGGGAAAATAATCAGGATTGAATCTGGGATGCAAGAAACACTGTAAACCTCAGTTGCAGTGTGTGTCACCTTCTGCTAGTGGTACATCTACTGATTGTGCAACTCTGAGGGGAGAAAGTACATATTGGTGTGGAGTTAGTAAGTAGATGTCATATTATATTTTTCACTTCCTTTCCACACTTGAATCATACATATTATATTTATATATCATTGAGTCCAAAATAAAAAAAAAAAAAAAACAAACCCAAGCCCAACAGAAACGTCATACGCTGAAACTGTTGAAACACTTTGTCATCAAATGAAACAAAATGGGAATATTATATCTTTACTGATAGCATAATGAAGGTGAGACATCCTTGTTCCCAAGGGATACAGAGTTTTTCAAACTCTGACATAATAAAGTAATGCAGTGGAAATAACAAGATTCACACATGCTAGGTAGGGTTCGAATAGCCCGGAGGCCCCCCGTGGTTAAAGATTTGGCAGCATTGTCTGAATACACCAGTGATTTGTGAAATGACCAAGTTAATTCTCTCTGCTCAAGAATCTGTTTATTAAGGCAAATCTTGCATTCTAAAGGAAGCAACGTTAGCATTTTTTTTTTCAACTTAAGTTTAATGATTTTGTAGATATGGTATGTCAGAGGAAACCCATTGAACTAATCTCTTTTTACTGTCCATCACTCTTTTCTGTCTGCTTCATAGTGTCATTACTAATATTTACAGTATTAAGTTCATATAACATCATTGCCTTGATCAATATTGAGAAAAATCTACAAGATGAATACAAAAAGAGGTACTAAATCTGTTAGATTAAACCCTTGATTATTAATTATACATTCACATTTCTACAATTTCTAAACACAAACAATGAAAACAAAAGACATGACCTAACCAGTTAAGGTTCTTTCTTGAATTGGAAAAGATCAGAGGATTCATGGATGAAGGCAGGAAAGAGGATGACATTTTTTTCTATCAAGCAGTGATATTTTTCATTAAAAAATCTTAAATTACTGAAGTGAAATTTTAGCAAAACTGTAGACTATACTACATATCTGAATCAATCGACTAATTGCAGTATATATAAGGTTTTAGGTAATTTTTTTCTTTGATTATTAAGAAGCCTGGGGTTCTTTCCTCAACCTCCTCCTCCAGTACTAGAAAAATCAAAGTAGAAATTCTAATTTGTCAAGATAAATGTAATAACATTGCTCTGAACATTTCCTGTATTATGTACATATCTTGACTAAACAAATATCATACATAAATATATAAACTTCTATTTTTGTTCTTATTTTTTTATGTGTATTTTAAAACTTTTATTGGAATCTATGCGTGTTGATAATACATATGGAAAAATTCTGAAATATTTTATAAAGTTACATATATTCTGTTGATTATAAAGGCAAATTGCATGTCCTTGAACCTCCAGGATTTCTCTACAGGATATCGTTGCTACATGTTAACCACTGTTGTTGTGGTAAAGCTGTCAAATTTGTCTGGTAAGATAAGTTTTAAAAATATTTTTGCTCTAAAGTTATTCTTCTGATTGTTTCATCTTTGAGAGTATTCTGTGCAGCAAACTGCAGTGTAAAGAGAGAGAAAGCTTTTTATGTGTTCTTTCTACAAAGAAAATCATGGCTATTTTAGTTTCTAAACTTTGAAGTAAATATTCAGATGTCATTTTTCACAGGTAGATAATTAATTATCACAGATTAAACGTGTTAGTGGGGAGTGAATGTAAAATTATAACTGGGTAACATTTGGTATGCAAAATTCTGTGGGGACTACTTTTGAATAATATATAAATGTTTTCAAATCAGGCACATCTAAATTATTCCAATTTATAACATTCTCTTAAATTTAACAGCTGCATCATTTTTGGAATGAGTCCCTCTAGGCTCATCAGTCTGAATAAAAAAATCAGATGACCATTAATTATCTTGAATAGAAACCTGGAAGCTTCCTTTTTTACTGGACATGTCAGGTTGTGAGACAGAAAAGCTATACTTCATTAATGACATGCTATGGGACCCAAATAACATGTCATCATAACAAAGATATGCTTCCTGGCTATCCATCTATATTAGGTAAATTAAAAAAAAAAAAAAAAAAAAAAAAAAAAAAAAGGTTAGTGCTTGTGTTGACTTAATTTTTAAATGTTCAGTTTGGAAGACTCTGAAATGTTCCTTCATGAAGTCTGGAGAATGTTTTTGGTTTTCTAATGGAGATGTACTTGAAACTTACATTCAGGATCCAGAAAAACATCACAATGCTGAGAAGAACCTTCAAAACAGACCTCATCACTTCTTAGCTGACTGCAAGCTTCTATACTTGTAGCCCACTGAGAAGACTCAAAATTATCAGGTCTTATTTCAGCGTCATGGTAATTTAGACAAAAAAGAAGATCAGTGTCTGTTTTTCTCTGGTTTTCACCTGCATTTCTATACCTGCATCCATGTACCATTCTTCACATGTATTTTGAGCCTGCTAAACATACCCGAATGGCATTTCAGTTCAACAAAATTCACAAAAACTAAGCTTCTCCTTTCCACCATTACAAAATTTTTCAGTAGTGTTGCCACACTCTCAGTAGGCACTGTTCTAGGGTCTAAAGGAATTGCTTTAAAGGCTACAGTACAAATAGGGAAACTATGCTCTTAACACTTACGGATTCAAACTCACTTCTCACTGTAATCTCCTTAACTGCTACCTTACTTTATACTGTTTTTCTTTTATACAACACCATATGAAACACCAACGTGATCATGAAATAACAGAGTTCTCTATTCTTAGAGAGGCCAGGAGAAGGGGCAGCAGAACTGACATCCTGGACTTCCAAAGGGCTGATTTTGACTTGTTTAGGCACCTGCTTGACAGAATCCCTTGGGAGATGATCCTGAAGGGTAGAGGTGTCCAGGAAGGCAGGGCACTCTTTAAGAAGACAGTCTTAATGGCACAGAGGCAGGCTGTCCCCAGGTGCTGTAAGAGAAGTTAGTGACAGAGAAGACCGCCCTGGCTAAAAAGGGACCTTTGGCTGGAACTCAGGGAGAAAGTGAGAGTGTACAGCCTTTGGAAGAACAGGCTAATGACTCAGAATGATTACAAAGATGTTGTGAGGCTATGTAGGGCAGAAATCAGGAGGTCTAAAGCCCAGCTAGGAATTAATCTGGCTTCAGCAATCAAGGACAACAAGAAATGTTTCTGTAAGTATGTGAGCAGCAAAAGAAAGACCAGGGGGAGCCTCCATCCCCTGTTAGACGCAGGAGGAAACATGGCAACTAATGATGAGGAAAAGGCTGAGGTGCTTAATGCCTTCTTTGCCTCAGTCTTTAATAGCAAGACTAGTTGTACTGAGGGAATCCATCCTCCTCAGCCAGAAGACAGAGACTAGGAGAACAACTGCCTCACTCCAGTAGGAGAAACTCAGTGACCTACTGCATCACGCAGACACACACAAGTCCATGGGACTGGATGGGATACACCCGAGGGTGCTGAAGGAGCTGGCTGGGGTGCTCGCCAAGCTGCTTTCCATCATTTACCAGCAGTCCTGGCTGGCTGGGGAGTTCCAACAGACTGGAAATTGGCCAATGTGATGCCCATCTATAAGAAGGGTTGGAAGGATGATCTGGGAAATTACAGGCCTGTCAGCTTGTCTTCGGTGCCCGGGAAGCTGATGGAGCAGCTCATCCTGAGTAACATCACACAACACATGCGGGACAACCAGATGGTCAGGCCCAGTCAGCATGGGTTTATGAAAGGCAGGTCCTGCCTGACAAACCTGATCTCCTTCTATGACAGGGCAACCTGCTTATTGGATGAGGAAAAGGCTCTGCATGTAGTTTACTTTGGCTTTAGCAAGGCCTTTGACACCGTTTCCCACAGCATTCTCCTGGCATAACTGGCTGCTTGTGGCTTGGATGGGCACACGCTTCACTGGGTAAAAAAACTGTCTGGATGGCAAGGTCCAGAGAGTTGTGGTGAACGGAGCTAAATCAAGTTGTCAGCTGTTCACGAGTGGTGTCCCCCAGGGCTCGGTTTTGGGGCCACTCCTGTTTAACATCTTTAGTGATGATCTAGACAAGGGGATTGGGTGTACCCTGTCAGTTTGCAGGTGGCCCCAAGGTGGGTGGGAGTGTTGATCTGCTCGAGGGCAGGGAGGCTCTGCAGAGAGACCTGGACAGGCTGGAGCCATGGGCTGAGGCCAACTGGAGGAGTTTCCATAAGGCCAAATGCCGGGGGCTGCCCTTGGGCCACAACAACCCCCAGCAGCGCTACAGGCTTGGGGAGGAGTGGCTGGAGAGCTGCCAGTCAGAGAGGGACCTGGGGGGGTTGATTGACAGCCGGCTGAACAGGAGCCAGCAGTGTGCCCAGGGGGCCAAGAAGGCCAATGGCATCCTGGCTTGTGTCAGCAATAGCGTGGCCAGCAGGGACAGGGAAGGGATCTTACCCCTGTCCTCGGCACTGGTGAGGCCGCCCCTCGATTCCTGTGTTCAGTTTTGGGCCCCTCACTACAAAAAGGACATTGAATGACTCGAGCGTGTCCAGAGAAGGGCAGCGAAGCTGGTGCAGGGTCTGGAGCACAGGTCGTACGAGGAGCGGCTGAGGGAACTGGGGGTGTTTAGTCTGGAGAAGAGGAGGCTGAGGGGAGACCTCATCGCCCTCTACAGCTCCCTGAAAGGAGGTTGCAGAGAGCTGGGGATGAGTCTCTTTAACCAAGTAATGAGCAATAGGACAAGAGGTAATGGCTTTAAGTTGCACCAGGGAAGGTTTAGACTGGATATTAGGAAGCATTTCTTTACAGAACAGGTTGTTAGGTGTTGGAATGGGCTGCCCAGGGAGGTGGTGGAGTCCCCATCCCTAGACGTGTTTAAAAGTCAGGTTGACTAGCGCTGAGGGATATGGTGTAGGTGGGAACTGCCAGTTTTAGGTCAATGTTTGGACTAGATGATCTTCAAGGTCTTTTCCTACTGAGATGATTCTGTGATTCTGTGATTCTCTTAAACCTCTGTTGCCTGATGTTCAAGTGCACATCCTCCAAAAATGTTAAAAAAAAAAAAATTTCCTGTTGAGATTCTAACAATTTAAAACCACTAAAATCTACCCCTCTTATGCATGGTTGTAGCCATCTCTCTCCAACACAGAACTTAGAGGAAAGCAGTCCAAGGCTGTATGCACAAAAGGCAGTCAGTGCTACCTGGGCTTGGAGTCAGGGTCCTGGTCCACTTTAGTTTGCTAGTGTAATAAATATGACCATGCACGTGTGAATCATAAATGACTGGTACCGAAGGTGATTTAAACTACATTTTTGCACTTATGAATGCCTAAATTACATCTAATTCCCATTTTAGGTGACATTGTGGTAACCTGAATCTCACCTCAAGTTAAAATAGAATTGATGTCAAGGAACTTTTATAAACAGAATTGTCTTATGTCTTATCCTGAAAGGCAAATTTTGTTTCATTTCAGTAAATACTCATGTCTGAGGTCATTCTGAAGGGTATCCTCCTTTTCTTGCTTTATAATGAGATAACAGTCCCTGTGTTCTCTGTGTTTCCTGTGAATTTGGTATACAGTAAATCGATTGCTTATAATCAACAGTATTCATTAGTTTTCAAAAAGCAATTTTCTTTGAAAGTTGATTTCAGAATCACTAATACACAGTAAAATAATTATGAAACAATAATATCTCATATTTATCTATTAAATATTATTCCTTCCATATCAATATAAAGGAAATCAAAGAAGAGGGTGATTATAGTCTTTGTTCTCAGAATAATCCACCACATTTAAAGATTTGTTTGTTGGGTATTTTTTAAGGGGGGTTGTTTGTTTGGGTTTTTTTTCCCTGAAATAGTAGCTTTTTTCTGGAAATTGAGGTCAGGGATATTTTAAGATCAGAAGAAAAATAAAAGTGGTTTTCTCTGAATATATGCTAATCTAAAAAGATCCTCAGAAAACTCCCAAGAATGTGTCTATTAGTTAAAACATATTCTGTATCTCTTGAAAAGTTATTAAAAGCTTGAAAAGCTGTGAACTATTGTAGATGCCGTACACTCTTTTATTGTGCTAATATAAACTGCCAAATTCCAAATTTTTAAATATTTTTCTTGAAGTTTTTTACTATCATTTGTGAGCTCTTTTATTGAAAACATGATTAAACATTTACTAACATTCTTTATAGTAGTCCCATAGAATGAGTGGATAATCAAGTGTAAAACTACAGCTTGTCAAATTGTTTCTTAAGCAAGGGCCAGATTACCTGGGAAATTTAAAATAGAATGCCACTCTCATTAAGATCTTCATATATTTCGGCTTCGACCGGCCACTCTTGTTTGGAAAGTTATATGGGGAAAATCTCTGGTGTATATATTCAGCAAAGACTTATATATGATAAAACAAATGCGTTCAAAACAGATACTCTTAGCGAAAAAACACTATGATTGTATTTGTTACAAGTTATATTCTACTTAGAAGAGAAAAATAGAAAAAACCCTGAAATTTTATGCTAAGTTAACATTAAAATCTACAGTAAATTGTTCATAGAGAACTATCCTTACCATTGGCAAGTTTAAAAGAACTGAATATTGTTTCCTATTTTTGGCAGATGAAGCAATTAGCAAAACACTGTAAAATGACGTTAAATATTAGAAGTAGATTGCTTGTTCATCTATGTATAATCTCTCTGCTTTTGTTATGTTTTGGATATGATGCAATAACACACATCTTTGTCCTTATTCCGCACAGATTTTACTGAATTTCTGCATTCACAGTTTATAGCAGAACTCCTCAAACAGAAGAATATATGATACTTTTCAGTTGACATGAGAGACAAGAGCATGTCTAAAGAGTGTGTAATTTTAATTTTGTTTTATTCGTTTAAGCTAATGACAGGAATATCACAGAAAAATTATTCTGGACCATCCTTTTCAGAAGACAGGTTTGTAAGTCAGCTGATTCCTTTGGCAGAATAGTACATCAGGGATCTAGCTTTTAATATGAGTTTTCTATTCTCATCCTTTTTATCTTACTTCTTGCTATTTTTAAATGTCCTTAACACTCATGCATTTCTGTAGTACAACAGAAGCAATTATGTGGCTGTGATTTCCAAAGAGGCCCTTTTAAGAACTGTCTGTTGTATTCATCTTTTATTCATTTTTTTGCATAGGAAAGTAGAGATTTTTTTTTTTTTTTAAATGTGTGACTTCTACAAGGAAATGTATTTTCAGAACTTGTTCATGAAACAGTTGTGTCTCAGCCAATATTTGCATTTCATCAGCAAATTATCATTTTTCTATGTAAGTTCCTATGTTTTAAGAAGTGAAAAAAATTGAAAATAAAAGCTCTTACCTTCTTGGATGGCTTCAAGAAGGGTTAACAATTTGCAACTACGTTGAAGTGTGAAATCCCAATTCAAGGCCCCAAAAGCTTTACAACAATAATTTTAACATATAGTATCTAAAGGTCGAGGTATGTTTCATGAAAGTCCATTGATGACAATTGTCATTACAACTTCACTACCAAGAAAACTATAGTTATCAAGGCACTTATGGGGAATAGTAAGCATTTAACTACCAAGTGTTTACTGCTGATGTTCTTTTTACATTTTAGTTTTGCTTACAAAAAAGACCAGTAAGCAAGATAAATTATGAGAATGAATGTAATTGACTTGACAGTTCCTGCTTTTATTTCAGTTTAAAATCTGTCAATTTAATTATCCAAGCACTAGAGGTCACTCATTATAAGGCAGGCAATAATAGAAGTTATAAGATACATTTCTTGCAGAAAGCTGATAAGCTGATCAATTACCTCAGCAACTTCAAAAATACTGTCTCATATGAACACAGAATTTGAAAGAAATAATTCGCCAGTTGATGCAGCTTCTGTTGGTGCTTCAGCAGTGTTATGCATGACTGGTCAGCAATTCAACACTTAAAAAATCTGGTCCCTGTTTTCTTATAATAACAATAACCATGATTCTTATCATAACGATTGCTAATAAATTTACAATTATTACACTTCCACCTTGACAGTATCTCAACACTTAGAAAAAGAGAAAGAGGGAAGAGGAATGCAATTGCCAACACAAATCTAGTTTAGATTAAAGTTTTAGTAAGGATGGAATAATTCCACCTCACTACTTTAAGGGTGCTTAGTAATGTCTCTTTCTAAAGCCTCTAATTGTCTTCTTGCCTTAATCACATGGATTATAACATATACAATGGTCTTGCTACTCGAGAATAAGATTCTTTTTACTGCAATAAATAATAATTTAATATTATTATTGAATACTTTAGCTTTTCTACAATTTTGGTTATATCTAATCATGTATACTGGATTTTCTTTTACTTCAATTTTAATAAATTTATAATCTCAGGAAGAGCCTGCAGTGAAGCACCCATCTTAACTCCCTCTTAAAGGTATCACACATAGTCTTCCTAATTTATAATTCTTATAATAATTTTTAAAAAATCCTACAGTATCTTTGTATTCTTCTTTTCTGTAACTTTGTCTGTGATAATATTTCTCTCTGACTTGTCCATATTTTTTGTATAGAAAGTACTAAATAATTCTACAAGCTTTGTCATTATATTATATATAGAGTAATGGGTAGAAATTTATCTTGGACCAATTTGGTACATCCTTGTAACTAACCTTCTCTGGAACCTGGTTAGATATTCTTCATTCAAGGCTTACATCTTTTCTATCACTTATCTTTTCTTTAATATACCTAGTACAATATAGCTTTCACCAACAAAATGCTTAGCTTCTTTTTCTTTTTTTACACCTTTTTGCAAACCATTTAGAATTTGTCACTTTTCTAAATTATTTTTTAAAAAAAATCCACATATACTTTTTCATCTTTAAATCCCTATATAATACTTTGTCCTCTTTGTATGATGGCTTACTTTCAATAATACTGTATTTTTTACTTAGTTTTGCTCCAATATCTAATCAGTCTGGATAGGAGCCTATCTGCTAAACTTCAGAAATTGCGACAGAAGAACTAGCCATCACAGGCCCCCCCTAATAGTGAATGAGAAAAATATATTTTTCGGGAACGAATCAGAATACAAATGTGTGTTTCTTTAGAATGAAATAATTTTGGTCCCTCCAAAAATGCATATTTTTCTCTATTGACTAAAGAGGCACAGACTAACACTTATCTTAATACACAAGTTAGGTAACTATATCTGGTTTGATGAATTGCACCCTTATCTTTCAAAGAGGTTGCTAACATTACAAGCTTTTAATGTATTTTTGACTTCTCTTAGTGTTTTTATTTCCATCTTATCTGGAATGAAAAACTTGTCCATGACATTTTACTTCATACAGAATTAAATTCCTGAAAGTCATTTTTGCCTATTTCTCTTAGATCAGTTGGTCCAATGCATTATGACAGTAGAACACCATACAACTGTATTTGCAAGTAAATATTTCAGTTTTTCATTATTGTCTTGTTTTTAGAGTTTTGTTAATGTTTCAGAATTGTCTTGCATTACTATTGTCTTAATTTTTCCTCCAACAAAATTCTACATACATATAAAATGTAACTGTATCTCACTATATCCTATTTTCCCCTGTTACTGTTTTGATTCTTTAAGAAGAAAAAAACCCCGCACAACCTCAAAAAAAGAACCATCAACTTTTATCTGAATGCCATTCTCTTTCTGAAAATCTACCCATTTTAACAATTGAGAATTTCAGATCATGGATATGAAACAGATTTGCAAAAAAAGAGTTAAGTGACAATACTCAGCATTACAGACAATGATAAAACAAAGAACAGAGACAGGATAAAAATCTCCTTAAAAAATCCCATCATGTCTAATTTGGTTTGTATTGTTTTAACTTGGCAGTTTAAGCATAATGTGCTCTTTCCTTTGCCAGTCTGTAGAAGTTCTACCAATAGTGGATGTCATTTTATCAATTTAAGTGCATTTATAATCAGAAATGTAACTTTTTGTTTGTTTTTGATAACCTAGTCAGTTTACATGCTGAAACTTTTACTTTTGCTGCACCTGTCAATCATCAGATAGACCTTTTCCCAGCACTGTAAAATCCTTCCTTCTCTTGAGAAAGCACATAATTAGTTTCAATACATTCAACTGACATAATTTCAGAGAGCATATACCAGACTACAGGCAAATCTACATGTCTACATCTAGGAAGTCACGCTTCCTTTTTCTGAAGAAGAAAGATCTACCTTTACCTTTCAATTGCTTTTTTTTTTTTTGGTTGTTCACCTTTTTGGGAAGTAAATATATTTTAAGCTGCAAATATAAATTAGCCCCACCCTCCAACCAATACTATTGGAGAGTGGGGCTAACAGAAAGGATTTTATTCCTTTTTGGTGTTTACCAATTAGCTAATTTTCTCAGTCTGCTTTGTAAATTGTAATCACTTTGATTAATAACATCATCCCATTCACTAGTTTATTTTCAACTTATTTTAAAAGGATTACATGATGCTTTCTTTTCCCATAGATCTTTTAAAAAGGTCAATCACAGTTTGTTTATTTATCATTATATTATTTTTATCCCTGTGGTCTGACTGAAGAAATCCCTCTGGTTATTTTCAGTATGTTTTAATATTAATATTGTTGTTTCTCTGTGCATGTTTCAAGTTCTCTAGACTGTATCAACAGCTTGTGTTTCAACTTTTCATTAACATCTTTATGTGATTCAGATTTTCTCTACAGCTCTATTACTATTAATATACTTTTCAATTTCCACCTCTTTATCTCATCCAGACAGTGTACCATTCAGTTAACTATTGGACCTCCAGACTAATTCAAGTCTATTCTGTAATTCTAGTTTTATAGCACAGTTAATTTTACCACAGATCCAAGGTCTTTCAGAGCTTTCAAATTAGACAATGATAAAGTTTTTGCAAAATTATTAGGTTCTTAATACTTACCTCTTCAACATACTTACAGACTTTTTGGGGACATTTATAGACATGCTGTTTCTATTTCTAAGAGCATATATCCCATTTTCAGTAACATGATCAGTCTATGCTATGATTTTTTTCTTTTTGTGCAGTCCTCATTGTTCTTGTTCTTTACCTTTTGTTACTTACAATCTTACGATGATCATAAGAGAGAAGTATTTTTAGAATAAGAAGACTGCGTTGATATCCTGCTTTTTTATATTTTAACATTTCTTTCTTTTTTTTTTTTTTTTTTTATGCTATTTGACAGAGATGTCCTGCACTAGAGAGAAACTACAGAAGCAGTTATCAATTACCATTTGGAAACTTTCAGAATTTACATATTTATCCAACATATCTAAATGTTGTTTACAATCATAACCAGTAATTCATTAACTAGACGTTATTATCACTGTGGTAAAAAACTTTTCACTAACTTTTAAAGTAATTTACTTTCCTCTCCATCTCTCTTCAACATTTATCATCAATTAACTAATATTCCCCCATGTGCTTTTCCAATTGCAAGGAACACAATTCAGAAAAAATAATGTCCTTATAGGTCTTACAGTATGGTGATTTTTTCCTTTTTGAATCATACCTATATAAAAGGTATTAAAAGGAGAACTAAGCATTCATGTTGGTTATATAAAATAATATATAAAAATATATTATACATTATATATACATATATAATAAAATTATATGCATTGGTTATATGTAGTCTAATTATATATATTGGTTATATATAGTTGTTATGGTCTGAGCTCAGAGGGAAACTGAGCACCACACAGTCACTCACTCCCCTCTTCGCCCTCAGTGCTGGGAAGGAGAAATTAAAGAAAAAAGGCTCAGGAATCGAGATAAGAACAGAGAGGGATGAATCACTCATTATGGTCAGAGACAAAAGACAAACTTCTTAGGGGAAGAAAAAAACCCCATATATTTAATGCATACACTATAAATAACACCACTTAACAGACAGAGTACGGCAGTAAGAAGCATTACCGCATCTTAAAAACACCTTCCCTCACCCCTCCCTTCTTCGAAGGCTCAAGTTTGTTCCCAACATCTCTACCTCCTCTAGGGGAAGGGGAATGGGGAATGTGGTCAGTCCTGCTGCTTCTTCCACCTTGAATGGGGGCTGGAATTTCTGGCATTCTTCATCTGCTCCAGCGCAATTCCCCTCTCATGGGAGACAGTCCTCCACAAACTTTCTCTGACATGAGTCCTTCCCATGGGATGCATTCTTCCCAAGACGCTCCAACATGGGTCCCCCCAACGTGCTGCAGTCCTCCCAGTGCCAAACTACAACAGTGGGGGCTTCTTCCCACAGAGTCCCAGATTCTTTCAGGTGCAGTCACCTGCTCAGGTGTGGTGTCCTTCACAGGCCACAGATTGACATCTGCTCCTCCATGGATGGCAGTGGGTGGCCAGGCCACCTCACCATGGGCTGTAGGGGGGCTCTGCACAGGCTCACCTCTCCTCCTTTCTCCTTCTTTCTTCCACTGACCTCGGTGTTCACACAGATGTTCTCCTTGTAATTCGTCTTCACAAGTGCAACCCCTCCTCCAAGGTTCCCCTTCTTAAATAGGTTATCACAGATGTGCAGCTAATTGGCCCAGCCTTTGTGCAGAGGCAGGTCCAGCTTGGAGCCCAGACTGCTTCGAGAAGCTTCTCACACAGCAGCACCACAAACCTGGTACCAGAAACGCTCGCCATTCACTCAAACCCTAGACAAACATACACACTGGTTATATTTTTAAAGTAAAAAAATGACTTTGACTCACAGCATAGATGTCAGATGGCAGTAATGCTGTCCAATATAACAATAATTATTCCCTCACATTATGTAAGAGCACATTGGTAGATTATGCACATAGTATATTCTTATCTTAATCTTTGACAACCAAAGCTGTTTTTAACTCAGTGTAACATCCATTCAGTAAAAGCTCTAATATCAGGAATACTATCTGCAGGAAATCCTACTTCCTTTTGGAAAACTTCTCCTGGGAACTAAATCGATTTAAAGCACACAAACTTTTCTTGCAGCATTTTTAATATCCCTACTTTTAACTGAAGAGATCTGGTTACTTTCCAGTAGCATGTTTCTGAAGAACAGCTGACCTATAAAGTCTTAGAACAGCACTAGTTATGTCTTCACTAAGGATGAATGTGATGTCTCTGCAATATCTTTATCAGTCTGGCGGATTTGGATATCCTTGTGACTGTTAAAGACAACATGGGAGCCATGATCGGATTTTAATAAATTCCTGGATTAAAACAACTAGTTCTGGATAAATTTAGATTACTTAATCTTTGAAAGAGACTGATTTGATTATGTGAGGAAAGCATGTAATAGTGAGCCATCTGGGAAAAAAAAAATACTTAAACTTGGAACATTAAGAAATTCAAGCTTCTGTCCATGTCCAAACACTATTTTAGATTTTTTTTTTTTCCATAACAGGATAAAAAAAGCTAATCTTAATGCCCTTAATTTAGAGGATGTTTAAACTCATAATTTAAGTCTAAAGAAAACTGGTTGAGGTTTTAAAACTAGATAGATTAAGATTCCATTTTACAAAACAATCTGTTCAAATTCTGGAACATTTTTTCTTGAAATAAAAAGAAGCAGCGATCCATAACTGCTTATGAATCTCGGCAGATTCATAACTGCAGAGTATTTAATTTTTATGAATGATACATAGTTCCTTTTTTTGATTTCTCTGAGAACGAAAAACATGCTAAAAACATTCTAAAAATAAACAAGCAAAAGAAAAGCAGGATAGATTTTTATACATCTAATGAGAAGTAGCAGATTAAAGGAGATTGGAAATGTAAAGGTCAGTCAACTAGGTAATGTAACTGTAAGAATGAATTATATCTAATTACAAAAGAAATAGACAAACAAAATGGGTAAGTAAATAGAATTTAGCAAGTTCTAGAAATCCACAAATAACATGTATTTACTAGATAGTGACTTCCAAGTGGCACTAAAACGTTTTTGTTTTTTAATTAAGAACAATGTTATTGGCTTAAGAACCAGTCATTAAAACTCTCTATTACTGTGGTATCAGGTGAATTAGCTGAATTAGTAGAACTCAAGCATCACTGATTCTTAAGATTCGCTCATTGTGACAAGAGCAGAAGTAGCATTTAGGTTATTTCCTTAGCACAGAAATTATAAAAGAATACGCCTAATTTAGGCACTCTTGGTTATTAATGTGCAGGTGCAATCCCACAATAATAAGAGACTATCCACTCTGAAGAAGCTACTTGCAACTCAGTTTACTTTTCAGCAGAGTAGGGTAAATGTCTCATAACTGACTCAGAATAATTTGAATTTTTGCTGTCCTTATAGGGCTGTCAGACGAATTCAGAGAAACTTTGCCTCTGCAGTGCAGCTCACTGGAAGTGAGTTTCAGAACTACTTTCTTTTTACATAGATATGTGTATGTGTATGTGTATGTGTATGTGTATGATTATCTTCATGTTTATGCATACTTCCCTTATAGAACACATTTCTTTCTATGTGTCAAAATGAATTGTAAAAAACCAGACCACCAAATTTTCTTAAAAAGCTCTTCTTTCCCTTGCTCTCCTTTCATTTACAATAAATGACATCTTAAAATCATCAAACGTGTATTCTCTATCTAAAGAAAAGGGCAAACATAAAAGCACAGAAGTAAACTATTATTTTTCATGGATATAGAATTATAGAATCATGGAATTATTTAGGTTGAAAAAGACCTTTAAGATCGAGTCAAACCATTAAGCTAGCACTGTCAAGTCAACCAATAAACCATGCCCCTAAGCACCACATGTCTTTTAAATACCTCCAGGGATCGTGACTCCATGACTTACTTCCCTTGGCAGCCAGTTCCAATGCTTGATAAGCCTTTCCTAATATCCAGTCTAAACCTCCCCTGGTGCAACTTGAAGCCATTTCCTCTTGTCCTATCACTCCTATCTTGGGAGAAGAGACTAAAATCCACCTTACTACAAACTCCTCCCAGATGGCTGGAGAGAGTGATAAGGTCTCCCCTGACCCCCCCTTTCTCCAGACTAAACCACTCCAGTTACCTTATGTGCTCCTCATATGACTTCTGCTTAAGACCCTTCACCTGCTTCATTGCCCTTCTTTGGACACACTCCAGCACCTCCATGACTTTCTTGTAGTGAGGGGCCCAAAACTACACACAGTATTCATGTGAGGCCTCACGAGTGCTGGGGGGGGACAATCACTTTGCTAATCCTGCTGGACACATTATTGCTGATACAAGCCAGGATGCTACTGGCCTTCTTGTCCACCTGGGCACACTGCTGGCACATATTCAGCTGGCTGTCAGCCAACAGCCCCAGGCTCTTTTCCTCAGGGCAGCTTTCCAGCCACTCTTCCCCAAGCCTGTTGTGTTGCATGGAGTTCATGTGATCCAAGTGCAGGACCTGGCACTCAGCCTTGTTGAATCTCATACAACCGGCCTTGGCTCATCAATCCAGCCTGTCCAGCTGCCCTTGTAGGGCCTTCCTACCCTCAAGCAGATCAACGCTCCTGCCCAACTTGGTGTCATTTGCAAATTTAGTGATGGTGCTCTCGATCCCCTTGTCCAGATCATTGATAAGGGTGTTAAACAGAACTAGCCACAATACTGAGCCCTGGGGAAACCGCTTGTGACCAACCACTCTTTGGGCCCGGCCATCCAGCCAATTTTTTACCCAGAAAAGAGTAAGCCTATCCATGCCATGAACGCTCAGTTTCTCCAGGAGAATGCTGTGGGAAATGGTGTCAAAGGCTTTAACAGGGTCTAGGTAGACAACATCCACAGCCTTTCCCTCACCCACTAAGCCGGTCACCTTCTCATATAAACAGATCAGTTTAGTCAAGCAGAACCTTCTTTTCATAAACCCATGCTGACTGGGCCTGATCATTATTCTGCTGATCAAGGACGTCAGTTAAACTCAGACACCAGAGTGAAAAGAGTAGGCTTATCTTACTGTTAATAATTAAATGATATAACCAAGTAATACAGAAAATAAGCAATTGTAAAAATACAGGGTAGTACACTTAATTATTACTACATACAGTTAATTACAGAAAATAAGAACAGGAAGGCACTTAACCATTACTACACGATGGGGAGAATAGTGATTAAAAAAGACACATCACCACTTACATACATTACTAACATCCATATCTGCAGTCACTGGGGAGTCCTGGTTGCAGCGAGGATTTGGAGTACCTTTCCCTGCAAGTGGGAAGTCCTACATGATGTGTCCATCCACAGGTGAGGCATCCAAAGTTGCGGCAAGAGGGTCCAGCCTTATATACCAAAAATCAGCAAGTCGGAATGACTTGCACTTTTCTTTGAGCAGAAACATCTGGTTTCATCCTCCTGTTGGATTCCACCCAAAGCCTGGCCAGGGCTCAAGGGGGAGAACCAAGGGAGTTTCTAACAAGGCCAAATGAGTTCTCAGCCTTGAACAAGGCTAAACAAGGGAAGCTGGATGCATTCTCACGACATTTCATCCTCATTACTGCTTACATTTTGGCTCAGCTACATCTTTCACTAGTGAACATACATATTTCATTAATAATCAGATACCAATTAATAAACGCTAATGGTAAGATGATTTTACTAATTAGCATATACCAGTAATGGATAACATTTCATTGTGAGGTTCATCTACAGATCAACTTTGTTTCAGGGGCTATTATTCAGTCCCTAACACTACAATCACCTGGTTGTCCTGTACATGTTGCATGGTGGCACTCAAGATGATCTGCTCCATAGCACCGAGGTGAGTCTGACAGGCCTGTAGTTCCCTGGATCCTCCTTTGATTGAAAGTGGCTTGCTGAGCACTTCCATCAGCTCCCTCAGTACCCTTGGGTAGATATGGGAGACATTGGCCTGTCAGCTCTGCACAGCCTCTGAGAAGCAGCTAGGCTTTGATGAGAAATAGGCCTTGGGAGAAAGACAAGAAACTGCTGAGTTGTGCCAAGGTGACAGGGAAAAACATGGACAGCTGCAACACTGAACTGTGGAAAAGTACTGAACTGTGAGAAGTTACTGCCACATGAACAAGAAGTTGATCGGTCTGCACAGAGCATGTTACAGCGGTCTTATGCTGATAGGAGAAAAGGTTGATAACTGTCTAATTGCTGATTTGCTAATTATGCAGTAAGAGCTTTGGTGAGAGCATAAATATGTACTATTGGAAAAATAAATGGCTTTGCTGGATATCTCTCATAGAGTTGTGCAAATCCGATATCTTCCTGCAACAGGTGGATCTGTCTTTTTCCACACAGTGGGTTATGAGGGGGGTGAATCTTTTGAATTCCTCAAGAGCCTGCGTGCCAGTGAAAGAGCCGATCTCTGCTTGGCAGAGCCGCAAGGCAGACTGAGTCACCACAATGACTCAGATGAACAATTTTGCTGGTGACTTTATTAACTGACCACTTTAGTAAGTGAATGGAGACAATTTGGCAACAATCAACTAATAACTGTCCATAGAATGAACAAAGGCACTTTGGTGCCGAGTCTATTTTCCTAATAACCCATCAATGAACAACCGATCCCAATTCAACTTCTACAAAACTTATACACCTGAATACATGTAAGAGAGAGAAAGTAGAATGAGAAAAGAGAGAAGAGAGGAGGAGGGGATAAGAAAAGAGAAAATCACCACTCTCGGATCCTGCATTGTTGCAGAGTAGCCAGCTTGGTTCATAGGTGGTGGGTTGGCAAAGACACATGTGGGGTGTTGCCTTTATATAGTCTTTCTAATGCATCTGAAATAGGTTGTTCCAGAAGGTTCTCATTTTCTCTAGCTTGTACCTGTGCAGTTTGGCAAGTTCTGTCTTTGGGCAACCACAGGAGGTAGAGGCAGAGAAAAGGCCCATGGCCTTGCCTCTGCAGAGCTGGGTCCACTTCCTACCCTCAGGGTGTTCCACTCAAGTTGTTTGAGACATCCTCTTTACAAACAGTTTCTTGTTCATGTACAGTTTGTGACAGGATCTCATCTGGCCCCATACTTGTGTCTAAGTGGTGTAGCAGGTCATTAAGCATTTCTCCTTGGCTTATGGGGGCTTCATTCTGGTCCCTGTCACCCATCTTCCATCTGAGAGGGCTGGGTACCTGGAGACCAACTGTTCTTGCCATTAAAGACTGAGGAAAAGGTGGCATTAAGTTCCTGAGCCTTTCTCTCAGACTTTGTTACTATGGTTCTCTCCATGTCTAAAAAAGGATGGAGATTCTCCTTATCCCTCCTTTCATTACTAAAGTATTTACAGAAACATTTTTTAAATTGTCTTTTCTGGCAGTAGCCAGATTAAGTTCTAGCTGGGCTCTAGCCCTTCTAGTTTTCTCTCCGCTAACCTCACAACATTCTTGTAGTTTTCCTGAGTTGTCTGTCCCTTCTTCCAAAGGTCATTAACTGTCCTTTTTTTCCCTCAGTTCCAGCCCAAGGTCTCTCTTCAGCCAGGCTGGTCTTCTTCCCCACTGGCTCGTCTTCCAGCACTTAGGGATGGCTTGCTCCTGTCCTTTTAATATTTCCTTCTTGAAGAATGTCCAGCCTTCCTGAACTTCTTTGACCTTCAGGACTGACTCCGAAGGGACTCTGTCAAACAGGCCCTTTAACAGGCCACATTCTGCCCTGTGGAAATCCAAGGTAGCAGTTCTGCTGACCCCCAGTCCTTACTTCTCTGAGAATCAAAAACTCTATCATTTCATGACTGCTATACCCAAGACGGCCTCCAAACATCACATCACCCACAAGTCCTTGTCTGTTCGCAAACAGATCCACTGGGGCACTCTCCCTAGTTGGCTCACTCACCAGCTATGTCAGGAAGGTGTCTTCCACACGCTCCAGGAACCTCCTGGACTGTTTCCTCTCTGCTGTACTGTATTTCCAGAAGACATTTGGTAAGTTGAAGACCCCATGAGAACAAGGGCAAGCAATTGTGAGACATTTCCCTGCTGTTTGTAGAATATTTAATCTGCCTCTTCATCCTGGTTTGGTGGTCTATAACAGACTCCCACCATGGTATCTGCCTTGATGGTCTTCCCCCTGGTTTTTATTCATAAACACTCAACCTGATCATCACCGCCATCAAGCTCCAGACAGACAAAACACTCCCTAATATACAGGACTATGACACTACCTCTCTTTCCTTGCCTATCCCTTCTTAAGTGTTTGTAGATATCCATTTCAGTACTAGTGTCATGTAGGCTGACCCACAATCAAACAAACCCCCAGATTCTGATGGTGACACCAGGCTTGGAGCCAGATATTGATTTACTGGCTCTTCCTGTTGCTTCCTTCATAACTCCTGGTAACTGGTAGAATAGAGGACAATAAGACTTTTTCTCCTGATCCCTTAACCAGTCATCCCAAGGACTGAAGACTCTATCGATTGTTCTTGGACTTTTTGTAGCAACTCCATTACTGTGTACCTGAAAAATCAATAATGGATAAATAAGGGAGGCATCAGACTTCCCTAAAAGTGGGTCTGGTCTACATATGTTCCCCTCAGGAGAAAGTCTCCTATGATAGTAAGCCAACCTTTTTTCTTTATGGAAGCAGTTTTGATGCGGGGTGTAGGCCCATTTAACCCTGGTGACACCTCCAAGCTGAATAAAACATTATCCTCGTCATTGTCCCGTTGCACTTGCAGAGCTTTGCACCTGTTATTCAAGGGCACTTGGGAAGGTGGCATAGTCAGAGGAGACGTGCCTGCTGTGCCAGAAAGAAACTCGTCACCATTCTCCCTATACCTTAAGTCACTGTGTTCAACCAAGTGGAGAGAGGACAGTCAATCCTCCATATCATGTGACCTGTCTGCCTGTTGGGCCTGTCCCAGGGAAAGTAGGGTGTGATTCACTTCTTTTCAAAGAGCCTATTTCTTATGTGATATACAGAAATCATCTTGACAATAGTGCACATCAGCCAGGAACTCTCAAATCCTTTTTGTTGGTTTTGTCAGTTTAGCCATTCCTCCATGGAGAGCAGTATATGCCTCCATGGAGGCATTTTGATTCATGTTACAGAGGGCACTGACCAATTAATTATGTATTAACCTTTCAAGATTAGTTATATTTTATCTCTAGAACAATGTTTCTGAATTAATTTTTGGGTGTGAATTAGATGTGAATGACTAGGCTTAAATCACTGTTGATTGGATCTTGGAGAATTTGCTTGGAAGATCCTGGATATATCTGAAGCACTGACCTCAGAGTGAAAATGTTTTCCCTCTTCTTCCAAAGTCCCTGTGTCTCAGTGATTCCTTATGTTAGATTTCTATTGTGTAATAAAAATAGAAGCTGTGAAATGCATACAAATATGAAAATCAAGAAAAAAATATTCTAAAATAGAAACTTTTGACAAATTTATTGCAATGTTCATCAAATAATTATTTAATTGCAAGCTTTTGCATGAAAACATAAAGTTGACCACGTAACTGCTATGCTGCCTCCCTTTTTTCCCCTTTATTAAAGGATATTTTATTCCTTTCTGTACATTTTGCTCTCAAGCAGGTATTCCAGAACCAAGTGTGGAGAAGCAATTTTGATTAAAAATAAGATGTGTCATATTCACAGATCTCAGTTGTACATGGTCAGTGGGCAAACAACTCCTTGAATATATGCATGCCTTTAGATATCTTTCCTAGACATGCTGCTTACATCAACATCTGTACGCCTAATATAAGCAAAGTCCACCTCTGTGGTCAAGTGCCAAGTCTAGACAGATCCACATAATCTTTGACCCTCACTCACATCTGCACTGCAGATGAAGTGTCTTCTTTGTATATATTAGTAAATAAAATGGACCAGGGAAAGTTTCACAGAACAGCTCATGTGTATATAGTTTAACTTTTCCCTTACTCCCTTAAAACAAAACAAAACAGTGGCCCTTTTCACCTCTCTGTTGGGAATAGTCCAGTCCTGGACCTATACCATCACCAAATCATGGCCATACATTGAGTAGGAGAGCATAGTCATTATTAGTCAAAACCATGATAATCACCAAACAAACAAACAGTATAAAAAACACTTCAGTGTATAAGCATGTGCCCTGGCTCAGTATAATTTAGTAACACAGACAATCCCTGTGGTGGTAAAGCACCAATATAATTTTTGTCAATTCTAGGCTTTTTTTTCAGTTCAAAAGGGTTGGCATAACACAACAGTAATGCTAAAGCCTCCAGGAGTGGTTTCACAGTCTGAAACCAAAGGTCTTGTTAACGTCAAATTGTATGGCATGAAGGCATGCAGTAGTATTGGATGGCTCAAGCCTTCCAGGGGAAAATTAAAGGACTCAGGTCTCATGAAATCCCTATTTCAGCAATCCTAGCCACACTTTTGGACATGGTCTTTGCTGTATGTTATCTTTTAACCAGAGTCCAGACACTGTCTCAGGGAGTCTAAGCTGGAACATCCCAAATCTGTTAGAGTTGTAACACTGCTAATAGATCAGGAGTGTGGATAGTCCTGGATGAATGTCCAAGCTTGTCTCAACACTGAGTTTTACTTAATAGTATAGATACAACAAGTTGAAGTTTATCTTAGGTAAATTGAAATAACTTGTCATCTGAATGAGTAGTGAATTATTTCTTACTTTAATATAAAGCTCACTGAAGGCTGTTTGTTTAATCAGGGATAATATACATTATAAATAAATGGAAAAAATGTGGATAATCTCAGTTACATACTATGAAGCCAAAGGAAATATCTTTTAAGTAAGGTATTTTGAAATTACTGTATCAGTGAATGAGAAAATTAATTAATATCAACAGGTTTTTTTGTGAACTTAATATCCTTTTCCTCTGCCTATTTTTCAAATATGAATTTATGAGTCTTTGAGAAAAAAAAAGCTCTAAATTATTTGGAGTTTAACAGGAGAAGATGATGGTGATATCACTCAGACTGGATGTTGATGCCTTTCAGTCCTGTTATGGTAGGGAAAGATTCAGTTTCTTAAACATGCATATGTAGTGTCATTTTAGGTATCTTTGAATAAACACCCTGGCCTCCAACTGTCGTTATAAAAAGAAGCATGTCTCCCATAGTCTTAAATAATATTATTCAGCCTCGTAAAATGCCTCAGAAAAATGACATAAAAAATAACACTAGATACCAGTGTCTATGCTTCTGAATAATTTCTCCAATAATACCTTTTCCTACTCTGTAGTCTAACTGTGGAATTTTGTAAAAATAAACAAGGTAAACTTCATGAGTATAGAAAAATTGATGACTGGAACACAGAGAAGTAGAATTGCTTGCTGAACTTGAACT
Source organism: Athene noctua (assembly GCF_965140245.1). Classification (NCBI taxonomy): domain Eukaryota; kingdom Metazoa; phylum Chordata; class Aves; order Strigiformes; family Strigidae; genus Athene; species Athene noctua. The sequence continues at coordinate 226,473,008 of NC_134037.1, read as the reverse complement.
TCATAACTTACTGTTACATTTTATCTCTGATAGAAGTATATTTAATCTCTTCCATCATTAAGTAGAGTCAGTTATCTTTCACCATTAGTGGCTTGGTAACTTGTAAGGTGATCTTGCCATGTTTTCTTTCTAATCGTGTAGAACTTTTGAATACTTTTTATTTGTTTTACTCCCCCTTTCCTTGCAGTAAGAAATCTTTATGTCTTACAAATCATAAATTCAAATCTTACAAATTTGAACATAACTTTTAAATTCAATTCCCTTTTCAGAAATATCCCTTATACAATTAAGGAGTAATGACAAATTTTGTTTCAATAAATGTATATTTACTGTTTAAATAAGTCTTCCACCTTTCCAAATAATCTTTTAACATAATTAATTCTTAAATAGAATTGCTAAACTTAAAAAAAAAAAAAAAAACAAAACCAAAAAACCCAAACATTTCTTTTACTGAAAATATTTTGCTTAGAATCCTGAGTTTGATTCAAGAAGATTTTTCTGAGAATTGCCAGATAAAGGATTTTGAGTCAGGAACAACAGTTTTGTTTTCACTCTCAAAAAGTGCATCCCAAATACATATTTCAGGGTCATTGTGTGCATAAACCTTTTAATTAATCCCATAAAAGTGTGTCATAAGGGCACAACCTCTTTGACTTTAGAGTTACACCAGCATTCACAGCACAACCATATTCTACCTTCCTTGGGGGGGAAAAAAAAAAAAAATTAGCAATGCAATTGGAAATTCGTTGGTGGAACAGTCCCTCACCATCAGTATTTTTGTCTAAAAGTACTTCTAGAAGACGATCTTTTAAATGAAAAAATCTTTAGAGTAGGCAGATACATGCACTGTCATACAGTTTATGGGTCTGACAGTTCATTCCAACATTCCTCATTTTTGCTAGACAGGACATCCTCATATCCATTTAAAGTCATGATCCTTTCCAGATCTTCATATCTGAAAGACATTTTGGGAAAAAAAGATTCTGAGCTATAGATCATGTTTATAACAGAATAGTATATTACTGAAAAGGTCTTGCCCTTTGAGGAGACAGTCTCAGTGACTGTTTGATTATGCCTAAATTCTTCTTTCATTACAATCTCTCATTTTTAGCAAGTCATAACCTGTAATTTCAAACACCTGTAAATTATTTCACAGAAGGCACAACTCTAAGTAAAAATAAGTTCTCCAAAATGTCATTAAAAAGTAAAGTAGATTTAAGAATACTTAGAAGTTATTAAAGATGTATAACAGACTTTCTGAATAAAAGTGTTTGTTTATGATCAGGTTTGCTATTTCATTGAGTATCTATCATTAGCCCCTACCCATTCTAACTGAAAAATTGTGACAGACTGGTGAAGTTCCCACTTACTGGAAAAGGGGAATCATAAATGCCATTTTTAAAAAGGGAAAAGCATGGAAGATCCAGGGAACTACAACCTGCTCAGTCTCAGCATTGTGCCTGGTAAGATCATGGAGTAGATCTTCCTGAAAACTATGCTAGGACACATGGAAAATAAGGAGGTGATTGGTGACAGTCAACATGGCTTCACTGAGGGCAAATCATGCCTGACAAATTTGGTGGCCTTCTATGATGGGGTTACAGCATCGGTGGATAAGGGAAAACTGACTGGTGTCATCTACCTGGACTTGTGCAAAGCATTTGACAGTGTCCCACACGACATCCTTGTCTCTAAACTGGAAAAACATGGATTTGATGGATGGACCACTTAGTGGATAAGGAATTGACTGGATGGTTGCATTCAGATTTGTGGTTAAGGGCTTGGTGTCCATGTGAAGACCAATGATGAGTGGCATTCCTCAGATGTCAGTATTGGGATTGTCACTGGTGACACACATCTTTGCTGGTGACATGTACAGTGAGATTGAGTGCACCCTAAGCAAGTTTGCAGATGACACCAAGCCATGTGGTGAGGTTGACACACTGGAGGGAAGGGTTGCCATCCAGACAGACTTGAGAGCTGGCCCATGCAAACCTCGTAAATTTCAACAAGGTCCTGCACATGGGTCAAGGCAATCCCAAACATGGATACAGGTTGGGCAATGAATGGACTGAGATCAGCTTTGTAGAGAGGGACTTGGGGGTACTGGTTGAGATTAGCCCTGTAGAGAAGGACTTGGGGGTATTGGTGGATGAAAAACTGACTGTGAGCCAACAATGTGCTCTCACAGCCCAGAAAGCCTACTGTATCTTGGGCTGCATCAAGAGAAGTGTGGCTAGAAGGTCAAGATTCTGACCCTCTACTCCACTCTCACGAGACCCCACCTGGAGTACTGTGTCTAGCACTGGGGCCCGCAGTATGAGAAGGACATGGACCCGCTCAAGCAGTCGAAAGGAAGGCCATGAAGATGATCAGGGGACTGGAGCACCTCCCCTATGAGTACAGGCTAGAAGAATTGGGATTGCTCAGCCTGAAGAAGAGAAGGTTCCAGGAAGACCTTACAGTGGTCTTCCAGTACCTAAAGGGGGCCTACAGGGAAGACAGGGAGTGTAGTGACAGGACAATAGGTGATGGTTTTAAACTGAAAGAGGGTAGGTTTAAGTTAGAAGAAGAAATTCTTTACTGTGAGGGTCATGAGACAGTGGAACAGGTTGCCCAGAGAAGTTTTGGATCCCTCCTTCATGGAAGTGTTCAAGACCAGCTTGGACAGGGCTTTGAGCAACTTGATCTTAATGGAAAGTGTCCCTGGCCATGGCAGGGAAGCTGGAACTAGATGGTCTTTAAGATTCCTTCCAACCCAAAACATTCTATGATTAGACAGCAAAAATTCATGTTAACTGCAACATTAACATGACAGAAACTGTTTTTGGTTGGGTTTTTTTTTTTTTTTTTCAAGAATCATATGTTAAACAAATAAATGAAAAAAATTGTTTGAAATTTGGTGAGAATGTAGACATCTGTAGAGGCCCGGTCCAGTATTTTGATTTTAGAAAAAAAACCCAAACCAAACCGAACAATCCAGTCAGGTCCAACCTGAATGAATGACTTTGAAACAAGTACAAATTCTATCAGTTCTTTTAATGGAAATCCATGGGTTCTTGTATACTTTGACTTTCTTGTCACAGTAGAAGACATTAGCCACATATGTCTTCCCATGTTTCAGAATAGTAGATGACCTCTTTCTCTTACAGAACAACTTGTTAAGTATACTTTGAGTCAACCACTTATTACTGTTTTGAGGATACCTCTACTGTTGCACTGTGTGGCCCACACTAGTTGTTATGGTAATGACAAAATCATGTGTCATGGTTTAATCCCAGCCAGCTATTAAGCATCACACAGCAACTTGCTCACTTCCTTCCCCGCACAGAAAGACTGGGGAGAGAATTAGAAAAAAAAATTTAAAAAAAGTAAAACTTGTGGGTTGAGATGAAGATAGTTTAATAGGACAGAAAAGGAAGGGAAAATAATAATAGAATATACAAAACAAGTGTTGCATAATACAATCACTCACCACCCGCTGACCAATGCCCAGCCAATCCCCAAGCCATGATATCCCCTGGCCAACTCCCCTCAGTTGATATACTGGTCGTGATATAATATACATGTGTATATAACATACATATAAAGTATATCATACTTTAGCTCATTTGGGTCAGCTGTCCTGGCTGTGTCCCCTCACAGCTACTTGTGCACTCCAGCGTCCAGTGGCAGGGCAGGGGAGAAGGTGAAAAGTCCTTGGCTTAGCATAAGCACTGCTTAGCAACAACTAAACTATCAGTGTGTTATCAACATTATTCTCACCCTAAATCTGAAACACAGCACTATACCAGCTACTAGGAAGAAAATTAACTTTATTCCATCCAAAACATGGACATCATCCAAACAAGTTATTAAGGTATTAGATGGACAATACTGACATACATTTAAAGCAACCTGCAAGCAGCAGCAATGACAGTGGTCACGATTGTTATTCCTGATTGCATAAATGGGTAGTTAAAGTACATTCAATAATAGTCATTTATTTTGCATGAAGTTTGAGAAGTCTGTTGCTGTTGACATATATCCTTAAAAATACATAGAGAAAGATTGCTTTTTAGATAGCACAAATGTGACTTACAATATAAATCAGCTATATACATGGCTTAGATGCCTAATGAAAATATGGCATTTTTATTTTAGTTTTTGGTGGGATGTAAATTTTGCCTCTGAATACAATCTCAAACAAGGACCAACTGGAAATCACAATTTCTATTTCACATACAAAGACAGAAAACCAGACACATATGAAAACACACACAGATACAAACATACTTAGAAATTAGAGTCTTTGAATGTTCCCTGAATGAAATGAAAGCCAGAATGTATAGCATAGCCTGGATGTCAGAATACTCATGAATGATATGAAAAAAATAGCAGTTGGGTTTGTGTTTCCTTTTTGGTTTTGTTTGTTTGTTGGTTTTGTTTGTTTGTTGCTTTTTTTTTTTTTTCTGAAACTGATAAACATGCCTTTCTTTCAAGATTTCATCCCCAAAATTTCTAATTACGTCAACTTTGAAATATTGTGAGGGAAAAAATAACATCATATCTGCTTTTTTGCATATTATTATTTTTCCAAGTATGTTGCTGAGATATGCCTTCATTGTATTTTATAGAACATGATTCAGTCTTGGATAAAAGATACTGACTTATTGTGTTGCCTAAAGAATTTTGAAACTATGATCTCACTTTTCCCTAAGGCATTTTAAGAGTTTTTAATAAAAGTGGATTGCAGTTTTTCATTTTATTATTAAAGCAGCTGTAGATGAAACATCACACTTTCTTGTGTTGCCTTTGGGAATAGTGTCTGTAACATTTCCAAAAGTTGGGTTTAACGTACTGTGCTATCTATACTGTTTTGAAGATATTACACCAGATACTGTGTGACAAGGAGACAAGAAAAAACACACATATACATATTCTTTACTGAAAAATATTTTAGTGTCTTGACATTAATTTCTTCTATGGGAACAATACTGAACAAATCCTTAGTCAGTATTTATTCCTCTCTGTGCAAGTTATCCATTTGTGGGTCAATGACTGGATGTCAGTCAACTTAACACTTCCACATCTTCACTGGATTAAAAATTGACAGTTCCTTAAATGAAAGTTATGAGGCAAACAAATCACAAGCTTTTTAGTTAAAATATTAAAATAGAAACATCAAGGGCTACTTATTATGCATAAGAGTGTATAAAGTTGTACTGGCAGTTATACAACATACTGACTGTTTCCTTTAGTGGTAGCAACAGACTCGATGACTGTACTAGTTATTTTAACTATTGGGAGACTGATCATCCTTATTTGGGAGATTCTAGGTGAGTTGTAGGGAGGCAGATTGCACCAGACGGTAACTTTTGATTTGATTCGGGTTTTTTTGTGTAGAAACTTCCTTGTAGGGAAATGACCAGGCCAAAACCCTCTGAAAAGAGAGGGGATACCTCACCTTAACATGGGAAGCAACTGTACTTCTCCAAGGACAAAAATTTTGAGAGACATAAGCAAAAGATGGGGAAAAAGTGAGTCACAGCACTGAGTCTAGGAACCTACTGGTTGTGTAGAGGCTAAGCATCTTCAATGAGTATCAAGTAGAAGAAAGTCAGGTTTCAGAGATGGCATAAACAGAAGCTTTATAAGGAACAGGGACATCTGTGCAGAGCTTATGACTACTCAAAAGTCCTCTGAGCCATTTGGAACTCTTGAAAAGAGAAACCACATTGCAGACACAGTGAGAATGGCTAGAGTTATATGAACTACTGTTTCTACCCTATCCTCCTTAAAGTCTTCAAGTTTTCTCTGCCTGAGAAGTTAAATAATTTAACATATAATCTAATAAAACTTGACTTCTTGACTTTTAGGCCTCTTGATCTTCACTGAGGAAAATACTATAAGGCAGACCCACCTTGAAGCTTTGTCTGATTCGATATCCTCCCAAAAGTCCTTTTCTTAATGCCTCTGTCTGAGACCAGAGCTTGTGATCAGCCAATATGTTCAATAGCAATTTCTTCCAGTTCTTCTACAATTTATTCTGCAGAGCAGTTTTTAGAACTGTTAGGGGCAAAAAAGTGATGGTTTACAATTTAACTTTTCAGGAGATATAAACATAGACCATTAATGATTGCTCTTGGTGTTTAACAGTATATGAAGCTTTGAATCTATGGACACCCAGTAAATCAAACTTAGGTTTTCAGCAAGTTTTCAGACCAGTAGGTTTTAACTAATCAAATTTCTGCTCTGAAATAAGAAACCTATTGCAACAGTAAAGGTTGTCACAATATTTATAGAAAGCATCCTACGGTAAGACTTCACTGAGAACTAAAACCACAGCAGAATAATTATATTTTTTATATATATATATATATATATATATATATAAAATATTCTTTCTTCTGATCATATTTTGTTAGCTTAGCAAGCCTACAATACCAACAAACATATAAGTAAAATCAACTGCATAACACTGACGTCTGTGCTAACACAAGCTAACACACAAAAAAGTAATTTTCATTAACAGCTTAGATGTAAACTTAAAACATATGAGCAATTGATTTGATTATTTGTTCCTACTAAAATTCACACTTTCTTGTAGATTTTGTATGGGAAGATCTTGCAAGGCAAATAGCCACATTTTCTCAGTATGCTGTAAGTATTACTATCTCATAATTTTATTTATTTCTTACCCAAATACCATTTTGGAATAGTTGGCATGAAACAAAAAAACTTCACTCAGTCAGAATTAAGCTGTTAAGCTGGTATTCTTTATTCATAGTGCTGGGCAGCACTGGGGATCGCTCCACCACGAGTGCTGCACTTACTAACAAAACACTCTGACTAATATACAGAAAAAACATACATATTCATGAGATTTCCTAGGAAAGGCCGTCTTATGCTAATAGGTTCTCAGAATTCATTTATGTCGTCTGACCGTGTGTAGTAAAAATAGAGTGAGGGTTTTCTCCCCTCCTTAGTGGTCCACATAGTCTTCCCCCCCTGTCCATTAGTTGAACTTTAGGTTTCTCGTGTCCATACATGGTCATAGAGTTACCTTATCTGTCCTTCAGCTTCTGTTTGTTCCAAGGGGGTTAGTTTAGATTGGCTTCAAGTCACTTATCTTGACACCGGCGTCTTCTTAGACACTTGGTTTTTAGGTTCGTGCTATGAGGGATGTACTTAGGGAGTTTTTCAGACTGTCCGAGGTCTGTCTTATCTCCACTAGTCAAGGAGTTACAGGTTTCAAAACATTTTACAAGTGGGTAATGAGTACAGAGGGTAGTTAGGAAAAAAGTATAAATGAAATAACATACATTTCAGTGAAATATGGGAAAAGAAAAGCTAGTAAAACACAAGTGATGGTTAACGTTAAAACTAAATGTCCTACTTTACAGGTCCCTGTATATTAGCAATTTCAAGTATACTTGTAGCAACATCCCTTCAGGCAGTTACACAATTAACTTTCTAATTGCATAACCATGCTCCTGTTAGATATTTCAATAAAAAGATCTTGGTGTCAGAGTGTCTCAGTTTTCACTTCAAGTCTGATAGTCCATGTGCAAACACTGATGAACCCCACTGTCCCACTGCCAAGGCCCTGTCATAGGTCTGCTTAGGCTAACCCACACCTTCGCATTGACTGTCACCTTTTTTCTCATAACTCGTTCATCCACAGTGTAAACCCTTAAAGTCTTAGTTTTTGCTGATAGTTGCAACTGTGGGGAACCTTTTCTGCTGATATATAGGGTTTTGAATGTGGTATTTATTATTATCTTATTGAAATGAAGCTGATGGTGATGTGGAAAGCTTTGAAAGCTACAAAATTAAGGTGATTTCATTGTCTTGCCAAATATACATACACATCAGAAGCACTTTCAAATATCACAATAAATGGAGCAATAAGGCAAGACTGGAGAAAATGTTAATCTTACTATGATTTAATTTGTGTCCTCATGCTGGCACTGTAACACAAAAGAGTCTTTTTTCTTTTTGGCTATGCCACAGGTCTGATAGACAACTTTGGTCAAGTCAGTTTTCTTCCTTGGCTCCTCTTCCCCCAGCCAATGCAGATAATGATCCTGACCTCCTTTCTAAAATGCTTTGCGATCCTTGGGTGAAAAGTTCTCCCTAAAAGCTTAGTAGTTTTATTGTTATATCCATTATATAGTTACGCTATTCAAGGTCAATAGACCTATATAGCTGAGCAAAAATGAGACCATATGACTATCAGTACTATGGGGTAATTGCACTCAAAAGTACGAATTGAATGTTTAGTCCAAATGAATCCATATTTAGTATGGCTTCATATATTGTTGTTGAAAGTTTGATGCACTGAATCTTGAACTTTCTTTGATTACGATTCTGCAGTTAGACTTCCTCAAACTTTTTAATTCATTGGCTGCTGCCCCCAAGGGATTCATACGGATTGGATAAAAAAAGAATGACATCAACAGTGTATAATGAAATTCTATCCAGGATGTCCAATATTTTTATGCCTTCAACTCTGTTATTGTGTTGGATTCTTTGACTGATTTGTTCCAGAGTTATGGTAAAAAGGGAGGGCAAAAAGGGGCACCATTGCCTTTTGCTGCTAGACAAAGTAAAGACTTCTGAGCAATATCCATTATTCCTTACTGTAGGCTCCAATACAATGTCTTTATTTAAGAAAGTTTTAGACCATTATGTGAGACTCCCAAAACTTTCATCAAATAGCTTCCTTTCAGCCAATCAAATGGTCCTTCAGCATATAATGCTAATAAATAAATAGCTCCTCTTACTATTTCCTACAGGTCTGTAACCTGTAATTTGTGTGTTCTATCAGTCAGTATAATGACACCTCACTGTTATATCTTCATTGCTCCTTCACTCTATCAGATGCTGTCATTGCTCTACTATTTCAAATACATATTGCCTTTTGTCTTACTTTAGAAAGTTAATTTCTCTGGTATTAAAGATCCAGGAAAGCTCTTAAACAAAAACTTCAAGAAGGCTAGCAGCTGTCCAGTGCTAGCTATATGTCCTTAACTGAGGTTTAAGGACAATGTTTGGACCTTGGGATTGAGTTTCCAATCAGCTTCTTCCATTCAACTCAGACATGTGGTTCAGTCAGGATATTGTAGGAAAAAGGTAAGCAAATTGATTTAATATTCTTGGTGTAAGTTCCCATCTTCTTCACAGCCTTGTCTATAGTTTTCCACTGCTTATGAACATGTATTTTAAAATTATTTCCTTTACAAAAAGAACACATTACACTAAGGTCAGCTTTTATATCACAGACTTTTTTATATTTGTTAAATGTGGTCTTTCTTATTTTACATTTTCATCTTCTAGACCATAAGCATAAGATAAAAGTAAAAAGCTATTCAAACTTAAAAGCAGTTGAATAATGAATAATAGACATTAGTATTACATTTTACAATATGTACAATTGTAAGGGTGTGTTTTGGTCTACTACGTCAGCATCAGGCTGTCTGAAAGTTGAAGGTCATTTACAGTGAATAGATATGTTTTACAAGTGCTTTTGCATGCTGTATTCAGATGAAAATTAACAACCTTTCCAGTGACTTTAGCGGTAATAGGTAATTGTAAAATTAAATGGCTACATAATTGTTGGCCTTGCAAATGAATCACTTTAACAATCTGCAATACTTTCAATTTATTCTGCTTCTGGAGATTAAATAGTGTATTTTAAATATAAGTGCTTTTTGAGTAAATAGACTTTGGCCATTTAATATGCATAAAGGTGTGGTAGTGCCTGATAGATTAAGAGCCCAAACCATCAACTCTTACTCAGAAGAGCTGTTCTTAGCTACTCTTTAGACACTTGTTTCAGCAGTCTGTACCAGAGTTCAGGCCATATAGAATACTAAGAAATAAGTTTGTGGGTTTTTTCCATTTTAATATCTCTAACATATGTTTCTTTAGACCGTTTTTTCTTTAGGGTTTGATTTTCCAGACACATTTCCATCAAGTGGAAGAATTTGCATTATTATGAACTACAGAGCCGGACTCTTGTGGACAGCAAAATGCTTGTCATGAATATCCAGGTGTTACAAAGGCTCACAAACAAACAACAACCAATAATTAAAAATTCATTATCAACACAATTAACTGACCCTCTGCAACCATTCAATTACAGGTTCAAATGTCCTTAAGAGGGAAAAAAAAACCCTACTTCCTGGAGTTTAATGGCAACCCAAAATGCAGACCAAAGCACCACTCCTTAGGGTTTAATGACAATCCAAACCACCCTATTGCTTCCCAGGGTTTAATGACAGCCCAAAATGCTCTATCACTCACCTAACAAGTGAGGGCTCTCAACCTCAAGGAACTTCTCAGGGCAGTGTCCTCACCCAAGTAACCTCAGGGAATTTCTTTGGGCAGCGTCCCAACCCAAAGGAAGAATCCTCAACCACAACATGTCACTCCAAGGAGACTAGCTCAAAATATCTCCCCCAGGGGATTCTATTTATACCCAGGCTGAATCTGATCTGTAGTCAATAGTAGATCCCATTGGCCAAAGGCTCTAACTACCATGAAGCCCTGAGAACAAAAGCTGCTACACTTCAGCAGCTGAGAAGTCCTATTTTCACTGGGCAGGTGCACCTGCCACACAATCCATCCCATGACCTCACTCACGATTCGGCTGGTTTCCCTGAAGTGGTGGTGCAGTCACCTCTTGTCTCCAAGATTAAAAGAGTACAGTTCTGGTGAGTTTCAATACTTATTGTGGATTGTCTTTCCTTCACAATCATACACTCTTATACAGACTGTACTACTTACAATCAAAATTGAAGGAAGTTAATTAACCATTCTAAAAAGGATTCAAACATATTCAATCAACCAATTAATGCTTAATACACCAACAATTTCCTCAAGTCTCTTGCACTTTCTTTATTTGATCTAAAATACCATTAACAGACTAGCACCAAGTTCAGTCACATTCTTCTGAAAGGCACTAAATTCAAGATTCATTCACCATCACCTTGTCATCCAAGTCTTGATTATGCATATGGATTACCACCACCAATGAGGATGCTGAAGCCAGCTGTTTCTCCAAGATTAAAAAAAACCAAACAGAACTAGGCCTTAAATTAGAACCTGTGCATCAAGTTAAAAGTCAGGGATTATCCATCAGGCACTGATACAGTTTTTGCACCTTTATAAGGCCTCCCAAGCATGTAAATACCTAGGTTTTACTACTGTTATAGGCACAATGACAAAGGTAACTTCACCATGACAGGTTGATCTGCATACATTTTCGATGAGAACTGGCCCTTATGATTGTCAAATACAGGAGTACATCAACCAATAACCCCACAGAGCAAAATGCTCGTATCTTTGGGTTCCCATTTCTCCAGCACTTACTAACAATAAGAACCACTTGCAGTAATCATATGTCCCAGTTACGTTGTGAGACACTGGCATGTCTCTTGATCAAACAATCAATTCATTATGACACTAGCTTGAGGGTAGTATGGCATGTGAAAAACCCACTGTATATCTTGTGTGCCCACTCCTGGACCATGCCAGCAATAAAGTGGCTCCCATTATCTGATCAAATTGATTTGGGTGTTGAAGGGTAGCTAAACCATCATTTTAATACCTTCACTTTATTTTCCCTAGTAAAAAATCTCTGTTTGCTTCCTTCAAAGGGACCACAAAGAGCCCGTCCCAGACCCTGGGCCCCCTCCTGCAGGTCTGCGCCCAGCCACACCAGCACTGCAGCTGACAAAGGACCTCAATGGGCATTCATCCGCCTGTGATTGACTGGTGATCGCCACTTTTTGTTTGGCTTGTTGGCTGGCAAACCAAACATTCTGTAACAGGAATGTGTACAATTTATAATCTCTTTTTTCAAGATCATTAGTCACGTCTAAACCCATTTGGAAGCAGCTGGCAATGGATATTGAGAGACATGTGTCACTTTAGATCACAGTGATAAAGGTGCAGTAGTAGGTCCCCCTACTTCCAAAACTCCACACAATGCCATCAGGTAAAAAACATTTGCCTGCCAAAACATCAAACCCCGATATATTTCCTTCATAAGGACTTAAAAGACACCTTCACTGCTGTCATTCTCTTTTCTCTTGACTCTTCTGTGTTTAAACAATTTCCAATCGCTTCTCTAAGCAGCTATTCTTTATTAGCAGTGCTGGGGTCACCCTGGGGATTCTCCACCATAAAGGCTCCCAAGAATTAGCAAGGGACATCAGTTTACATACACACAAATCATATATATTAGTTAGATTTCCTGGAAAGGGGTGTCTTATGATAATGAGTTCCCAGAATTCATTTACATAGTCTGAGCATGTGTAGTAAAAATAGAGTGAGGGTCTTCAGTGGTTGAGGGAAGAAGAAAGTAGTCTTCTTCTCGGTGTTCACTAGTTGACCATTTTTCCAGAGCATGTGTTGTGAAGTAAAGTCCAGGTGCTTTTTTCCTAAATCAGCAAAATCATCCTCCCTATGATAGGGTCTCCGTGTCCTTTTCTTCGAGTCCCCATTATCTTAGTTTGCCTATTCTAGGAGCTGCCCAAGTGCCCACTGAAGGCTTTGAGTCTCTGCTATCAGTGATTTACGTAGGGAGCATTTTAATCTTGTCTAAACAGACAAAGAGTCCTAGGGAAACAGTCAAGGAGTCAGGCGTCCTTGGGAAATAAACAAAGCAAAACACAAGCAAAGCTTTGAAACAAATGAAACAAAACACAAGCAAAGCTTTCATGCATCACAGTGTAGTCTTAATGAAAAATTGCCAGTAATTCATTTGTTTGAGCCCTTTCACTTTGGATATCCAACACGGGACCTTTCAAAAGGGCCTGATATTCAGAAGAGTTAGGAACATTGTCTTTGAAGACACAGTGACTCTAAAATTTTGATTAGAAGTATAGATTCAGACGTTATCTTTCCTAATAAATGAAATATAACTGTTTTGTTTGTCAGATGTTGGGGAAGACCAGTGGAATGCATTAACTCATTCAAACCTTTCAGAAAGAAGACTGTACATAACAGAGGTATTTATGATTGTAAGCAGAGCTTTTCTTTTTTTAATTGTAAGCTTTCCAACCAAGTGGGAAGGTTATGAAAATGAGGAAAAACTGAAAGAAAATTAAATTGCTGAGGTACTTTAATCTCAAACACTTTTTTTTTTTTTTCCCCCAAAGCTTTTCTGTTTTATACTATGTTCTTTGGCTTCTAGAAAAAGAATCTTTTATTTAATTAATTTAGTTGTTTAATTTGTATTTCTTTCACCCTTTACACTTAATCTGTCTTTTGAATAGTCATTCTTTCCATGACCTCACGGAAAATTCTGATCTACTAGTGACTCCGCCTCATAGTACTGCATGATAAACAACAGATCTTAAGTAAAGTTTTAGTTTCATTTCTGTGAAATTGCACAGGAGGATAGTTGCTGTGAAAAATACTTTCCATATGGTATTATAACACAGTTCTAATACTAATAAGAGGACACAAAATCCCCATTAATCATTCCTTTACCACACAGTTATGATAACACCTCTGAATGAAATACCCATTAATTTCTGAGAGTGAGATTCACTTCACCTGCATAATGACTGAAAATTGCAATGGCAGCCTCTCAATAACTGCTTCCAGTGCTCTTGGGACTACTATATTTGAATGACTGCTGCTTTGTTCTTGACCTGTCTTTCAAGCAACTTAAATGCTGTGTGTTAAACCCAACTGGAGCATGTGGTCTGTATTAACAGACCCTCTTCAGTGGTACTTAGAAGTGGTGAAGAGGTAGATACGTGTGAATACTTGTGGAGGGTTGACCTTTGCTGTTTGCCAAGTGTCCACAAAGTTTCTCTCTCACTCCTTCTCATCAAGACAGGGGAAGAAAATAATGTTTAAAAGTTTGTGTATCAGGATAGGAAGAACACTCAACATTTACCGTCACAGGAAAAACAGTCTTGATGTGGGGAAAGATAATTTAATTTGTTGTGAATTAATCACAGAGTAGGGTAGTGAGAAATAAAACCAAAACTAGGCACCTTTCCCCCTTGCTTCTTCCTAGGCTGAACTTCACTTCTGATTCCTCTGCCTCCTCCCCGTGAGCATTGCAGGCAGATTGGAAATGGAGGTTGCAGTCAGTTCATAATGCATTATCTCTGCCTCTCCTTCCTCTTCATGTTCTTCCCCAGATCCAGGTCCCACCCATGTGAGACTGTCCTTCACTGACTGCTCTAGTGAGGGTCCTTCCCATAGGCTGCTGTTCTTCAAGATCTTCTCCAGCATGGGTCCTTGCCACGGGGTGCAGATTATCAGAAACAGACTGCTCCAGTGTGGATCCTTCAGGAGTTACAGGTCCTGCAAAAAAAACCTGCTCCTGCATGGGCTTCTCCTCATGAACCACAGTTCTTGCCAGGAACCTTCTCCTTTGTGGGCTCTACATGGGCTGCAATTCATTCAGGGTGCAGCCACCTGCTCCAGTGTGGGTTCCCCCATGGGCTGCAGGGGCACCGCCTGCCTCACCGTGGTCTTTACTATGGGCTGCACGGGAATCTCTGCTGGTGCCTGGAGAACCTCTTCCACCACCTTCTTCACCAACCTTGTGTCTGCAGGGCTGTTTCTCTCCTATATTCTCACTTCCCTTTCTTATAGCTGCTGAGCAGTGTGGTTTTGGCCACCCGTTTTTTTTTGTTTTTGTTTTTTTTTTTTTACCCTTACAAAGGTGCTACCAACGTCACTGATGGGCTCAGCTTTGCCCAGTGGGAGGTCTGTACTGGAGCTGTCTTAAACAGGCTTTGTCTGACATGGGGACAGCTTCTGGTGTCTTCTCACAGAAATCACCTTGCAGCCCCCTGTTAACAAAACTTTGCCACATAAACCAAATACAATACACCATGATAAGGCAAAAAGCATGCTGTATTTCATTTGTATGTAGAGCCCTTCTCTTCCTATCAAGTATTAGCCTTTAAAAAAGATGTTCTTTTGCTTTACATGCACACACTCACAAAAGTGATTACTAACTGAATCCCAAATGCTTTTGTACAAAGTGTGCTGGATTTGATGAATTTTCCTGACTGTAGGGAATAAGTTTTGTACTATCTTCTCTGGCCTCTGGTTGGGCTGCCTAAAGACTCAGTATCTCTGGCATCTTCACATTAAAATAGGTTCATATTACAGCTTTTGCTAAACTTAGCATTTAATCTTCCAAGGTCCCAGTTTATATAGTGTGTCAGGGCATGGAAGAGTCGCTTGCTGCAGTTGGAGCTGTGACATCAGTGTGTGGAAGCTTTAGCTCTAACTGCAGTAGGACACTGGGATCTTCAGCTGCATAGGGAAATCACTGCACATCTTAATACATTTCTCAGAACATAAATCAGTTCAGGAACAGCATTTGTAGAGACTTCTTCCAAATTTCATTGCATTTAAAATGTCTACAAGTTGGCTTTTATCTGATTCAATACTAAACTTTAATTTTCCACATATTGGAAACCCCTTGCTTTGGGCAGGTCTACTGAAATGAGTCTTAAAGAAAATAGAATTTCAATTTTTCCTCAACTCTTTTTTTTTTTTTTTTACTGGATTTGACTTATCCTCTGAGAACTGATGCATAAATGCTCTATTGTATTTTGGACTTGTAATTTCTAATATAGGCAGTTACAATCTGTTGATATAGCTACTATGGGATGTCAGCAAAAGTAAACAATAGCAAGAAACAAGCACTGAACATAGCATACAAAAATCTTAGGTCTAATTAGTCTATGTTGCCAAAATTAGGAACAGACTGGCCTTGAGATAACGATGACTAAATACATTGAGAACCTCATGCCTTTAACTAGCAAGTCTCAGCACCTTCCATATTAGTGAGATTTATAGTGTTTACCTGGCCACTGGGTGTCACTGTTCATTCACTTTTAGCTTGGAACAATACCAGGTTTTGTTTGTTTGTTTGTTTTAATAATAATAATAAAGAGATTGTTTCTTTAAGAAAACAGTTAAGGCCAAGTAAATCACCTTGGAAAGAGACTAAAAGCTCTAGTGAAAATCTTCTTCGGGATATTTGAACATCAAGTGTGCCTGATGATTTACAGTGTAGTCAGCAAGCACAGCAGTCAGTTATACATATAGCATTTACCCTTTGACATCTGAACTCAGTGCCTCGTATGGTTCCAAAGATGCAGTCAGCATATACTATTACATTTATTGTAAATTATTGTCACGAGACAAGGGAGTTTTGCTGTTGTTGTTTAGGTTTTTTTGTGGGCCTAGTATGTAAGTGACGATATATGGAGAAATACAGAAGGTGCATTTCTGTAGTATACACAGGACATCGTTCCTCTGTAAAAGTCATCGTGCATTTGAGCTATGACAAGGCTTTCAATTCAATGAACTAGGAGAAAAAAAGGAGGATACAAAAACTGTGCCTCACTCTTCGCTTTTATTTCACCAGACATAATCTTCCTTTGTGCATAGAAATTCCTGAAGGATGACATTTAGTTCAACTGCGTTGAGATGAGGAAGTAAGGTCCAATTAGCTCTATAGTCATTATCTCTGTAAAAAATTGTTGCTTCTGTATCAAATGATCCTAAGAAGCAGCACGTGGAGTCATGTTGTCTTTTACTGTTTGTTGCAAGGACAGTAAATACTTTTTGCAACATGATACTGAGATTCTGCAGGATCTTTTGTGGTGGACTGGAAATACTAATAGCTGTTCTATTTAAAGAAACTAACTAAAGTAATGAAGAAATTTCTTAATTAGTTCAAGATGTACCAGTATAAGAATTCCTGTTTCCATTTCTGTGAGTTGGAAGAATGTTCTTATTGGTGAAATATTACTGAACTATCAGTAATATCTTGGCTTTTTGTTATGAAATGCAACAATGTATGCTCCTAGTGTGTGATCTCTTTCACAATTGAAGCCGAGTATTTGCATGGAGGAGTTGTTTTCTGGGGTCATTCTATTCTTATTGTCAAGGAGGAAATCACTTCTTACAAGAGAATATTCAAGAAAAAAAATGCAGATGCTATAACATGACATTATTGTTCCTTTTAATTTATCTTTAATATTTAATTATGTCATATTTGGGATAAGTAGCTAACTATTCTGAATTTAAAAATCAGACAATATGTTTACAATGCAACCAGTGATCCAGCTAAAGAAAGATTTTATGACTCAAAAATTCTGTCCAGTTTGTATTGAATTATAGTCATTTTTAACAAACAGTATTTTTTTAGGATTTTGTGTGTGCTAGAAACCCTTAGTCCAATTATCACAGCAGATGCTCTCACAAAAATGTATTTTCAGGTGTGATGCTTTCATATTTTGAGGAAGAAAACACCTACAAAACCATACTGTGCCAACCCAAAAATAGTTCTAAAATGTTTTTATATATTCTCTTCAACAAAGGACAAACCAGGACTAAGTTCTTCAGCCTGTCTGTGTACCTACATGTATCAGTCAACTAAATATTAGCTGCTAGGCAATCTTACCCTGTTACGTCTGTAACGCTCAAAGCAATATATTTACCAAACAAAATGTGGAACAAAAAGTTATTTGCAATGTCTTCACACTTGGAGCTAATATCCACCATCTTATGGAAACACAGAAAACATTGATAATATTCACTCAGAAGAGCTAGTCCTGTAAATATGTGCATCAATCTATATAAATGTAGAAAAAAACCCTCTTACAAGTACTAATTTAACAGCACAATGTTCAAGTTGTTTAGTGACCTGGAATTCTGGGGAGATACATCTTATCTTTGAAATTAGTTTACTGGATCCCACCTCAGATGTTGTACAGCTTAAAAAATAGTGGTGTGAAACAATATTACTAATACCACTACAGTTAGTGAAACCAGCAAAATAAATGTTCTGCTAAGTTATATATGTTTTATTCTTAAAGGTTTTGTGTGATTTCAGTGTTTTTTAATAACCGTAAAGTTGATTGTGTTGAGAAAAGTGATTGTGTTTTCTCAGCCATTCACTTTGAAAAATATTTGCACAACTTTGACTTCACAATTGAATATTGCAGATTGCTTATGTTTTAACGTTTATCTTGCTGTGACTGTTTAAGGTATAAACTCTTCAAGGCTGAAAATATTCCTTACTATATGAATGAACAATGTATTTATATATTATTATCTGAATAAAAGATGACCAACACAGAGGGACACTTGGCAAAAAACATCTGAAACACATATATGTGAAACAGAAGTAATATATGATGACTGTATATATGTACTTATTAAACTACTACATCCCTTCTTTAACTCTTGGCACATACACACATAAACATACACACATGGCAATTATCTTCTTTAGTGTTTAGTTTACTTTAGCAATCTTCTTATTTCCTTTGCATAAGAATGTAAAAGAAATGCAAAACCCAGACTATGCCAGAGCGCCTATTTCTATGTATTGAAGCATGTAAAGTCATAATGAAATCGATTACTTACACCTCACAATGAAAAGGCTCTTCCTAACACCCCGGGAGCCCTTTAAGCCATTGCAATGTTGATGCACACTATATTATCAGATTTGTGTCATTCTGATAAGATGGTCCACTTGAAGTAGCCTTTGAGCTAAAAATAAGACATTAGGTTGAAGGAAGCAGCAATTTAAAGTTATTGGTGTAAGGATAATTAGAGACTGGCAGGTATCCAGTGTCATTACGAGGAGGTTGCTGTAGGGCAAATGCGCAAACTGCCTGTTTTCTGCAGTGTCACAAACATGGATCTGTCTTCGCTCTAACTGGTTTTATTTTTAGCTTACATCTGCTTCCTAACATCTTGAGTGTTTTCAGAGCTGTTCTTGAACTTGGACTTTTTTAGCTGACAGTTGTTTTAGTCCAAATTCCAAATGAGTTGTATTTTAAAGCATATGAAATATATCTTTTGTGGTGACAGGAGCTAGTTTTTTTATTTAGTCTGAGTTTTGCTTTTCTTTCCCTGTATATTTAGCTTCTTGATGTTCCATTTTCTTCTGCTTTCTTAAGAGTATCTGCTTATTAAATATCTGCAATATTTGTTTATTAAATATCTACAAACATAAATTTTTAAATTATTTTTTAAAGGTAAACCCCACACTGGCTAAGGAGACTTTTAAGTCTTTCAGCTCTTCACAAACTTGTTTGAAGAAGTAGTAGCTTACAACTAACCAAGATGGAAAATAGCTTTGATTTGTCCTGTTCTTAAAGCTACATCCAGGTTGTTCATGCTTACAAGTTGAAACAGAGATCTAGACTGGGAGCATCACAATCATTATTTGGTATGTGTTTTCATTTATTAGATGGGGAAGAAAAATAAAAGAGTATTCTCAGGTCTAGTTCTTATAATGGAAGTAAGCTATACATGGGGTAAACACCGAGACCTGACAGTAAGGAAGTGCTCTCACATCTTCATTTTAGACATAACCCAAGAGAAACGATGCTACAGCTAGAAACTACAGGCAGTCTGTCAACTTCTAAATGCTATCAGAGAACATGGAAAACACATGAGGAAAGCTTGAGGATGGTTAGGTTAAAATTATTAGAAACTGGTTTATAATGAAACCAGGCTAACTTTAGTAATTGTTGAGCCAAACGATGTAACTAATTGATCTTATGAAAATTTATTTTTAAAAGTCTCTTGTTAAATTATTAAAAATATATTAAATTTAATAGTGCCAGGGAACATTCCTGGATATAGAATATAAATTTGCTATACTGCTTAACTCTAACAGTGGCCTTCGAAATGTTTGTGTCGCAGGCCAACATTCAGTCTCTCAGGCAGTTCTTGAGCGAGGATAAGGAATTTAGCAGATACCAGGGAGTATTGTCCATCCGGTTTTGGAAAATAAGGAAACTTAAAGATACTGACAAGGGTTATTCTGTACTACTTGGCCTCACTTTCAGAGAAATATACTGGAATTTTCTGGTATCAGAATAGCCACTGATGCTGTGAAAATCATTCTGATAGCTGTCAGGTCACAAAGTATTCATAAGGAAGGAAAATAGGTAAGATGTCAACAAATTAGAAATAGGTTTTTTGCTGCTGTAGTGACAGGGTGACTAAACTGAGACATGAAGCTAACAGTTTTTGTTTATCTGAGAGAAAGACATATGATGGGATGTCATAGCCCCAGTTTGACCAGGAGTATGCTATTAAGTTTTTGAGGACCCAGCTGTTGCATCTTCAGTGTTGTTCAGGTGCAGCACAATACTTGAAGTCAAATTCATCGCTTCTTTACATTGCCTGTCTTCCGGAAAGCTTTGAGGGTCAGTATTAAAGAGGTGAAGATTAAATGGAAATCCTTTGAGTACCCTGTATTTATTGGTATAAAACACTGATACATTTCACTACTGTATAAATAAGTCCTGGAAGTCTAAGAAACCTCCATCCATCCAATCTGTCAGAGACAGACAAAATGGCCTGAGATCCTTCCTAGGGTGACCATGATTTTGCCTATTATGAGTGCCCTGCACTACCAAGAATTTGTGGTAGTACTTGAAGTTCACAATAGTTAATTTCTGACTCTTTGACTGTTTCATAAGAAGACTCTTTCTGAAGAAGAAACAAACTGAACTCTTAATGTTGTAATGATGAAAGTGACTGAAATGTGGTTTAGATTTCAATTCAGATGGATAGCTAAGATAACAAAAACAATATTCCATAACTGAATAAAGATTATACTGTACTAATTTACTCTTGACAGGGCTTGACTTAGTTTATCTTATCAACACCTGTTTTCTGCAGGCAGCACTGAACTTTTTTTCTGTGCTTCATCTGATGCAGAGTGTTTAAAAAAAAAAAAAACCAAAAAAAAACCCAAGGAAAGCGATAAAGGCAGACAGGCGCAAGAATGACATTTCTTCTAATTCTTCTGGTGAAAAGTGTTAAATGCTGGAAGAGAAAAGAGAGAAAACTTTAATTTGCTGTCCAAACTCTTAAGTCTAAATGTTCAGAGGCTGTGCCAGACCTCAGCTTTCAAGGCCACATGCTCTACACAGCTAGTTCTATGATAAGGCTGAATATTTCTATATGTGTGTATATGTATGTATACATTTGTATGTATGTATATATATATTTGTACATATACAAATGTATGTATCTATATATGTATATGTGTATATGTATAATGTGTATGCTCTAGACAGACTGGTGAATATATAGTGGCCACATACAGAGTAAATACCTTTCTCAGCAAATCCTTGCAGTTTACTAAACTGCTTCTGTTCTGTGGGATACCATGAAAGTCAGTGTGTCTAAGGTATCGCTTCTGATAGAGAAAGTAATCTTATTTGCTAAAAATATGAAAGGGGCATTGTGACCTAGATATCTGAATAAAAAAGTATATGGTTTCCATTCTGTGGCTTTTTTTCTGTCTGGAATTTTTGACCAAACATTATTTGACAAAAAAGCTCCTGTGACTGATGTATCTCAAGTGTAAGTTAAACACGTAAACACTTTATTATCTACTTGGGAAAAAATTTGAAAGAACAGTAGTATTTTTCAGAAAAGTATGATTTTCTATCATCTATTACATTACGGGTTTGTTTCTCAGTATCTTACATCCAAGAAAAGTCTCTGATTTTTTTTTTTCTTTAGTTCAATTAAATCATTTACGAAACTCTCTTTTCATCTCTTTCCCATTCCTCTCTGGAGTAGCAGAGGGAACTCATGGCTCAAAATCAAGAGCAAAGTGCAGACAAATGAGTGATGCCAGGGCTTAAACCAAAGTCCTCACGAACAGATTGTCTAACAGACTGGAGTAATAATCTTCAGAGCCACCATGCTGGCTTGCAGATTGCTGTTTTAAGTGGCTTTGATTATTATGGTTATTTGGCAGCAATTCTTAAATTGGAGTTTGGTCCTCGGAACCCAGATGTACTACCTGAGCCTAATTGAATTCTCCTGGATGGAGAGTACAAGCAGCAGAAGAAATTCCTCTGGTTAATGCTGAAGTCAAGAAACAACATGACTATTTCAACATTAGTACTTTTTTGACAGGAAAACACATACAGCTGATTAATTCTCTAAGAGCAAATAACAAACTGACTAGTTAATTTACATGTAAAAACATGTATTATAAAACTAGACTGATTTTTATTTATGATTCAAAGGGTGTTAATTTCTACAAAATCTCAGTATTAGCGTATTGAGAAATAGGAAGGTGGTTAGTGGAGGAATTAGTATTGGTGAGGCATGCAAGCACTAAGTGGTAAACCTGTTTTTACAGGGAAACAGACGGGAGGACATACGGCATCATAAAACAAAGCAAAAGAGACATAATTAAAGGTCTCTGGAGCTTCAGGTACTCACCTCTGCAAGAATAACATAGCGACTAGAAGAGTTTTCCCAGTGCATAAAATTAGTTCAGTAAGACAAATAATGTTTACGTTGTAACTACCTTTTAAAAATGTGTACAGAGTATTACGGGCCGTATAGGCATCACGAAGGTCAGGAGGACTTGAAAAGAGAAACCTGAGTGCAAAGTGTTCTTACAGTGAAACAAAACAAAAAGATTTTGACCTGGTTAGTCCCCTCTTTATTTTTCACAGAAAATGTCAATATGGACATAATAGCTTTGACATGATCAGTCAAATCAAACCATAACCTTATGTGCAGGTATGAGGAAATAAGTTATCATGTAATTGTTAACAGGTGAAAGTGCTGAAAATACACTTCACTGACTGTAATAATGGCTAAAAAGAAAATCAGAAGATTTTCTTCATAAAAGATTAATACAGGCATACATTGATATTTTGTGTCTTTTCAAACATGTCCTGCTCTTGCAGTCAGAGATCTGAAAGGCACAAGATAAACTTTTTTCCTCCTGTAACCCTGAAGTGAAAGGATGTGCTAATGCAATAAGGTGGCCTACACACCCTAGTTATTATGCATAATCCCTTGTATGGAGAACAATAATCATACTGTAAATGGGCTATCATAAAAATAAAAAAGTTACAGTTAGACCAAAAAAAAAATAAATCCTTTATTACCAAGGACTTTAGGTGGGAAATATCTGCTTAGCTGATACACCAGTGATGTGAATATCAAACTAAAACCATGATGACACATCAGATAGGTAGGTTGGCCATTAATCACAGACACCTGACCTTTGTATGCAAATACTATTAATTTGAGTTACATAAAAGTACCTACTGGCTACATGTGATGTATGGTAGGCTTGAATTGAAGTGGGTTTGATTAACAATTCACTGGCTCCAAACCAGATGAGAGTGGCTTTACTGTGGGTATGAGTGTGATTGTACATATTTGCTCTTAACCATAATGTTAGTCCAATGATGAAGAAAAAATGCAAATTCATAATACTAAAATTATGAAGTAAGTTCTTTGTTAGGATTCTATCTTGAAATATGTCCCCTGCATCTGAGTGTAAAGGAATCAGGAATCTAACTAGATGGTAATGTTATTACAAATTCCGGGAAGAATCAGAAGAAACTTCTATACTGGCAGTGACAAATAGATATAATCCACTATCTCAGAATATTAAGTAATGTGCAATCTTCTACTGTGAAAAAGTACAACTTCTCTTAAAACAAAAAGGTTGTGTTTTTTCCTAACACCTTTACTAAAAGAAATGGTTGAAAAGTGGATGTGAATAAGGAAAAAAACACATTTCAGGACTCTGATAGGATATAAATGGTAAAAATGTTAAAAGTTTAACATAAGATGTATAAAACATTCAAATAAATTGTGAAGTCAAATTTCAAATACATGGAAACATGTATATCTCTCCAGATTAAAAAAGGCAAATTAAATAAAAGGCTTGAATCTCCTTTCTCATACACAGTAGAAAATGAGTAGTAATTCAATTGCAGATAGTGGAGCTGTATCAGGAGAAAACAGTACAAATAGGATCAGAATCATGTCTATATCATCTAAAAACATAAACCAGCCTGTAAACTTGTTTAACATATGAGAGCCCTAGGGGCAATTTGGAGTCTGCCAGCACGGCTCCCCCTGGAACATGAAAAACAGTTAGATGTTACTGCTCAAGGAATGTTTTCCACAGCTTGGCATATGGTTTGTACATTCCAAAGAGAATACGCAGCATACCATCCTGCTTTTTTTTTTTTTTTTTTTTTTTTTAAATTTAACTCTTTCATTAGTTAGCATGTATTAATTGATACAAATACATCTTTAACTAACATAAGGGTACAGATCCTAACTTCTTGCTGGTCAATGGGTTATCTGCTGTTTACATTAGTGGCAACAAGGTTGGACTGTGCAGTGCTTTCAACAAGCATTTATCATTTAGAAAGAAAGTGCTAAAGCTAGCAAAGGCATTGGCAAGGCTAAGAACATGTTTGATTTTAGATGTTTGTTTTCCCTCAAAAAAACACAGTTAATCCTTTGCCAGGGAAAATTATATATTATGTGTGTATGTTTGCCAGTGCTGTGAATATAAAACCCTGTCAGTTCTTTGGTCTAATCTAAATAATAATCTGATTATCTTATGAGAAGTTGCTTTAACATTTCTATATTGTGTTTTTATTTGAGCTGAGTGATGTCTTATCTGTATCTTTTGCAGATTTTATCTCAATTAGATTATTAAAATCTTTATAAAGCCTTTCTAAAAGTGTTTAAATTAAGGATTATTTAAGTAAACTAAAAAAAAATCCCAAACAACTGTTATAATGCTATAATTAGGAATAAATTGTATTTCATTTTACTGATTTTTATTATTTAATTATTTATTTATTTGTCCATAAAGGATCACAGGCATATTTGAAGGGGTAGAATACTACTCTCATACTTAATTCTCACAGATTATAATCTTCATGGCTATTTCCACAGATACAGAGACGGATATTTTCTGAATTGAAAGCATCCTTTATGATGTCTCACAAAATTAAAACTGCCTATATTTTGGACTGTCAGAGAAAGGAACAGAACGTAAGGATAAGAACTCTCACTCTTGTCATTTTGCCTACATTTCTGTTTATCAAGAAAAGTTAAAAGACTTAAAGAATTTCTGTAAAATACAGTGATTAAAATGTTTGTTTCTGTGCATTTTTGTTTTATTCCATGTCAAAATCAGCATTTTCTGGGATGGAGTCTTCACTGTTAAAGAAGCTCATGTACATCGTTCCAAGTACACTTCTCACTTTCATAATAGTCCACCATAAATGCCTGGCACAGTTGACTCAGAGTATTCTGAGTGGCAGATGGTATCCACCATGCACTTTTTTTTTTTTTTTTTTTTTTTTAATAGCTGAAAACTTCAGAAAACAAATTCTAATGGGAAAAGTCTAGGAAAAGAATAACGCTGACAGTTTTGCATCTGCAATAAAATTAGCTTAAGGGCCAGCACTGTATCCATATTAAGTCAATGGGCATGAGCAAGCAGAACTTGCACCTAAAAATAGTTCTGTTGCCAACAGGACTGAATATTATTTTAATTTTTCTTTTTTTAAATCACTAGAATTTCCATTTCTGAAATGTCTTATTCACTGAATAATAACTTCAGTTATTACAGTTTACACTGGCAGGGAAGATATGTTAGATTTTCTCAGTTATCTTTGGAATTACTCAAGGCACCACATAACTTTTTTTGGCTGACTTACTCTGATACGCATGTTTCATCAGACTAATAAAGCTCCTCACTTAAAAATCATACTTAGTTACGTCTTTATAGGACACAGTTTTTAATCAGTACTTGATAGGTAGTTCTGAAACCTAGTTTTCAAGACCAGAATGAGTTTGAAAGCCTGAGCCTACACAAATTCCCTTAAATAAAATGTTTCCATGTTCTAAAGCTAAGAAATAGGAAACTCTATTCAAAAAGATATTTAAACAATGGAAGATCAATATTAGCTGTGCTCTACCTAAACAATGGGAAACCGAACAAACTCTAGTCAGTAAAAATGGCTTTGTTCTTTCTAAGCTATGGGAAATTTGTGTTTAACAACTACACAAGCTATACCGCATAACAATCTGTTGTCCCCATGTGGTGTAAATGTCAGACTGCCAAGAAGATGCCTGCAGAAAAAGAAAAGTACCTTACAGAAAAAAAATAAAATGTAGAGAACCTCAAAGGACCTTTTCCCAGAAGCACTTGTACTATTTACATCAGTAACTCTTAATTTCAGAATCCAGTAATGGAAAAGAGTGGCCATCCCTGATTTAGATTACTGCTTCTGTTTGCTAACATAACTTCTAGATTTGTCTGTTATTCCTTTCTGATTGTTTGGGTTTTTTGTTTTGTTCTGTTTTGGAAATATAAAAGAGGATACTTTATCAAAAATAAAGTATTGAATTGAAGCAATAATCAGAAACTAAAGGGACAACCCAAAACTTCACTTTCTGTTCTAGTAATGGACACCATCGCTGTTGTGTCTCAATTTCTAGCTAGATAGTAGCCAAAATTGCATGCAGGTCTTCAAGCTCAGTTATGAGCGTAACTCAGTCTATAGTGTTTCCACATTGGTGAATTGTACCTTGAGAGGTTGTCTGATATTATGCACACTATGTTTTTCTAATCATACAGATGGTTTTGTTATAATGAAAGTTACTGGAAATTATGTTTTTAAATGTTGTTATCAATTCTGCCAGGGAAGAGTTGACAGCAATGGTATAGGATAATCTACCTTAAAAAGGGAAAAAGGCCAGTATTTTATCAAAATTTCTATTTAAAAAATGCATATAAAACTAAAGATTCAACAACAGAAATGTTTCTAAGTTCAGTGAATAAGAGCTAGACATACATTCACTGCAATTAGGTAAGAGTAATGTTTGCCACAGTTACTCATTCAAATATGATACAATATAATTTGGAACTAAACCAACAGTGATTTCTATCCAAAAAGTTATTAAGATTTTAGGGAACCATGCTAAGAATTTTAATCTGCATTTTGGGGATTTTTGTAAGTTTTACAGTAGGCTTCTTGAGTGCAAATATGTGTACAATATTCCAGTAATAAAAATATTGTATTCCAAGAAATAATTAAGGAAAGTTTTAAGTTCTAAAAGCTGTCTGCAGTTTACTGACATATAATAATGACAGATATCTCATTAAGGATTCAATAGTAGAAATTAAAAAAAAAGAAAAAGGTTTATTTGTTTCTGTAAAAAAAACAAACACCTTTTTTTTTTTTTTTTTTTTTTTACTTTAAAAGTCTCAAATAATTTTCCATCTACATAATCTATAGTTAGTATCTTTGTGGTCAGAATGTTGTAAGACTTCTTTAGTCTTCTAAAATAAAACTGTAGTTCACTATTATATTTGGATAATATTTTCAATGCCCATAATATTTTATTTACTCATTTACTCTTTGCATGCATCTTAACTTTTAGAAAGCTCTTATTGAAATTACAGGTGTCAGAAAAGAATAGAATTTAGAGGTTAAAATACAGACTGAGAGGAAAAATAGGTAGATAGAAAAAAAAAAAAATGAAATTTCACAGTTTTCAATTATCTTCTGGAAAAGAAAATACCGGGACAGCAATTATGTTTTCCTGTCCTTTCATAACTTCATGAAGAACACATAAATCCAATGCAAAAGGAAGAGCAGTAAAACCAAATGAAAGGTATCGAGTGTTATCATACTGCATTGCACTGAAATGTCATAAAACCTTTTATAAAGACAAATTTCCCCTCAAGTGCAGTAATACAGTCAGAGTGGAAAACAAAACGATCTTTATTTTATATACTTCTTGCCCTCAGAGGAAAAATACCAAAAGGAGTTCTGATGCTGTTCATAACAGATAAAAGCCTTCCAGAGGGGAAATTTCCTCTTTAGTGCTGGGGCAAGGTAGAACTGGAAAGCAATACAAGGAGTAATGGACAGAACAAAATGAAATCTGATTTTAGAAAAGAATACTTTGATGTGTGGTGGTTTTTTTGGTTTTGTTTGTTGGTTGGGTTTTTTTTCCCAGTTACAATGTTATCATTTTATTTCCCAAGCTCTGTCTTTTTCAGGATCCTTCTCTCTCTAGAGCAAGTGAAGTTTTTTCTGTGTTTTCGCTTCAGTGCTGATTTTGCAAGCCACTATTGATTAGTTTACTAATGCAAAAGGCCTCAGGTGTAATCTGCAGAGGTTTTATTTTGTTCTCTATATCTCTTGTATAATGGTTATGACCCTGGAGTCATTGTAAATTCTAAGACTTCTTTTGATGACCATATCAATCATGTAATTAAAGTGTGTTGCAACCACCTTTGTAATTTAGCTAGATTGACAACCATGATCATTAGGTCACTTGCTGAAAATCAGTGCCATTTCCACCCTGATTTGATGTGTGAATATTTTTTCTAGATGTTGTTTCTTGGGATTTTTAGTTATTGCTGGTAGCAATCAGCAGCTATTAAAAACCAACTAACTAGATTACATATTGTATTACATTATGTTCTTCATACCCAGAAAGTTACTGTAATGTCCATGATGCAAGTTAAAATACAAATTAGTTTCAAGATGACCTTACAAGTGCCATACTATTAATAAGTAACCCATCAATTTTGGTAAGTGAAGTTTATGACAAGTAACAAAGAGAAATACCTAGAGAGAGCAGGGATATTTTATTAACCTTTTAAGACCAGATTCAGCCATATAAGCTGGTTTTTTCTCTTACCTGACCGAGAGTGTCATTATAGGCTGAGACATTCAAACAAAGATGTGACACAGGACCTAGTGGAGAAGCATGTCCTTCCAAAGAGGTAAAAAGAAGATTAGAAGGGCATCTAAGGAGTCTCAAACAAGACTAGATGCCCTCCCATAGATATTGAATCTGCATTAAATCCCCCATATCTTGTTTCCCATTGACATTATTTTTCACAGTAATAGTTGTAGTAGTGGCACTTCTAAACTAAAATGTTTTATGGTACTTACTGCTGTTATGCTGACCCAGGAGTCAAAATACCAAGCATCCCAGCCCTCCTGACAGACATTTTACTTAGAGAAAAGAAATAAAGGTAATATTTATTTAGTGTTAATTTTGCCATTTAGGCAACCTAACAGTCATTTTTGATCTACAATCATAATTTATATGAAGCTTATTCAAAACACTAAGTTGTCAAAGTCACTGTGGATACAAAACAATTAATTACAATGGAATTTAAAATTTCATGGTATTACATAGAGAAATATGACCAATAGTCTAAGTGGGCTAGAAGGTCTAGGGTTGTGTGGTGTCACACTAGATTAAATTCAGAAACAGAAGAAAGAAAAATAGACAGGGAAAAATCTTTCGAGTGAACAGTATTTGTCCTTCTCATCTATTCTCTTTTCTCATATCTGTTATCTCAAATGTTCATCTTCAAATGAACTGATGACTGGAGAACTATTTCTCATACAGAAAACTAAAAAAAACCCCAAAAAAACTAAACACAAATACCATCTTCTTTAGATCATTAAATGTGTATTCTGCTTGAGCAATACATGCCACACCTTATCAGCATATTAATGATGGTAGTGTTTAGATCAATAGCCAGATGTCTAGTATCACACAGGATGCTATGAGATAGCAAATAGATTCACTATCTAGTAGATATGACAAAGAACATGCTGGAGACCCAATGCTTTCTGGGATGCAGCTGGAGGGGAGGTATAATATTCTTTGTTGCCTGAAAAACTACAGGGCAATCAAATTGCGCTCCTAATCCTCCAGATGAAACTTAAAATTTTCTTAAATTTGGATGTCCGACATCATTTGGGCACTGTTGGGTATCTTGACCGGTCTCTGGCTGACATTCTGACAGAACACAATTGTCCCTTAAATCCTATGTTGTATCATCCAGCCTTTTGAAGATACATTCAGTGTTTTATCAAATGGCACTAACTGCCCATCTTCAGGCCTAAATTTGAGTGCTTCCATGTAAGCTAGGTATTTCAGTACCTACTGTAGCAACTGGAGTAGTTGGCCAAGACAGCTACAGAAATTGAGAAAGCAAGTCAGTTCAGCATCTCAGAGCAAGGTTTGGTGGCCTGAACACAGGTATTTATTACCATTTGTAATGTTCTAGAATATCCAAGAAATCTACAAGTGGTCAACAAATATGACGGAATCTAAAGGAAGGGAGACTTTATAAAATTAATATATGGTCCCACAGATGGACTAGCTATCTTACTGGTTATACTGAATACTATAGGGTATTTTGGGGATTGTGCTTTCTTTGTAACTGTGAACTATCATTTCTCTTTTCCCACCATTCCTTCTGTGTTGGGTCTGTGTGTATGGTGGGGATTTTGGTAGGAGGGGAGGGACCTACAGTGGTGGCCCCTATGCAGAACTTCTTGAAGCTCCCCTGGCTCCTAGAGGGATACCCTCTGGCCAAGGCTGAGCCAATTAACAATGGTGGCCATGTCTCTGTGATAACTTATTTAAGAAGGGAATCTGGAAGGAGGAATTGGAGTTG
Source organism: Athene noctua (assembly GCF_965140245.1). Lineage (NCBI taxonomy): Eukaryota > Metazoa > Chordata > Aves > Strigiformes > Strigidae > Athene > Athene noctua. The sequence continues at coordinate 226,442,695 of NC_134037.1, read as the reverse complement.
TGAAGAGGAGTTGTGAGGAGGACATCTCTGTGAACACTGAGGTCAGTGGAAGAAAGGAGGAAGAAGAAGGGGAGGTGCACCGGAGCAGAGACCCTACCCTGTATCCCATGGTGAAAAGGCAGGCTGTTCTCCTGCAGCCCATGGATGTCCATGGTGGAGCAGATGCCCACCTGCAACCTGTGGTGAACTCCATGCAGGAGCAGGTGGATGCAGCCAAAGAACTCTGAGGGAAGTCCATGATGTCGTAGTTCAGCACCGGGAGGATTGCAACACACAGAGGGGACCCATGCTGGAGCACCTCAGGAAGAATGCATTCCATGGGAAGGACTCACGTCAGAGAAAGTCCATGGAGGACTGTCTCCTGTGAGAGGGACACCACGCTGGAGCAGGGGAAGAATGCGAGGAGTCGTCCCCCTGAGGAGGAAGGAGGAGTGGGACTGACCACAGCCACCCCATTCCCTACCCCCCTGTGCTGCTGGGAAAGGAGGAGTTAGAGAAATTGGGAGCAAAAACTGAGCTTGGGTAGAAGGGAGGGGTGGGGAAGGTGTTTTCAAGATGTCCTAGTGCTTCTCACTGTCCTACTCTATTAAGTGTTGCTGTTAGTGTTTGAATTAAATTGGTGTTCTTTTTCTTCTCCTGATGAGTCTGTCTTTTGCTCGTCATCATAATGGGTCAATCATCTCTCTCTGTCCTCATCTCGATTCCTGAGCATTTTGCTTTATTTACTTCTTCCCATTCCTGAAGGGGGAGGGGTGAGCAAGTGGCTACGTGGTGCTCACTTTTTCTCTGGGTTCAAATCACAACACCTTCTCACTATTTTACTTTTTACCGGTATAGAGAAGTTAGTTTGATGGAGTATCTAAACTTTGTTTTCAGATGTAAGGTTTATGCAATTTGTTATGATTTAAATATATGATAGAAATATAAAACTAAAAATAATTTATATTTTAAAAGAATCTTGAATCAAAAACTTCAGTTAGGTACTTTGACTCCTAATGCAATATGTCATCAGGCAACATTCTGAGACAAGGATAGGAGTGGAACATGCTGAAGTAAGTATAATGTGTGTGACTGAGTCTGCAACTATCTAACAGCAGCTGAAAGGAAATGTTTAAATCATTTCATTCAAAGTATTATTTTGCATTTCTTAACTCTTACTCAGTCACAGAGAACACCATTCACTCAGGATCCACATCTGTGACACATCTGTTGAAAGAAAATTCCACACTCTTTTTATCCAAGCACTTAACAGAATACAGTCTGTTTTTCTTCTTCCCTATCATTTTCTTTCTACCTTCCTTCCTTACTTGCTTCCTTCCTTCCTTCTTTTTTCCTGTAATTAGACATTATATTATACACACTTAAGGTGAAATTCTTGTCATGTATCTTAAGACCTCTCTAGGCTGGACACTGCCAAATAATTTAAATTCTGCTTATAGTCACTGAAGACAAAAATGAACACCTTCTGACTAATTTTAAATATTTGTTTTAGGATGGAAATCTAAAATGCTGTGAGGTGTATTCTACTGATGTGAGATGCTTCCTGTTTGCTTCTTGTTTGGATATGATCCATAGTAAATTTTGGATATTTATCAGCATCCAATTCTTTTTTTTTTTCTTGAAGTATCTTGAAGTGAGTCTGTTCTTAACTACTTTTTCAAGGCAGTGTGGCTGATAGATTCCTCGCTTGGAGTCCAGTGTGTAATGTTTTGTAGATCAGATGGTTATTGTAAAAGCACAGTCTTTCATGGAGTATATACATATTTTTTAAGTTTAATTTGTATAGTATTATATTACATAAAAGATAATATTCTACAGTTTTATCTTAACGTGACTGGAACACAGAAAAACATTTTAAAAATAATAGTTAAAAACTGAACAGATCAGAAAATTATTTTAGTTTTAATTTTATGTGTAGTCCAAAGTAGAAAACATGGAGTTTTTTTCCTGAATTCTTTGATATTTTCTTAAGTTTAACTTGGTCTATAGTTACCTCTTCTTAGTTACCCTGAAGGCACAGATCACAAAACAGTTAAGAGGCCGGGGAAGACAGCAGGGGTAGAACATATAGCTACTTAGATTTATATTCTAAGCCAAAACTAAAACTTTGGATTTTAGAAGAAAGTTATCAAAGACAAAGGTAAACAAGGACAAATGGGAGGCATGATTCTAATATGAGGCCTTTAATTTAAAACCTTTTAGGGTATTTTCTGGATAATCTGTTAAACAACCCTCAAGAGGAGCCTCAATTATTTCCCATCATATACAAGTTTTCTAGGAACAAGTGTGAATATAATTTCTTTAGTCACTCTGTGATTATAGTAGTGACATTGATAAACTATGTCCTTGGCAGACAATGGTGATGACCAGGGTGCTTTTTTTCTTGACAATTTATCATGTTAGAACCCTCTCTGGAAATGACAAGTTATTGGTTTTTGGCTCCCTAAACCTAATAGTGTTCAATGCAAACATTAGCTTTTTTTAATAAATAGTTATTTTATACTATTGATTGTTATTTTTCAACCAACATTTATTATAACTGTACCACTGATTTTCCACTAAAGAGTTGTATGTTGCTCATTCATTTTACTTTAGTATATAGAAGTAGTATATGGTATATAGAAATGACTAAACTCATAGACTGCGCCCCAAAAAAATACAAAGGACCCCATTTTTGCACATTTTCCTTCCCCAGACAGATAAGACCTCAAACTATCATATTAATGAATAAAAACTAGGAAATGCTTAGAATAATTATGAGGGAAACCAATTCTCAGGAACAAATCAAGACAACCCTCATACAGACAGGGGAGCTCTGCTTGCTCCTTCTGTACCCAAAAGAGTTTGATATACAAAGTGATAAAACAAATAAGCATTTAAGATGCGATGTGAAGGAAGATAGAATAACTATTAATAAATACATCACAGATTTAACATCTTTGACAATAAGTACAATATTCAGGGGTCTTACATAAAAGTAAGATCCCTGAATATTGTACTTATTGTCAAAGATGCTTACTTATTTCTTACTTGGCTAAAGTATGAGATTAACATTCATAAGTGTTACTCAAAATGTTAAATTTACAGAGCTGTTTTGGGTTTTATGCTTTTTCAGAGACAACTTTCAGTTAATTATTATAGAAGATGGTGTTACAATTGACATTAAAGTTTTACAACGGTAAATAAAATTAATTTAAATAATGTATGGCACAATTCTTCTTTCCATTGAAATTATTTTTCTTTGACTTTCAAAATGCCATGGCTTTCCACATTTTTTACCTTGACAGTTGGTCTTAACTGTTTGTCTATTCAGTCAAACATAATTCAAGTTAGACCTTTAACTTACTGTAGCATAGTGTTTAAGAACTGTTAGATTCACACTCGTTATCTCATGGCTATGAATAGCTCATAAACAACTTGCTCCAAACCTTAGGAGCTTTCTGAATAGTTTATATTTATTTTTCTCTGAAGAAATTTTTATAACAAGGAACGTATTGTCTCCATAAGTATTTTCAGAGCATCTTCATTTGCTGAAGTTTTTTATGGGCAAGTGCTTTGTGTCAGCTCTTAAGATACTAGGAAAAGAAAATATTCTTTTCCTATTATTCATTCTTAGAATCTCTCTTTCTCCAACTAAAAACAAAATAAAAATGAAAGTGTGCAAGCAAACAGACAAAAAAATAGCCCAAAAAATGTCTTATCATATTTTTGGGGTGATATGTAAGTCTTCAGTTTCAAGAAATTCATGGCCCATGCTGTGGTTTAGCACAGTTCCTTGGGACTTCAGGGACTGTTTCATTACCTTACAAAAATGTAGGGGATTTTTATATTTTCACACTTTCAATAAATTTTTTGCAGTAATTGGTAGAAGTTATATAAAATAGTAATGTAGACCATCAATGCCCAGGGCTAAAAGCTCTTGCAGAAGTCTTTTATCTCATGCATTGTCTCATGCAAATAAGATTTAATTTGGGCTAAAATTTTCCTTCAGCTAAGGTCCCTAAAAAGATCTTATACAATTAATTTTTTCCTTAAAGTCTTTATGTAAATGCAATAACATCACATACAGGTAGAAGTAACTGAAGAGGGATTAATTTCTCTCTACATAAGCAATGATTTCTTATGCATGGGAAAATTTATAGGACTTAGCCCTTATTAGATGATACATTGTGCTGGAATATGAATTGTCATTAGCTTTAACTATTTAGCCTTAATGCCTCTAATAATTAATCATTTTATTGTTTATTTCTCTGATACATAGCTTTCCTGAATATTTTTTATTCTAAATACTCTTAAAATCTTTACTGGGTTTACATACAGTTATTCAATATGTTATTGAACTCATTCAGAAACACCTATTGGCTTGATGATAATTTGACATGATGTAGTTTAGGGCTGTGATGAATCTGTGCTGACCAAAAAAGGCAGCTGAATGAAAATATCACATCAAAATACTTCTAGGTTGGTCAGCCTTTTTTTTTGAGCATTGCTGATCTTTATTTCATCTGACAATGGATTCAGTAACTGGTGGGTTAAGATAATGGGCATAATAATCATTACTGGTAAAATTATGTACCAGGTTACTTTTGAAGCAGCATAAAGATAGAAAAAAACCCACAACAACACAAAAAACAACAACAACAACAACAAAAAACACAAATCAAAAATAATCTCACATGTGTGTTGTGCATAATATTCACAATAATTTAACTTGGTGCTAAATTTAGTGCTTGCTTTGTATGCCACAGTTTTTAAAACTTAGCATTCAAAAAGTTCAGTTATACTGGCATGTATCTCTTTACACTGAGATTTACAGAAAGGATGAGGCAGTGATGAATTTAAGGTTGAGAATCAGCATTTAAATGATGCTGTGCAGTGGCTCATGAGACAATTGGGGTTTGACTTTGAAGGATAGCATGGCAGGAAAAATCTGAGGTGTCATAAGAAAAGAGTTATGATTTTATGAAATTGTACAAATACCTTTATTCCAATAAATGATACATAGCACTTCTGAAAGATGAGAGGATTTGAGAAGTTAAACTAGAGCTCAAAGGCTCAATTATATCTGTCTTTAGAAACCTTTTAAGAGACTTGAAACCTTTAAAGGCCTTACAGGGAAACTCCTCAACAAATAAGTGCAGAAAGCTAAGACATACAAAACTAATGAGAAAAAAAAAAAAAAAAAAAAAAAAAGGAAAAGTAAATCAGTGGGTAATATGAAGCCTCTTTAACTTTAGGAAGGAAGATAAGTAGTCTGAAAACTGGTAGGTTTTAACTTGAGTGGTCCCAGTTGATGGAGAAATAAGTAAGGAAACTACAGCTCTTTGAGATGATACAGTGTTTCTCTTGATGCAGCCAACCTAGGCTGGGAATTTAAAGGATGTGCAAGTAATTTACCTTCTTGCATTTTAGAGATTCCACAACAATAATAAAAATAGTCATACAGTAGGGAGTTTTGGGGGGACCCCCCCCAAAAAAAAAATAAAAATCAAAAAAACCAACCAACCAAACAAAAAAAACCCAACCCAACCCAACCCAGCCCAATACCACCATGCTGTATTCTTTCTGGCATAATTCACCTGTTTCGCAGACTGTTTTTACATTCTGTATGCTATTCTTATAATTCAATCCTGTGGTGTTGCAGTGACAGAATTACAGAAAAATGCAGATTAGAAGGAAGGAGCTGATGTAGTTCAACCTCCTTTTCAAAGGAAAAATAGATTCCAAGTTAGATCAAAGTACTTGTAAACTTGTTCAGATGAACTTTTAAAATATCCATGAATGATCAGCTATCTGGACACCATGTTATTGTTCTCACTGTGAATTTTTTCCCAATCTCCAGTAGGAATTTCCTTTGTTGCAGCCTGTTACCCTTGCCTCTTCTTCCTCCACTATGCAACACTGAACAGGGCTGGCTTCTGTCCTTTCTATAATCGTTCTGTTAGGCATTGGAAGACTGCAGTCATTTTTTTTTTTTTTTTCCTGAGCTTTCCCTTCTCTGAGTTAAAAAAAAAAATTTCACCCAATTTCTTCAGCCTTTCCTTTTATGTAATTTGGTCTAGAGCCCTAACTTCTTTAATGGTGTTCTTTTGGATTTTCTCAGGTTTATCAATCTCTTCATTGCATAGGGAAGCTGAAATCTGAAGGCAGCATTACAGATGCAACTTCATCAGTGCTGAGCAGAGGTAACTTATCAGTTCTCTCAAACTTTGCACATTCTTGATAGTTCAGCCCAGCATGCAGTCAGCCTTTTTTGCCATAAGACCATTCTGCTGACTAAATTCTACATTGTCATTCACCAGGACCCTCAGTTCCTTTTCTGCAAAACTGTTTATAGCCAGTCTGTTACCTACATGAACTGATGCCAAGTGATGCTCTATCTGAGGAGCAAGATTTTTCAGCAAGACTTTGCTGAACTTCACAAGGTTTCTGCTGAACCATTCCTCCAGCTTTTTGAGTTACCTCTTAATGTCAATTCTGCTATCCAGCAGACTAACCATTCCCCCAGTTTGGCTTTGTTCACAGATCTATCAATAATGCATTTTGTCCCATATTCCAGACTGTTCATGAAGACAATAAACAGTGTCAGTTCCAGTACTGATCCAAGCATGATACTCACAGCTCACTGCCAGTTAGACTTCAAAGCCCTGATCTCTGCACTTTGAATTCAGTGGTCAAAGACTAGTCCTATGAGTTTTCCTTTCACCTTGTAGTCCACCCATCCAATATATATTTATTCAATTTTGCTAATTTACTGTGTCAAAAGCCTTACTAAAGTCAAGGTAAATGATACACATTACTTCTTTTAGTTAGTCATTTTATCATAGAAAGAAATCAGGATTATCTAGCAGGATTTGCCATTGCTGGCTATTCCCAGTTACCTTGTTTTATCTTTCATAAGGACTTACATCATAATTTTCACTGTGACTGGGATAAAGCTGAATTGTCTGTTAGATCAGATGGTTTAAAACATGAAATTTCCTATTAGGAAAAATTGCAGACTGTACTCCTGACATAGGTAGAATTATCAGGCTGTGAAAGATCATCATCACAGAAAACCAGGAAATTTAAAGCAATAATTTTATATCAGTATAAATGGTGGCACAAAGTTAACATTCACCTGTCATGACAGAAAATATCAGTTTCCATAACCAGCTGCCTTCAGTACCCTTCCTCAAAACAACCTGAGGAACACCTTTGAAAGTACAATTAGGATAATAAGATGAAAATCAATGATCAACAAGAAATAAGTAGCATTCCATCTGATGAATCACAGATTGCATGTGACTTTTGCACAGGCCTTAATATTGACATTGCGGGGAACCCTGGTATCATGTACTCAGTCCAGGTGCAACACAGATATTCAAGTACAATTCCATTTTCCCTTTATCCCTTTTTATCATCTTGCTCCTCTCAGCAGCATAGGAACCTAACCTGCCTTTCTTAGAAAAGAACAATAGGGATCTGTATATCAAAGTATGCCTGAATTGTTGCAGAACAGGAAAGAACATCTTCCGTTCTTCTTTAACTGTGATAATCTCCCAAATGGGCTGGAAACACAACTGGAAACCACATTTCAGATAGCTTACTATCAATAAATCTGAAGTGATATTATGGTTTTTGTTCTATTCGAAAATTGTGTCTTTATGTTCTTATGGAGGTGTTGTAGGATTTTTACAGTAAACAGCTTGCATAGCGATTTTTTGGAGTCTATGAGTCTACTCAATTTACCTGAATGCCTCAGAAAGCAAACAGATGCAGAGCTTGATGTAGTTCATATCACTTCAGGTCATCTGTTCCTTAAGAAGTTCTCTCAAAATGCAATGCATTTAAAGATCCCTATTCATGCAGTATGTTTTATTCTGGGAAATGATCTTTATGGTGTGCTGCAATAGATTTCTAAAAGATGCAAAAATGCAACCTGCTTGTCAAATAGATAAAAATGTAAGTCATGACATTCTTAGAATTCAGCTTTTTTTTGGTGGAACAATTAAACAACATTCAAAATAATTGCAACAATTAGATATGGTTCTTTCTTCTAGGTTGTTTTACTAATATTTTTTGACACATCTAATTTTCAAATGTCAGTGAATCTTCTTCTAACATTAATAGTTTGGACTCCATACTCATGATAATCAACACTGAGAAAAAGAGTTAAAGTTTTCATTCCAGCACAGCTGTCAGTTTCTTTTGAGTCCCATCCTAAATTCTTCAGGCAGAAATCCATGACATGGTCTTTAGTGTTAAATAGTAACTGATGGCAGGTATAGCATTTGTACTTTATTTTCATTACTACTAGAATACCAAAAGGGAAAAAGCTAAACTTTTGATAGTCTATGTCTTTTTCTCTCTCTTCTTCTTCTTCTTTTTTTTTTTTTTTTAATGGCAAAAGAAGGAGAAATTTATAAAAGGAATAATACAGTTCTGATTAGAAGAAACATGTAAAAATGGTTTGAACTAAAGCCATATTTGAGCCACAAACAAAAGAATATCTAATCCAGACCTTCCCTTTTAAACAAGTGGTATAGAAAGAGTTAGTAATATTTTGTAAGGTGTGCTTAACACTGTTCTCTTCAAGGAGTTATTCTTCAGTTGCTTATAGTTTTGCTGAAGAATGGCTTTCATAGGTTTTTCCCAGTAGTGGGACTCAGGCCAAAATAATGAAACTTATATGCCTGTGTTGGTAAGCCAAGTACCTCAGCTCTTCTGGTCAAAAATGTCAATACAGGTTTTGGTTTGGTTAACTAAACATAAATGTATAATGCCATCTTTAGATGCTTTAGGGTATCCCAAAACACTCAAAAGGACTGGGTCTTTTGTAGGTCCTGTATTTTATGTACTAAGTCCATGCAGTTCTTTTGTCTAGCTAAGACATTTCAGGTGACCTTAGACCTCTGTGAACTAACTGATCTGGCTAGGTCACATGTAGACACTTCATATCATGCAGAACATAAATCTAAATTTTCATACTGAGCTGAGTATTCCCAGCTTCAGTTAGAGCAATGGAGGCCTGTCTGAGAGAGGAGTTGAAAAACTCGCTTTCTTTTATCCAACAGAAAAAATTGCAACCATTTCAGGTTTTGTGTTGGGAGAAAACTTGTTGTTAACCCTCTGTAAATCTGCTTAAACATGGGCAGAAGATATATTTCTGAAAAAAAACCCCAAAATTCAGTGTGGACAAAATCAATAGAAATCTCTTTGCCTGGTAAGGTCTCCAGAATTCTGTCTGCACTAAGCATTCTCCAAACTGTAGCAAAGGACAGAAGTCCTTTGTACTACACTAGACACTGAGGATGGGATGGACCTGACCATGTTAGAGACTCACTGGGCAAAAACATGCCTGGGTATCCTGGTGGACAGCACATTGCACATGTGTCAGTAGAGTAGCCTCGCAGCAAAGAAGGACAACCATGCACTGGGCTGTTCCGGCAAGAGTGCAGTATCAGATCCAAGGAAATCATTCTTCCATTCTATTTGGGCATTTCTGAAGCCACAGCTAAAGTGCTGTGTCCTATTTTGGGCTCTCCAGCACAAGAAAGACATTTTGGGGGGAGGCGTATTGCAGTACATAAAGTGTGAGGAGATGGTGAGAAAATTCAGTTTGTTCATCTTTGAAAAGAAAAAGCTCAGAAGCAACTATCCTTTTGCCTACATCTGATTAGAGGATACAGAGATGGAGTCAGAATACTTGGAGATGCACAGTGAAGGTGATGGTTACAAAATGGGACGTGGGAAATTCTGAGTCACCATAAGAAAGAAAATAAGATGATCGAACACTGACAAAAGTTACCTAAAGAGGTTGTGGAATGTCTATTCTTGGAGACATTCAAAACTGGATTCAAAGAATTCCTGAGCAACTTGATCTAATTAGACCTTTGACCTTTGAGAAGGAGGTTGGACTAGGTGTCCTCTGGAGATCCCTTTCAACATGTGTATCTCTGTGATTTGATTGTTGACTTGGTGGTGGGATACGGCAGCCACTTTTGACAGAATCATAAAACAGCCCAGGTTGGAAGAGACCTCAAAAGATCATCTGGTTCTACCTTTCATGGGAAATGGGGCCTAGATGAGATTATCTAACAACTTGTTCAATTACATCCTGAAACCCTCCAGTGATGAGAACTCTACTATGGCCCTGGGGAGGTTGTTCCAGTGATTGATTGTTCTCACTGTAAAAAATTTATTTCTTATATCAGAATGAATCCTCTCCCAGTGCAACTTGTACTTGCCCCTTGTCTTCTCCATGTGGCTCTGTATGAAGAGAGAGAACCTCCATCCTCTTTTCACTGCCCCTTAAGTACTGGAATATTGTAATGAGGTCCTCCCTGAGCCTTCTATTCTCCAGGGAGAAGACAGCTAACTGCTTCAGTCTTTCCTCACCTGTCAAGTTCTCCAGCTCTCTTTGTGCTCCTTCTTTTCAAACACCATAGCAGTAATTGCACATGCATATCAAAGACAAATTTTGGAGTCCCAAATGAACAAAAGTTCAGCCTTGAGGAGTATATAACTGTTCCTTAGCTTCTAAAAGTCACTGCTTGACCCACTGAAGTACTCATCATCCCTAAATTGTTGCTTATTCTGATGTAATCAGAGAAAATATTGCTTATCCCCTGTGAATCAGAGTACTTAATATTTAATGAACTGAGTGCTTGATTTTCAGTCAGTGCAATATCTAAACCACACCAAAGGAGACAGTCTGAATACACTTTGTCTTCTATGTCTAAAGGAATAAAGTATAATTTAGTATCTGCACCTTACCGCTGGTGACCATGGTTAATTTTGGTTTATGGTAACTGTATGGCTCAAGTTAGTTTTGTTATGTTAAAATTTTAAACATGTCTTTTCCTGCACAGTTTATTACAGAATATCCTGAATGTTTTCTTATGGTCTCTTCCAATACACATTAAAATCAGTTTTAAACCTTCTGTTGCCTTTGGTAGGCTTTAGATAGGGCCCTGGAAAACCATAATTACAAAAATCCCATCAACCCCTCAGCTCTTATATGCAATTGGGTTTCTTTGTGTTACTGTGGCAATGAAGGAAATTAATTCTTCAAAGGCATTTGTGCAATAACAATACATGCAATACCAATTCAAGCATGAAATAGTATTGGGTCATTGTCAGTGACAGGGCCAAGACAGAAAGCTTCTGCACAACACTGAGTTTTAAAGAAAATTAGACCACTAAAAGGGGAAAAGGAGAGAAAATAATATTCCCAGCTGCCTGAAAGAATATTTCTAAATCCTAGCCCAACACCTAGAGGGAAGATAAGTCTATTAAGTTAAAATATTTAAATCGTGTTTGTTACTGAACAAAGAAATGGTTTTAATTTTGTGTCAAAAAAACCCCACAAGAATCAAAAGTAAACCATGTAAAATAAAATTAAAAAAAAAATATTTACTCTGCAGTTTCACCAAATTAATTGTAAATGTGATAATTAGCCTGTTTTGTTACAACATTCATGAAGCATGGAAGCTAGTGGTTTTCTCCACATGCCTTTTTATTACAACAAGATTTTCAAAGGTAACTTGAGGTTATGAACCTATAAAATGAACCATCTCAAAGAAGCTCATTTCATTCTGTGTTGCACATGCTAGATTTTAAACCATGTTAAAGTGTTGTGACCTGATTGCCAAATACTCACAAACTCAACATCACTAGTGACTTCAGAAATTGTATTTCTCTGTGATGTGCACAGAATTCAAAATATTAATTTTCTGAATAGATTATTGTGAAATGTTAATTACCTAACCATAATGAAAGAACAGTACTCCTTTGACTTTCTTCCAGTGAAATATAATCTTTTACTTCAGGACTTTGTGGGGTTTTGTTGTCTTTTATATGTATTTGTTATCTGATCTGCCATAAAACTTTTGAATTTTTTCACTGACTAAATATCTTCATTCTTAAAAACAAGGGGTTTATATCTAACTTTAATTTATTCATCTTTATCTTCCAGAATTTGAATTGTAGCAAATCTTCACCAGTTAGACAGATGAACCCACAGTCCATCTCTGCTTCTCTTTCTGACAGTGGTTTAAACATTGTAATCACCTTATTTGTAATTTCTTTCGGCAGACTTGAAGTTCTCTTCAGATCTCTCATCCTGAATGGTGGACACTGACTCTGTTGATCTAAACTCAGTATCCAAGAATGTATTGTATTACATTTCTCTCTCAGTATGTCAAGGTTTGTATTTATTCTTTTGACTATTGGATCACAATGAAAATTCTTGTTTGAATGGTTACTGCTGTGATCAGCCTGGCTTTTCTCAGAATCCCTGTTTCCACATAGATAGAGATCTCACCCAGAAAGTGTGGCTTAATTCTTTGTCACTTATATTTCATCATTGTAAAACAGTTATTGTTGCTTCTTCCCAGTCTATTCTGCAATCCAGGTATTTCCTTACAAGTGGCTTTTTACTTACTGCTGACTTTGTCATTCATGATTCCTTATTTTTTCTATAAATAACTGATGACAGAGTAAGGCAAGAATTGATTATGACATGACACCAGTAGATGTTTTAAAATTTTTTAATAATTATATCCTATTTGGAATGACCTTCTGAAACTTGTCTGATGCCTGTTATTTAATTTATATTATATGAAGTTTTATAATTTAGATGTATTCATTAAATCAATATTTGTTATTTTTAAATGCCTTACAAAAATGTAGGTGTACTACAAGAATATGGTTTAGATTAACTCTAAACATCAGAGTAAACAGAAATTGTTTGATAAGCTCACACTGATTGTAAAGTGATATTTGCCTCATTTAATTCTTTACTAAACCAAATTTCAGTCATTCCATTACTTAATATAAATATTTTCTAGTCAGCACACTTCAACTCAAAACCTCTCATATCACTTATATATGAATTTTAATGGTGTAGCAAAGGAACAAAAGGGGAAACTACAAGGGAATCTTGTATAGTATAACAATGGGACCTAGGAATCCCAGGTACTGTTCCTTCTATGACTGATGATACTTTATGTGACTGAGAGAGATCATTCAAACACTCCTTATTTGTAAATAATGTATTATGCATACTGATAAGAATAGGAGTTCTGAGTTTGAAAATTTAATATTGTGCAATGATGTTTCTATTTAATAGACAAGAAATTTTTCTGTTTTATCATATGGTTCATTGACACAAACAGTATTCATACTGTACACTAGAGGAGCAAGTTGCAGCTGTTATGGTATGAAGGCTAATAGTGTTTAGAGGAGTATTTTCAGAAGGACTAGTGTTCACTGTTAATTATTTGTATACAATGCCAAATGGCAGTAAACTGAGAAGGGAATATAGGAAAATTTAAAAAGTTGGCACACCGTGAACAATGAGCTATCATGGGACAGAAAAGAAAAGGGGAAGGAATTAGAAACTATTAGTTAATGTTATTTTCTATGATTAATATTCAATACAGGTTGACTTATTTTGTGAAGAAAGCCTATTAGATTTCCCAAAGTTTGACAGAGAATCAAAAACTGTCAAAAACTTGACTAAAAAGATTTTAAAATTAAGACATTTTGCAGTTAAGTGGATATGTTTGCCTAAAATTTGAACATTTTCAGATGTTAATAAGTATAAAAACAAAATAAATACTTAAATTATTTGTGAGTAAATAATTTCTAAGTGACACCATGAAATAGTTGGAATTAGGAGGAAAAGTAAGATTATTTTTTCCAAGTTAAAAACATTTCAGCATTTTTTGGTAATAATTTAAAAATCAACCTGAACTAAATATATAAAGTATTTGTATTTGCTAGATCTGCATTTTTCATGCAAAAAGTATCTTGACACACCCAGAAGGAAAATTAATCTTAGAAAATCTTTGATAAACCCCCAAGTATAGAAAATAATTTTTTGTGATGTTGGTAAGGATTTTCTGTGAAGTGGAAATAGAGCAAACACACTGCCCCAAATGGTCAGTTTAAAAAAAAAAAAAAAAGTGGTATGTGACATATGGAAAAATATGATTGGTATCATCAAGGGAGCTAGAAAAACAGAATGGCAGAGAGAAGTAAATCAACATCAAAGATAAAGATTCTTCTGAGACATATGTAGAGAAAAACAAGACCAAATTCAATAGGTATTGTTTTTAAAACATTGCACATTTAACAATAAACAATGAAATAGTAATAGAATAAGTAATTTAATTATCCTACAAGAAGCCATAAGCTTTTTAAATTAAGTTAGGAAAAATAGAAGGAAATATGATTTCTTTCGTTTTAAAAATCTGTCATGGTGACTCTGATGCACTAATATCGCCTTAAATTATTTAGCTAGAGATGATCAGGAATGCAAATAATTGAAGTATTTGTCACTTTAAAAAAAAATATTTTAAGATAATATAAATATTAGAAATGGCTGGACATCATTTCATTGACAAGATTTAATTATCCAATGATTTAAATAGACTTTTGAAATGCCGTATTTTAAATCAGCATAATAGCATTATGGTACATATATATTAGTGTAAGAAAGTATTAATGATATTGTATGTTGCTTTAAAAGTCCCTCTGATGGGTTCTTTAAGGTGTTTTCTCAATGGCTTTAAGTTTTAAAACAAACTGAGCACTGCGATAATATTTTATTTTTCTATTCTACCTACAGCTATAAAATGAGAAAGGTTTTGTTTGGTAGAGGTAATATAAACACCTTTCTTTCCTAGGGATTTCATAAATTGTATGTCTTAGGGTACTGAAGTCCACAAAGTAACTTCCACCAAATGTTCAGACTGCGTGTCTTTCTTCTGAATGGTGTTACTATGAAATTGTATAGATTTGATCAACCTCCAGCTAAAATTCACTTAGACTTGTTGAAAACTCCTGGCATGATTTCCTAAGTAGAGTCAGTTCGGAATTTGTGATGCACTCACATGAGTTATGTGTGAACAATAGGTATTATTTCAAATATTTCTTTCAGGATTGCAACAGGCCAAATGTTATTACCCTTCTTCTATCTGCAATAACTCTTTAGTCAAATATTACTGGTTCCTCTTCTCCATGCTGCACTCTTGGCTGAGTGGGAACTGTGAGTTCTGCTTGACCACTTCTATAAAAAGTTTGCCATGACATATGTTAAGCTGTCAGATTTTGCATTCATGCCAAGAATGCCCACTCCTTCAAGCCTGCATACTTACATATTTGGTTCTGCTTTGAAGACTCCAGGTGAGGACTGAAAATAAGGAGCTGGGGAAAAGAAAGGAACAGTAATCTCTAGAAGTGCTTTTGCTACTATTGAGTAATAGGTTGGGGTTTTTTTTGTTTTGTTTTGTTTTGTTTTTTTTTTTATTTTATAAAAGAGATACTATTAGGGTGAAAAAGAATGCTAAAATATAGAGCTTTATCCTTCCTAATTTGTCCCTATTAAGTTTCACTACAACTTATTGTTGGGTCTTGGTGGTGATTTTTGGTTTTTCTCACTTAGTTGGAGAATATTAATACAGATTTGTAAAGGATTTAGAAATTTGTGAATAGGCTTAATATATCTTTAGAAAACCATTTCCTCAGCCTGAAAAAAAAAAATGAGACACTTACTATTTGTGAATACTTTCACCTTTCTCATGTACCCCTCTCATAAAAGTTGCTCTGAAACTCCTACCGCATACTAAAAACCAGTATAATAATTTCTATTGTAGTTCCACTTCTAATACAATCATTATGGATTTGTTCCTAAAAAATACTCCTGTACTGCAGCAAACACAGCAGTGTCAAATATCACAAGCATACAGCCAAATTCTTTTGTTGTCTGCTAAGTCTTTATATTGAAACACTTCCTGCCTGTGATTTGCCCTTTTTTTCTGAAAATAAGCTCTGAGATCAATCTGTCAGTGCTTGAATCTATCACAGTTTGATTGAGGTTTTCTTTCTCTTAGCTATCCTTTTGCTGCCATGCCCAAACCACAGAATTTTGGAACTTTTTTTGACCTGAATATAAATAACAAAGATCACTGACCTGCAGTCTACTCTTCTCTCTTTATCAACATTTAATGGAAAGAGGGGGAGGGAAAGGGAAAATGCATGCTGTTAGCTATTATCTTTACAAATGACTTGCTAGCCTTTTATTTGTCTTCTTATGCTTCAAACACTCAAAGGACATTTTCAGAATTTCACTAGATGAAGGTTCAATCCTGAGATGACTTGACAAGCTGTATCTTCCTTAAGAGATTTTGACACGATATTAAGCCATAGTTACAAGCCAATACCTGAATGTGGAGCCCTGGGGAAATCTTTCAAAAGTGGAACACAACATTTACAGCAGGAGGCAGGTGTCTGCACCACTGAAGCAAACAACAATATGATATATTTAGTATCGAAAATGGAAGCAAAACTACTGTCTCTTTACCACTGGGGACAATGGAAGAGGTTGAATGAGAAAAAAAGCATCCTTTTCAGCCCTGGAGAATTTTAATTTACTGACAGAATGAAATATAGTCTCATCACGGCAGGTGCAGCAAGTGCCAGGTGCTGTTCACAATATTGTCTTTGAATTTATGTGTTTTTGAAACATTGAGAGGATGTGAAGCAGCTGCACTGGCCATGTGGAGAGAAAGCAAAGAGCTTTTAATTAGCAATAAGAGGGCCGTTAATTTCTTTTAGGAGCCGACTTTGCTTTGCACTCATATCAGAATCTCAGCAGGAGCTCTGTGCAGTCCCAAACATACAAAGAAAATCAAGTAAGCCATGTGTTACAGCAGATTTAAAGCAGAAGTGAAATAAGGGTCTGGCTTTCAGCTAAAGAAACTGTTGGCAATTTTGATTCTCAATTTGAGAAATGAGATTCACAGATAAGGGACTGCATAAAGATTTAAAAATCTTAGTCAAATTGCTAACCCAAGTTGTGCATAATATAACATTCAGAGATCACAGTACGAAAAATCTAACAGTTCTCCAATGGGATTCCTGCTGAAACCTAATACAGTAGTTGCTTGGGCTGAACTAAATGCTGGAGAGCGAACAGTGAGGTAAATCAGAGTCTGAGAAATCTTACATGAGACTACAACAGAGATACTAAACCAATGGCACAAATACCAACTTAGTCTTGGACAAATTTTTTTTTTTTTTTTTTTTTTAAAGTCTGGCACCAAGTACTGCCAAGGTTCAGTCCCTTTGGACTACATACAGATGATTTTCCACTAGAGAAATAGTCAGAAGAAGGTGTAACTTGTATTGTTTTTTATTCTTTCAACATCAAAAAGACAAAAAAGGTATCCTTTTTCCAAGGTATCATTTACTTTTATGCTAAAAGTTCTTTTTGGCATTTAAGAGCTATCAGTGTCCTACTTGTCCTTAATTTAGGGACTTTCTCAACTGAGTTTGAAAGGTTCAGAATCTGAAGGGATGTTCCTCCTCCTACTGAGATGTGTTAAAATTGTGTGATATGTTATTGGATGACAGGGAAAATAAGCTATGAATGTATAAACAGTGTGATTTAAAACTTGTTGAGGTAAGTTAAAACTTTTCCAGATATTTTAATAAGTTTGCTGGTTTGTAAATCCAGTTATGCTCAATAGTTTATATTTGATAACCAAGGAAATACAGAAGAGCAGTTACTGTATATACAAAGTGTCTGTTTAATATTTTATCATGATGTCATTCTTCAAAGAGGTTTATTTATATGTTTACCTCTATGTTGTATTAAAGATTATTGTGGTGCAGAAACTGTCTTTACAGAGTAAAGACAGTCTTTATTGAGGCTTTATGGAGTAGGGAATTAAATATTAAATTAATGGAAATAAGAATGGTATATTAGGTCAGGACTGCAGCTTTTAATTTAATCTTTCATTACACAGCAGCAATTAACATTCTTAACTTATGGCGGCACAAAAAATTAGATGAAGAACAACTGACAATGTATCATATTCCCAGGGGCAGCCTTTCAAGATATGACAGGAGTCTAATAAATGAATTTGTCAAGTCAAATGTCCATCTATCTTTACATCTTACCTAGTATGTATTAGTAATGTGTTATTCAGATTTAGTTTCTTTTTGTAATATCAGAAAATAACAAACTTTTCAATGTGTTGATTTTACAACTGTATCAAAGACATATAAGGATAAACAAATCGCAGTTAATTAGCCCGCCTTCTGATGCATTGTAAAAAATTGGGTTTTATCATTAGTGAAGTTGAACAGAGGGATACAACATTAACTACTAAATATTTTTGTATTGTAATGAGACAGTACACAAAATATTATATATTTATAAACAGGACCAATTAATTAGAGATAGGTTTAAAAATCGTGGTTTACTTCATAAGTAGGATAGAGTTGTGGTTTAACACATCTAGCATTAGATATGTAATTATATACCTTATTTTGGATCTGTTTTCAACAAGGATGTTCCATGGCTTTGTTCTAAGATGCTGATCTAAGATGTTTGAAGAATGCTGATCTATGATGTTTCTATGTTCTTTGTTGGTGCAGAAAGAATTCCCATCATGTCTAGTAGAAGCCATAGGGAGAATCAGAAGAGCCTACTTGTTTGCACTACTCTGTAACTTGTCAGTAGTAAAGATGCTTTATTCATTTTCTGTCAAATTGTTCCACAAAATTTGTGCATTTGTTCCATAAATACAATGTATTCCCACTGAAGGGAGCATATCCTTCTGAAGACTGAAAACAGGGAGAAGAATTGTGCATCTACTTACTGAGAAAGAAGACTGCATGTGAGCACAGACAGGAAGCACACAGCAAAGCCTGAATTATTGTGATCATCTGTAACCTCAGACAATAATGCTAATACAAACCAAGGAGGTGAACAAAAGTGGAACTATAACATAGGTTCCTTATTCATATTCACATGACTATGAAGCAAATAGGACAGACAAAAGCAGATATTATACTACTGTGAAGCAAATATCTTCATCATTGTATGGTTATTTGTAACAACTGCTTTGTTAAACCAAAGTGTATATTGAAACCATGGTCTTGCTGCTAAAGTAATATTTATGCAACAATGCTGTTTATTGTTTAGATATTTCAGTTTCACAGGTAAGGATGGTAAATTGATGGTGATATTGATACTTTATTGCTGAGCTGTATAATTCAGCTTTACAACTTTTGTGATGTCCTAAGAGACAAAATTACAGGACTGTCCCTTTTGGACTTCACAACAAAAGAACCATTCAGCATCATATTTGATTATTGGTTTAGTTGCTGAGTTAGTACTGTATACAATGGGAACTATACTGTGATAACTCATGGGAACTATGTCACATTTAGAACAACTACCACAGTTCATAAACTCCTAAGACAAATAGGAATTCACCCCACGAGCATCATCAGGTAAGATTAAATTCAGAAATTACTGTTTAGGCTCTCAATGATAGCATCAGTAGTCTTTATAAAAAATCAGAAGTGCTGAGGAGTATTTTTGCAGTAGCCTGTTTTTAAAAGCCAAAAGTGTTAATAAAGGAACAACAAAAAATTCTTCTGAAACAACCATCATAAAAATACATTCCATCATTTCTTTCTGCCTTGCCCTCTCATTGTCAATCCATTGTGAAGTCTCCAAGAATATTTAGCACTTAGTATTCGAATTCTCAAGGTCACCATGCAGCTTTTCCCAAGAAAGTAGTTCTCTTATTTTTTTCTAAAGCTTTCCTACAAAATGCAAGAATGTCTGAGATAAGAAGATGCATTCACATCATGGGGAATCACTGAAAAAGAACTGAGAAAGATTATTTATGAGTTCCTTGAACTGTCTTATGAAGAAGTAAGGACAGATAATGGGCTGCAGATGTCAATACAGCTGGATCTGAGTTGTACATGTCCCCATGAAAGCCAGGAACATACCTTCTGCACTGTAGTTGATGATTAAGGTAAACCTTGAATATTTTGTTTCAGAAATAGTGTAGCCAGTGGGACTAGGGAAGTGATCATCCCCCTGTACTCAGCACTGGTGAGGCTGCACCTTGAATACTGTATTCAGTTTTGGGCCCCTCACTACAAGAAGGATATTGAGGTGATGTAGCACATCCAAAGAAGTGCAACAAAGATGGTGAAGGGTCTAGAGCACAAATCTAATGAGGAGCAACTGAGGGAACTGGGGTTGTTTAGCTTGGGGAAAAGGAGGCTGAGGGGAGACATCATTGCCCTCTACAGCTACCTGAAAGGAGGTTGTAATGACGTAGGCGCCAGTCTCTTTTCCTAAGTAACAAGTATAGGACAAGAGGAAATGGCCTCAAATTGTGCCAGAGGAGGTTTACACTGGATATCAGGAAAAATCTCTTAATTGAAAGGGTTGTCAAGCATTGGAAGAGTCTGCCCAGCAAAGTGGTTGAGTCACCATCCCTGGAAGAATTTAAAAAACATGTAGAAGTAGCACTTAGGGATATCATTTAGTCCTGGACTTGTCAGTGTTAGGTTTACAATTGGACTGAATGAACTTAAAGGTCTTTTCCAACCTAAATGTTTCTATGATACTATGAATCTATCTCATTGAAAAGTGGTCTCAGGGAAGTCTCTTTAAAAAAGTGATGTAAGATTATTTTACTACTAATACCCTGCTAATTGTCTGAAAAACAGTATGAAAATTTGTACAGTGCATTATGAATGCTTGGGCAGCAGGGTTAGATAGTGCCCAAAATCAGCCAGTAGTTTTCCACTCTTTCAGGAGAAGACATTGAAAAACTCAGTATTATCTATTTGTATTGAGCTGATTATTAAGTAAGAGTCTACAATTATGAAGACTGTCATGTTCATAGACAAAGAAATTGAGTGAACTGACTCCAGTTTCAATTTTGTTACAACTGGAATTACTCAGTGTTTCAAAAATACTGCATTTCCAAAATTCCAGCTGTTGTACCATACTTTGATGATATCCTGGTTATGAATGATTTTTTATTTACTTTAAAGTTTATTAATTTCCACTACAGATTTTTGCCACTAAAATTCCTTTTGACAAGGTTCACAGGAATGGACTTGCTAACGTGAAGGGACCTTCAAGACTATCAGAGTACTACTGATGCAAGTTCCTGTAACTATCAGTTATAGTCTATGGAAGTCATTGCTGATGACTGTGTTCTACTAATACAAACATTAATGCTATTCTCACCCATGCATAATAAGACAACATGAGAATGAATCATCTATCAATGATCATCTTAAATTTTAGCAAAATTTGAAAGAAGATATGCATAAAATACCAGTGCTTTCTGTTATTACTGGAATCAGTGTGTTCTATATTTATTTTATCTATATTTGTGTTTTCAAAATGCCTGAGAACAATCCAATCTTTTGTTCCTATCCCAATACATACAGAGGTGGAAGGTTATGCTAAGTGCTTGTGATCAAGTACTTGTTTAGAAATCCGTGAAATGCATTCTCAGTGACAACACAATAATTCAAAACGGATTTTCCATGTTACAGAACATTCAGTTCCTCTACTGGCTGAATTCTTCATGTTAACATCATTCTTTGACTCACTTCCTCACAAAGTACATCCATCATGAAAGTATATGTCAACAGTTTTGATAGGAATGGTGACTAAATTTAAACATTTCCATCTCTGTCCCTGTTTAATTACTGGATTTCTATATGACAAACTGCTTATGACATAGAATCTCAGCACATATCCTGATCATCTCTACTCTGATATACTGTGATATAAGGAATAATCTTTACATTTTACTTTTTATTATCTTTCTTGTGCTCTTTTGTTTTTCAAGAACTTGCATTTGCCAGAAGCTATGAAACAGGACTGAAGTGAGATCCTTCAACAACTGACAATGTCTCTAGGCTTTTCTCAGAAGGTGGAGACTGCCCAGATTAACATCTTCACCTTGAGTATATGAAAAGTTAATTTCTAATCATATAACTCATTATTGCACTCTCTAAGTAGGAAGAATTCATAGAAGTGCAGACGAGTGATAATCAATGTAGGCCTATCATTAACTTACAGTGTTGTATTTTGTTCATATAATGTTTATTCTTAGTCCAGAAATAATTTACATGACATATGTTCCTCTCTCCATTCATGCACTGACATACAGGCAAATGCAGGACACTCATGTTTGCATGTTTTGTTATTCATGCTGTCTGCAGAAAAGATATTGTATTCACATACTGTCTGCTACAGTTCTATATATTCTGTTTCAGAAATGCAAAATGAGTGTAGTCACTCCAGGCTCCATTTAATCGATGTAATGATGGGCAAGGGAGATGGTGTAAGTGTGTGGCAATTACTGCTTCTAAGTCACAGCTATATGGTCACCTACTGATTTAATGGCAGTTGTACGTAACCTTAATGCAACAGCTTGTCCTAGTGAAGAGGTTGTATAGATATCGATGTGATTTCTAAGCCATAACCCATATACATTTTCTAAAATTCAATGTACATACTGCATGTGTGCTGATACTGAAATACATTTATTAGAATGTTACCTGCCAAAAGTCTATTATTGTAATTCTTGTGGCTCAGTTAATTTCAGCCATTTTGGCTCAAGCTGCAGTAATCTTAAAACAGAGGTGAAATTCAGGTCAGAGAATTCTGAGTGAATGGTAAAACATCATGTACCATTTACAATTAACACATCTTCCTTTGAGTTAGAAGAGGTAAGTTAGCTGTGACTCCGGACAGAAATCACTGGCCTATTTAATAGTGTGAGATGAACTGGAACCACTTGTTCTTGTTTTGGTTTTTAACCTTGTTCTACTGGATTTATGACTATAGAACCATGCACTTTAGTTTAATTCAGTGTTCTGGTAGTTTCATGTACTGATTTCTGTTTTAAAGCTCCATCTTGAAAGAATAAACGTTAAAGGTTTCCATTGGGGACAGCAGGGGAAAATAAGAGTTTAATTCCTTCAGGCTGTGTAGGAACTGTACTGTTCTTTTTTGTCTTTCTTTGCTTAACATATCCTTTGTATGCCTTTGAGTGTGAACTTACTGGCATTCTTTTTAACTTGGATCCTAATGTGATATGTGAATAATTTAGAAATAAATACTTCTATTATGAAGAAAAATGAAGGGACTCGGTGATTACTCTGGTAAGAACAATGGTTTATGCTTTTGGGAATAAAACTGTCAATCATTTGTGCTGAAGCATGTAAAAATTAATACATACCTTAAATGTATGTGTAGAATGCTAAAGGACAGAAGGACCTGGACCAAAAGGTGAGCAAAAGGAACTGTAATGGTTTAGTCATTTAAGCTGGCTACTATATAGTGTTTCCTCTTCATTACACACTCACAAGGGCTATTTTATCACCTTGTATTTGTTTTTACAGCTCTTTCTCGACCTTTCACCATGACTATCCTAAATCACGCACTATACTACCATCACTATACTACCATAAAGGTAAATATAGCTTAAGACCCAGCAGTTTAAATACACTGCACAGGCAGAGTAGATGAGGTAGCAGAGAGAAGTAGTAAAGATGGTTTACAAAGACCACATAATCAAGTCAGGCTGCATCAGCTGATGCACAAAAGGATTAGGTATATTCTTGTGTGTCATCCAGAAAGAACTAGAAGTGAAACTTAAGTGAAAGAATTTAATTTTAAATTTGCTTACAAGATCCACAGTGCTTTGTTCATGAGTCTTGTGCTGCATGTGGCTTGTGTCCAAATGCTGCTTCCATTTTCTATTGCTTTTATAGCCAGCAATGGGAGGAATTTTGTCTCACAGGGGATGCTGGGTAAACCAAGTTTCCAGATGTGGAAGGCAGTGAACTAGCAAGTACTACAATAGCTATCATGAGGTGACACTGAACACAGAAGTATTAATTTCTTTCCCATGTACTAGATAATGCCATTTTTTAACAATTGTCTCTTTTCACTTTAGTTTTAGAAGATGACACAATCTAATTTATTACATATTTCATACAGTGAACATGACATAGTCTTCCATTTATTTATTACAGATATTCTACCCTTAAAATGAATAACAAATGCAAACTAATTTGGAAGAATGAACGAAGAGTTATAAACCTTTCACTTCTAAGTTGGTGACCAAACCAGTCCGATGAAAACTGATAGTATTTTCTGACAGAGACAATTAATGTGGTAACTCAGTCCCAGAAACAGCTCAACTTCATTCCTTTGGCATTCACTGGCACTGCTGATGTGGTAACAAAAAGAGACTAAAACTACTGAAGTATGGAGAATGGGCTAATAAGCAGTTAGTTTTAATATTTAATGCTGGTACTTAACAAAATCGGAAAATGTAAGTCACCAATATTGCTACAACTTCAACTTTCAATTTTCTCCATGTATTCATGCATACAGAAATTTGGTAAGTAGAGAAGAGTAACGGAAAACATTTTCAAACCACAAAATTTGCTCATGCAACCTAAAGCCCTGCAGTTTCTCAGAAGGTGCAGTTTAACCTGTCCTTACTAGAACTGTCTTTTGTGCATGTTTATCCCTTTCAGGAATAGTCTGCTTCATTGTGTGATTTGGTATTTACATACCCATGTTATGTTTCAGAATAAAAGATATTTTAAAGCTTAAGGAGATGGAGGAGTATGAGAGAAACCGTTTTCTTTTTTTTTTTTTTTTCTTCGCATGGCTTCCGTGAGTTTTTGTCTATCCCCAAAGACAAGCCTCCAGTCTGAGAAATGTAACAGTAGAATATCATCGAGGGATGTCTGTGCAACATTTCTGAGAGATACAAAAATATCTCATATAACAAAACCACCAAACTAAAGACTTTGATACATTTTCCTCAAAGCACAGTCTCTGCAATAGAACAAACCTTTCATGTCCTTGCCTTTTTCCTTGTCTCTTCACTCCTTATTTTTTAATATATTTGTTTTTTCCTAAATGAAACATTTCTCAAAATTAAGTACTAATCCTCTAACTAACCTTCCAGCTTTCCAAAGAGAAACCTTTTACAGCGGCAGAGTGGACCACTGAAGTCATTGGGCATTACTCCAGTCTGTAGCCAAGAAGAGACTGGATGCTTTATACTTGTTTTTGTAGCAGCATCCTCTGTTCCTAAAAAATATATAGGGGCTAAAAAATGCTTTCTAAATTAAATAATCTATTCAAAAATAATTTAAGTTGCAAATATTCTCTTATGAACTGTAAAATATATTAAATCTCTTCCTCCATGTGAAAACTAATACTCTGAGCTGTATAAGAAGGATAGCCCTCCATCAGTGTCATCATATGCAGTGTTGAATTCTAAGACTGTAACGGAATAAGTTAAAGGTGGTAAATAATACTTATTAGCATGTAAGACCTATTGACCATTTAAAGATTCAGAACACTTAATTCAGGAACAATCATAAATTACTAGTTTAACCAGTTATTGTACATCCTCTGAGCTACAGAAACTGATTATGCAAGAGATTTTAGTCTGCAGCAAACACAAGGTGAAGCAAATTAATTCTATCTCAGTGACAGAGGTTTAAACTAGCATAATTTACCTCAGATTTATATGGTCTAATTATATGAATATTTGCCTAATATTATGGCTCTGATGACAGACAGTATCTTGATAAGCTGCAAAAACCTCAGTCTGAGACCTGAGTCAAGCTAATATCTGTGAAGTGGAACCTGAGGCTCAATTTCCAGTAAGGTTCATAGGCCTTTGAAATGGATCCACCAAAATGGAGAGATTAAATAATTATAACAAATAAAATAATTTCAGATATTGAGAGACCTTATTTACAATATTACCCAACAATGTCGGGAATGAAGGAATGAATTTATATAACTGATATTTATTTTTTAAATGACAGAACAATAAAAACCAAAATAATCCAATTGTTCCTTAAATTTAATATCCTTTTTTTGCTAGTTATTCATATGCATGCCTCAGTCTATGAATTAGCTTGAACAGTCCCATGTTGTGAGAGACTGAAATGTCCTATGGCGGTCTCAGTGCTTGCTTGTGTGTGTGCAGATCTCCAAGAGAAGCTGCTGCGGCCTGTGAATTGGTCTGGGGGATGCTGCCCAGAGAAGCGGGAGTGTACTGAAGGATGCACCCTCCACTTCCTTGAGGTTGCATTGCCCGGACTCTTTAGGCAAGCCTCAAAGGGGCAGAGGTGTGCTGAGCTGGCCCCATCCTGTAGCCGTTTGTGGCTCCATTGTGTAGGCCAGACCCCATGCACCATTGCTAATGAAATGACAAGAGGCAAACGTTCCTGCCCTGAAGCCAGATGCAACAAAACCTGTGGGACCAGAGAAAAAAACACTAAAGGCAAGCAGATATGCTGATCAGCTGGTACGATGAACTTAAAAAGGCAGCAGAAAATCTTGATCTGTGTGCATCCACCATCGAAGCCAGATCCGTGTGCACCCACCACCGAATAATTGAAGACTGAGGACCAACGGGACGCCACTGGATCCATGGTGGTGACTATTCTTGCAGTCCTATCCCACAAATTAGTTTAAAGTTTAAGCAAATTAGTTTAAATCCTTTTCGGTTTATCAGCTGAATCACCGCCAATGCTTCATTGACTGCATTGTATAGAGACCATCACCGGATGTAAATAAGACTTAAATAGGTATATCTACACCCAGATACCTCAATTTAAGTGTCTGGGTACTAGATTAAAAAAATGCCTAAAATAGGTGTTGAGCCTCACCCAAAATGAGATAGGATATCCACAAAATCCGTTTGGTTTGACAGATATATCTTATGACCTATAAAGTCCTGAGTACTTTTAACTGAATTGAATTACACCTTCAGTCTCAAACTGAAATTCAACTCTAATGTAATTTTCATGATATGCAAAACCAATATGGACATCTTTAATAGATGGCTACAGATTTGTCTTCTTTGGCACAATAAAGACTCAGGCTGAAATAAAAATTAAGATTAAATGCCTTCCATGAAGCTGAAACAGGTTATTCTCTTCAATTTGGAGATTTGATTGATATCCCATTTTGTTAATTTATAGAGACATCCTAGTAACTAATATTTGTGCAATACATTTTTAAAGTTAAGGATTTTCCTGGGAAAATACTTTAAATCCTGTAGTACAGATTAAACTCTTCATCCTCCTTGTATATGATAAAGTAATGTTTTCTAGGAAGTTCAGAGCCAAAAGTGAGTTTAAAGTAGCAGGTGTAGATTTCCAGAAGTAGGCAGTTCTCCAGCAGCAGTATGTATGATAATTGCTCAAATTACCCAAAGATATTTTGTTAGTGTAATCTGTTTATATATTCCCTCTTTCTAATATTTACACTGATAAGAGCTTCAGAGATGTGTATAATTATTCTCTGTGGAAATAATCAAGATAATTAATTTACTTATTTGAAAATACACAAAAATGCATTGAAAAATGCTTCACTAATCACTCTATCCTGATTTTACATATAAATAATGTATAATAGGCCCAGTTCTGCCTACTTTGAAAACTATGGGCATTTTGCCATTAAATGGAATAGAAAAAACATCAGGTCTAATATGAATATTTGGGTAATACCTTGAAAGATAACCATAAGTATACTTTAGAACTTAAATAATACTTTATGGGATTTCTGAAAGAGAAAAGGAAAAAAATAATAATAAAAAAGACTACTTAATCTGCTTTCTTACTATAATATTGCCTTTTTCCATGTTACCAGTATTGGTCTTGATTTGCTTTCCACATTAAGACTCAAACCTATTTTCAGCTTCTGAAAACCTGAAGGTAAATGAACAACAGATGTCTTTAGAATTAGGTTTTACTGAATTAATAATTGCATTCTTGAAGCTAGAAGAAGTGTGCTATTCATGTTAGTTGCTGAGCATGCTAGGCTCAGCATCTAGTAATTTTCTGGGCACAAAGTGAATGCCCTTTTGGAATGATATCTATCAAGTCCCTCTGATTTCAAAAGTAACATACAGTGTGTTACTTTTAAATACATCACAATGTGACACGCTGCTAGATGTCTATTTCAATATCTTTTCTCCCTCTCTTTGACTTTTTGCTCCATATTTTCTCTGGAGAGGGGAGCACATATTTTCCAAATTCAAGAGTTGACTTCTATAGCTCCTTCTTCATCTCTCATGCTTGCTTCCTGCTAGTTCTTTAGTATGTTTTCTTTTTCTCACTGTCATAACCTTGTTTCTTGTTTTACTTATGTAATTACAACTGGAATGGCTTTTCCCCTATTTCAAACAAAGACTGATCATATATTTCTCAGATATCCTAATATAGCTTGGGTGATCTTAAAGTTTAAAAGTATTTTTCTAAAATTTATTAGCACGTCTGAGTAAAGGAGACACCAGTGAAGTAGACTGGATTCTTACTGATGCAAGGCAATCATACATTTATTCTTATTTCTAATTTATATCTTTTAAAGGAACACTCAGGCCCTGAACACACAGCTTACCTTCACAGCTTCAAAATCTCTAAGGATGTGTGTGCATTTAGTGCTGAAAAAGAATGGAACTTTGCCCTTATTTCAAGGGTTTTTGTCTTTGGAATAAGCATACAAGTATTAAAGTGTGTTACAACATACAGAGAATATGAAGTAAGATTAAAAAGTATTCACTTCTTAAGCTGTGTAATTATTTAGCCGAAGTCAGTTCAGTGACTGTTCACATAAGTAAATCTACTCTATGTGTGCTGGAGTGTTGAGATATGCCAAGAAAAAGGTCCTCAGTCCGAGCAGGAATACAGCTTAAAAAGCCAGTCTGGTCTTTTTGATCTTACTCACTCTTCTACTCTCAGAAAGGTATATGCAAAAGCATATATGAACATACACATATCAGGCAACCATATTTGTTCTTTGTCAAAGTAATGTGGATTCTTCCCTTATGAAGTCAAATATTTCATGGTATTCTGGTAACTAACATGTATTTATGGATTTTCTGCACACATGCATTAAAAATATAGTAATCTAGAATTTTAAAACTATTTTAAAAAATCATAAGAATTCTAAATTATTATAATCAATGTCTCCATACTCTGATAGGTAACTAAGTCTCCAGTTTTATATCAAGGATCACCGTAGACAAAAGATATTTTAAAAATATTTTTCATTGCTTACATGAACATGAACTCTTGAAAATTATGTCTTTTGCTTCCTGTATTCACCAACTTTAGATGTGATTCATCTATTAGCTTGCTATGCTTTCGGGGTGAATTTCATGGTCAAAGCAATGATAAAAAACAACAACAACAAAAAAAGTAGAAGATAACATGGTGCCTTTATCTTCCTTTAGATGTTGTGACTGTTCCAGTCCTTTAAATTAATTTGTGCAGTGACTGCTTATGATACTATTAGTGTAAAAAGTCCTATAGGTTTTCTATTCATATCAACTGTTTGTGGAAATTGACTGATGTTTTGTTATACATTCCTGACACAAAATTTAAGCTAATATAATGTTCTGTGTGTTTTACAGAAATATTTAATACAGATTTTTCCAATACTGTACTTATTTTTTTTCTTTTTTTTTTTAATTTATGTAAATAGTGCAAGCATTTGGCTCTTGAATTACTAAATATGAAGAGGTTTTCTGTTTACAAAGTAGTCAGCACACAGGTGGAATCCTGAAATGCTGGGGTTTCAACCCCAAGCCCCGAATTAACCCCATTGACATATGGGTGATTCCCACAGCCCTGCACAAAGGGGGGGTGAGTTTGCCTTTAGGCTTCCCTCCAGGGTGGTGCCGGCCTGGCAGGGAGAGCCATTGGGTAAATGAGCCCCAGGTGTCTGCATTAAGTAACCCAAGGTCAGGTGTCCCACTGAGGGATAAAAGCTGGGACCACTTGCAGGCAGGGGCAGTGTCTGTCTGTGAGGTGGATGCCCTGTGCAGAGTTCCCTGTTGGGGAAGGACCTCCTGCCTCCCTGAAACTGGGCTCCAGTCAGGTCTGGCTTTTGTAAACGTGGGCTGTGTAGAGATTCAGTGTGTGGCTTCCTTGGTCTTATGTATTTGGTTTGTTGACTCAGTTGTCTCCTGTCCCTTCCATGGGAAACTGCATTTCCCCATTTATTGCACCCATTGTTGGTTGTGTGGTGGTGTTGTTGGGGTCAGTGGGGATGATGTTGATTATGTATAATCTGACTTGTTTGTACCCCCAGTGCTCACCCATGTACTGACCCTTTTGTATCAAATACAGTTTGGTTATTGGTTTATCTTTATGCTGGCAGTGTCCTTTATGCTAGGCCTGATAATTGGCAAAACAAAACTGGCGACAAGGATGGCCTTGTCTGAAGTTCTTGGTTAGGAAGATCCTGTGTATAGTTTGCTCGTCCTCAAATGGATTAAATTTGGGGGACCCTGTAAACAGTGGGAGAAGTGGTTGGTGGAGGCTGAACCACAGGATGTATTAGAAAATATTCAATTCTCCACTAAGGCAGAGGATGCTTCAGGAGACGGGGATGGATCCTGTTAAGAGCATATAAGAAACAGCACCATCAAAAAGATCACTTACTGGCTGAATGTTCCTGTATGCAAGCTCAGATTATGACATTAGAATCTGTAAACAAGCTCCTTACTGATACACTAGGCACTTCTCAAACTGTACTTGAGAAGGATACAGTACCAGCTGCCCACCGTAAAGGTGGGAAGAGATGGGGACAATGTAGTCATAAGAAGGTCCACTCAGAGGTTATACAGGTGGATGTACATATGATGACTCATATGATGATATCTAGTACCCTGCGGAGTCTGATGAGGCTGGTGCCTCAGATGACTCTGCAGATGTGAGACCAGTCATCAGGAGGAAGGTGGAATTTTCTGAGGGTGAGCCTCCAGCAAATAGACCTACAATGGAAGATTTCACACAGCAAGAAATCAGTGATATTCTTGCACGGTTCATTCAGAGACCAGGAGAGCCCCTGCTTGCTTGGAAGGAAGCCACACACTGAATCTCTCCACAGCCCACACTTATGAAAGCCAGACCTGACTGGAGCCCAGTTTCAGGGAGGCAGGAGGTCCTTCCCCAACAGGAAACTCTGAAAAGTGCATCCACCTCACAGACAGACACTGCCCCTGCCTGCAAGTGGTCCCAGCTTTTATCCCTCAGTGGGACACCTGACCTTGGGTTACTCAATGCAGACACCTGGGGCTCATTTACCCAATGGCTCTGTCTGCCAGGCCGGCCGCACCCTGGAGGGAAGCCTAAAGACAAACTCACCCCCCCCTTTGTGAAGGGCTGTAGGAATCACCCATATGTCAGCCTTAATTTGGGGCTTGGGGTTGAAACCCCAGCATTTCAAATCCTCACCATTCCTTTTGCAAAGTTATAGGTATGTCGTATATCCTTAGGACAGCATTGACAATAGTAACAAAAAAAAATTAGAATCTATTGTGTATATACATCTCTGCTGTCTTGATTTCAGCTTTCACTAGATCACAGTCATGAAGCAGTACTTTGCATCCTCTTTTTTCCTGTTATCTGTAATAGCTCTGTAGATAGAAAAGTACAAGGAAACAAAAAAAGATTGCCATGATTACACTATTCATAACTTCAGTGACATCTAGAAATTTTGTAATATTTGGTGACTAAAACATTTTCAGGTTAGTTTGTTCATGTATTTTGGTTTTCTTTTTTCTTATACTTCTTTTCACATTCTTGTTTTTTCTTTTGTCCGTTCTCTGTTTTCTAGCTGGTTTTATTTATTTACTTTGTCCTTAGCTTTTATTTTTCTGCTTTTATATCTTTTTTTGTATTGTATGTATCATCTCTTGTCCCTGTTATTGCAACCTTGTCCATTCCACCTTCCTCAATTTATCCATTCTGTACAGAGGATTTTTAATATTTCTCAAGTGACTGCCTCTTATTTTCTGTGTAAAAGTAAAGCTTTTGTTCAGTGTGTCTAGGATATGCAGAAACTACTGATTCATTCTGTTCTTTTTCTTTTGTCTTGGTAGAACTGGTTTTCTCTTTGGTTTCCTTCACCCAGTGTTTATGTATTTTTCTAGTTAGCAACTATGACTAGACAACTACACTACTTGACTAGGTTCTCTTGGGGCTCTGAGATTCAGGAATAGGGTTCCAAAGCTTGTTCCACAGTTGTCTGACAACCAAAATTTGTAGTCATGATTAAATCGCAGGTTGTTTCAGAAGCACTGAATTCAGTGAAAATGAGCACATGTGCAACAACCCAGAAGTCTGTGCACTTTGTCCAGAAATTGAACTCTTGGGGTGGGATTCAGTTGCCTAAACATGGGACTTGAGAGCTGATTGAGATTTCCTACAGTAGGCTGTCTTGGGAGAGGCTATTCCACAAGGGCACAGGTGCTCCTATAGATTCTCTAGCATATCTCCTAGACTCAAATGATTTTCTCAGAACACCATAGGACATTTTAAGCAGCACCAGAAATCTATTTCTGGGGAAAAGAGAAATCCTTCTAAGTGGATCATGTTATCAATTGAGATAACACTGTCCAGGCATCTACAGAACAAGTCTATATGTGAGCAGCATCCAGACTCCCTCCCTCATAGTAAATGGAGATTTAGAGTAAATAGAGTCCCCATCCCTAGAGGTGTTTAAGAGTTGGGTTGATATAGCGCTTAGGGATATGATATAGTTGAGAATGGTCAGTGTTTGGTTAATGGTTGGACTAGATGATCTTCAAGGTCTTTTCCAACCTAGATAATTCTGTGAGATTTAACTAATATTTTTGATGGAGGCAAGCTATCCATGTCAAAATGAGCAACTTAAAATTATCAGCTGAAGCGTTCTTTTGACCCCATAGACCATATGGCTCAGGGGCTTCAACTCTGCAGTGCCACAGAGTTTCAGCTGTACCAATCTGTGTGGCTGGAGGCATGCTAAGTCCCGGAGTTTTGATATTGTTGGTAATGAGTTGAAACTAGGATCTAAACTCTCTCTGTCTCTGAATACGAGTTCCTTTCCTGCTGATGGATGCCATTGCCTTTCTAAAAACTGAAGTACTGTGTATCAACGATCCTGGAGGATATATATATATATATATATATATATATATATACACACACCTGCCAAAAAACACCCAGGGGCTTGTCTAATGAGATAGGTGTCGGTTGTCATAGATTGGGTGCAAAAATGCACTTAGACATCTACATTGAATCTAGTTTTGTTGTACACACCAATTATACCCTCTGTTTGATGTTGACAATGTATTTCTGACAAAGCTTGAGTTTGAATAGTTTCTTTAATTTAAGATAGTAACTGTGTAACAGTAGTTTTGATCAGATGACTGCCCATCTTTCCATCCCTTTGAGTCCTGCTCATTTTTCCATCCATCCATTTGAGACTTCTCTGTTTGTTGACCTTTATACCTATCCAATATCAGGGAGGGTTCTTAAATGATCCCAAGAATGAGATTAGGCCACAAATGAGGTCAGATGCCGTATAACCTTGTGAACTTTATTTCCCCTGACAACTGATAACAGCGATAAGACAGAAAGAAGAACAAAGGAAAAGTCAGAATACCTAAGCAAGCAAATGGTAGAGATGCAGCAAGATTAATTACCACCACCATGAATCCAGTGATGTCCCATTGGCTCGGTCTAGGTGCAGGTGATGGTGCTTCAAGCTCTGCCAAAGTCTCAGTTCCGAGTGGATGAAGGATCCCGAGAGAAGAATACACACAGTATCATAGAATCTAGTCCTTTTATTGCCCCAGTCCCCACAATTTCTCAAAAAAGTCCACCCATTTCCACAGAGCTAATTGTAATACGTGCTGCCCTGTGTTCCTCCGTGTGCGCATGCCCAGGTGTTCATGGTGGTCATGCCAGCGGGGGCTCAACCTGTGGCATCTTCAGCCTCCACACATCTTCCTCATCCTGATTTCCACTCCACCCAGCTCGCGTGCAAGTGCAGCTTGGTAGGCACTGCCAAGGATGTTGTTGCTTCAGCTTCAGGCAGATGTTACGGTTTCTTCAGGGACAATTCGTCTCCTTCAGAGCGTACTCCTCCACGGCAACAGGGTGTTGAGGCCAGGAAGTGGTAGTGGTGCAGCAGCACTGTTGAGACAAACACAGTCCAACACAGTCCCTTACACCTTTCAAACCTAGTTAATCTCTTTCATTGTCTTCTCTACCTGTGGAGAACATACTTGTATGAATTTGTATTCAGCTAGCTTCACTGTAGGACTGTATGTATGTACACATGCATGTGGGTGCTCTGTGCCACCTACCTACCTTTGAAGTAGAAGGATATGGAAGGATAGGAAAAAAAAAGTTACTTTAATTTTTGAATTAATGATGTTCATAGTCACTCTTTACATACCTTCTTGATGTTAAATACTTCAGGTCCATCTTCTTCACAAAAACCACCTGAAATTGATTTCCAATACAGTTATTGTGATACTGTGTAATTACTTTGAGAGGATGCAATCATGAAACTTTGAACCATTCTTCAACCTGCAAGTTAATATCAAGTGTGGAGTCAAATTTAACCATTGGCTAAACTAATCAGCTGTGTAATTTTATTCTAAACAAAAAATTTCAATATGTGTGGTTTTGCTTTCTAATCTTAGCTGTAGACATCAGAGATGTGAATTCAAAGTAAAGTATTTGTCTACAGAAATGAAAGGCAATGTAAACTGTTTCATGTATTTCTCCACAACCTTAACATCTGTGATTACTGAGACAACAAAAGAAAGAGAAGGGGAAAAAAAATTAAAAATTTCCTCCTTCCTGTCAGTGAGAACAGTTTACATTTCATGAGAGCCTTTTTTCTTACCTGTGTATAAACATTCTGACAGAATGTACAATCAAGATGTGATTTAAACTTCTGAACAACAGGACAGATTAAGCTTATTTTCGTTGTATTATTTTTATTATAAGAAATTTTAAGTAAATAATAGATTTTTCTACATTTGATTATTTTATGGTAAAAAACACTTTTTTTTCTTTAGATTTGCATACGGGGGAGAAATGTAACAAAGAAGGTTGGTTTTGAAATAAATAGAGAATAAATATAATGTATCTTTTATAGAAATGTAGACATTTTCCATGTTAATAAAATAAATATTAAAACAGAGGGTTTTGTTTTGTTATCTAAATAGTATTTTTGTGCAAATAAAATGGAAAATAAACAAAGGTTACAAAGAAAATTTTCAACAGTAAGATCTATGGATATGTTTATCTTCTTTGCATCCTTAGTGAAAGAACATGCCAGTTTAATTATACCAAATTTGAGAACAAGCAGATTGGCAAGAGATTAACTGTAGAAAGTGAGACAGTATATCAGGATGGGAGTAATGCAATGCCTTTTTAAATGGAGAATTGCACAATATAGGGAATACAACTATGGATACTAAGAGGTTAAATCCTACCTTGGATTACAGTGTCTCAAAGGAGTAGAAAGAAATAAATGAATACCATGTAGACAGGAGCTAGATTTCTCATGAGGCAGAGATGAATGACACATGATAAAAGATATCACTCAAATATTCCCTAACATATTTTGGGTTATTTAAGAAGGCTTTGGTACTTACAATTGAGAACTGCTGAACCATGGGGGGAGGAGGGAAAAAAGTGGGAGGCAGTTATGCTCACAAGCAGGAGTCCCCCTTAAAGAAGGTGTTTGTATCTCTTTACAGAGCTACATGACACAGAAAATGTGTATGACATCTTATCACATTAACAGAACAATAAAAACAAGCGGTCTAATTATAAATGAGAGGACACAGCGGTTCTGATTTACAGCCGGCTGAACAGGAGCCAGCAGTGTGCCCAGGTGGCCAAGAAGGCCAATGGCATCCTGGCTTGTGTCAGCAATAGCATGGCCAGCAGGGACAGGGAAGGGATCTTACCCCTGTCCTCGGCACTGGTGAGGCCGCCCCTCGATTCCTGTGTTCAGTTTTGGGCCCCTCACTACAAAAAGGACATTGAATGACTCGAGCGTGTCCAGAGAAGGGCAACGAAGCTGGTGCAGGGTCTGGAGCACAGGTCGTACGAGGAGCGGCTGAGGGAACTGGGGGTGTTTAGTCTGGAGAAGAGGAGGCTGAGGGGAGACCTCATCGCCCTCTACAGCTACCTGAAAGGAGGGTGCGGAGAGCTGGGGATGAGTCTCTTTAACCAAGTAATAAGTGATAGGACAAGAGTTAATGGCCTCAAGTTGCACCAGGGAAGGTTTAAACTGAATATTAGGAAGCATTTCTTTACAGAACAGGTTGTTAGGCGTTGGAATGGGCTGCCCAGGGCAGTGGTGGAGTCCTCATTCCTGGAGATGTTTAAGAGTCGGGTCGACATAGCACTGAGGGATACGGTGTAGTTGGGAACTGCCAGTTTTAGGTTAATGGTTGGATGAGATTAACTTCAAGGTCTTTTCCAACCGAGATTATTCTGTGAGTCTGTGATCCCATTTAATCCATAGGACATATTTCTACACCTGATAAAAACGTAAAGGTCTGACGATTCAATGAAGTTGGAATTTATTTGTGATCCTGGCAGAAAGACTGAAGATTATCAGCTAGATTTTTCCCATAATAGCAAGTGGCCTGAGAGCAACTGTCAAAAATTATTCTGACCCTAAATAAATGGAACAATCTATTTGTGTGTGAAAAATTACCCTGCTCAGTGTACAGCTTCATATCAGAGAGCAATGGGTCAAGGACTTGAGAGGTAAATGGTCTTGTCAGGTGTTGGGTTAACAAAATCAGGGAGAGAAAATTTGAAGGAATAACTACAAAACGCAAGGGAAATTATATTAATCTTTTCCTGTGATGAAAAAAAACACACCAACACCCACCAAAAACCAAAACCAAAACCACCATGAAGATAAATAAGACAGACAAGAAAAGTAAGATTTTTGCATTATAAAAGGTAATTGAGGAGTTCCAGGCTACTGTTACATTTTAATTTGAAGTATCCATAATCAAGAGCCTTTCTGAGGAAGCTGTGGTTATTGTTTCATGTCAAACATAAGCATGGGAATGAAAAGCTCAAAGTATTCGCTTTCAGAGATTTGTGAGAGGCTCAGAAGAAACAGCCCTTAATAGAAAAAAGTTATTACTTGGGTATGATTGAAAAAAAATTTAAGGGAAATATAATTCATCCACATCAGAGACCTGAATTGACTGGTAGAAATATTGGGGCCAAAAATAAGCATTCTTCTTCACCCAGCAGAAAAAACTTCACAGACTTGCTTTGATTTTAGGGGATAACTGTTATGACATTTCTTATAGACCATCAATAAAACATGCCAATGTGGATGAATTCTCCTCATCCTTGAAGAACACACAGAAGAAATACTAAATACAGATTGTCTTCTTGAGATGTTATTCTGATCATAGTCGTTAAAAAAATTGTTCTTCAGATGAGGAAAGAAGCTATTTTTACTCTGTAATTAAATTTTACATTTTGAGACTTAATACATGGCATAGCTAAAGAATATATTATGGGCTATATTATATTAATTCAGCATATTTGAA
Source organism: Athene noctua (assembly GCF_965140245.1). Classification (NCBI taxonomy): domain Eukaryota; kingdom Metazoa; phylum Chordata; class Aves; order Strigiformes; family Strigidae; genus Athene; species Athene noctua. The sequence continues at coordinate 226,405,427 of NC_134037.1, read as the reverse complement.
ATACACATTAAAAAAGTTTCTTTCTCTGGATTAAGAGAGTAATTTCACCAGAAACATGACAATGGAATGGTATGAGTGGCACAAGAATACGTAGTGCTGGCTACTTTTAAACTGAATTATAGAAAAAAAAATTAGTAAGTCATCTATGTCTAGACTTTTCTGTTGGGGTGAACCAACCTAAGGATTTTGCTTCTCTCTTCTCCAGATTGGGTATCTGTCTTGCTCCTGGCATGACTTCTGTATGGCCAGGATTCATTCTTGTGGAAACCAATGTTGGAATGCTTGTATAGCTATTTGTTGTTCTGTGAATAACCAAGAACTTGTGGCACCCTCTGTTAAACTCTACGCACAAATTAGCATCCCTCAACTGTTAGTTGGAAAATTACTGTCATTAACATGGGAAAGAGTATTCTGACATGATAACAATTAATCTAGTCAGTATAATTGAGAAGTACTACAGGATTTCATCACTGTTTTCTGATGTTACTGCTGTCTAATTAGGTGTACTTTCAGGATGAATTTGGCAGAGAGTTGACTGGCATACAGTTGACTGGATTGAATGTCAGATGAGCTGGAAACCTATTAAGAATATTTTACCATTGTAGTAAGAATTAAGATTTCTTGACTAGAGATGTTTACAGGATGTATCTCTGAATGATATGGAATCACATACTCTTCTGGAAAGTCCTTTGACCAGTGGTTGCTTTCTAAGCCTGAAAAAGGGTAGGAATACATGACCATGTGGATTTTTTTTCCTTCCCCTATCCAAATGGATTATAGTGCAATGGATGGAGTTCTGAAAGAACCATCAGTTTTACAGTTTACTTAGTGTCATTCTTGAAAGAAACATTGCCAAAGAAGCATGACACTTTCTTTATTTCGCCTGTTCCCAAAGAGAAAAATCTCAACTGGGTTTAACTACTCACTTCTTTTTCATTACACATTGTATTATTATTTTATTATGATGTTATAAGCAATTTTACTATTTTATTTTTTTGAATATTACTATTGTTTTACCTTGGACTTTAATAAACAATCTAGGATTGACAAACCATAAATTTAGTTAATCTTTTGCTACCCCAAAAAAAGTCTTGGCTGCTGAGATGAGCAAGACATTGCTCGACATTATGTATCAGTGTATCAAGCCTTACCTCTTCTGCTGACAGTCTTGTAATTCTTTGTCTACCTCTGATTTTAGTTCAAACTATATAGCCTGAAACACATCTTTCTTTTTGTTCTGGAAATTTTTGGATGGAAACTCTGCAGGGTCTGTAAATACATTACCAAATTGTTTGTTTTAGGCTGTCTTCAGTCATAGTTTCAAAGCTTTACTGAAATGCTCTTTAGCAAAAGAACAGGAACACGTACACATTTTAATTCTAGTTCAATACTCAAGTTTTAAAATGGAGAAGTATCTTAATAAAATTGTCATTTCTTAGCTTTTAATTACATCCAGTTAGAACCTTGTAATGCTGGGACAGGTGATCCTTATAAGCAAAATGCTCTGTACAAAACAATTATTAACATCTGTGGGCTAACTGAAACTCAACATTCTTTTCAGCTGAAACTTGAAAGAAATTATCATTAAAATTGGATTGCCCTGTCTGCTGTAAAGTGCTGTGGGAATCACAGGCTCATTTTATTTTAGGAGTAACTGTTTAGTGAGACATATTTACAAATGCTGAACTGCTGTGCTTTTACTCCGACAGTAAGACTGTTTCAGCTCAGTACGGATATTTTGTGTGATATATTTTATCCCATGAATTTTTCAGAAAAAAAAAAAAAGTAATAAAAATAGTGGTATTAAAAACTAAATAGAAAACAAGGAAAGAAAAAAGAACTAACACAGGTAATTGTATATCTCAGAGGGGATTAGAGAGCTAAATTATGAGAATATTTAACTATACACAAACTTACACATGAATGTGTAAATATATATATGCACATGCACTTACTTTAAAATGCACATACATGTGTGTACGTGCGTGTGTGTCCATTAGTCAAATATGATGTTACTGGCACACATGGAGATATATATGCACCAGTAGTGTTGTGCAACCTGCAAAGATGAATTCCTCACTGACTGGAAAAAAAAAAACAAACAAAACCAAACAAAAAACAGGAGTGATCTTTATTCAAGCAAGAACATGTGTATATGTACATGTGTATATATACATATATAGTAGAGTGTACACATTACATATGAGATCTATGAACACTAATTCACTAACTCCTTATCTCAAGTTATGTGTAAGGAAAGAGTTGTAATTCAGGTAATACTGGCTGCTCCTTAGGAGCATGATCTAATTTCTAAACATTACCCTTCCTTAAAGGAAGAACAAAATGTATTTGTATACAAAATCTGTTCTACTATAGGATGCCTCAAACTGAGGTAAGCAACAGACCCCTTCAACAGCAGTGCAGTCATGGTGGGTTCACCTCGGCTAACAGGTGAACCTACCCGTCACCTAGCCTACTTAATTGCTCTGCTCACTTTCTCCTTCCCCTCAGGGGAGAAAATGAGATAAAAGGGAACAAGAAAAGTTGTCAGCCAAGGTAAGGACTTACTAATTACCATCACACGTTGACCTTGGCCTGCTGCCAAACACCCACCCAGCCACTCTCTCACTTTTCCTCCTCAGGAATAGCTTGTGGGTCAAAATAGAGAAGATCACTTACCAACTACCATCATGAGCAAAAAAGACTTAACTAGAGGAAAATTAATTTGTTGCCAATTAAAAATAGAGTAGGATGGTGAGAATCAAAGACAACACCTAAAACATCTTCTCCCCACCCCACCTCTTTTTTCCTAGGCTCAACTTCACTCCTTCATTCTCCACTCTTCTACCTACTCCTCCTCTAAATGTTGCAGGAGGGTTGGGGAGTGGGGAGTTCGGGTCAGCTCATGATGACCCCTCTCTGCTGCTCCTTCATCTTCACACTTTTCCCCTGCTCCAGTGTGGATCCTCTCCATAGGCTGCAGTGCCTGTCAGGAGTATCTGCTCCAGGGTGGGTCCTCCACAGGTTGAAGTTACCTCAGGGAATATCCACTTGCTCCAGTGTGAGGTCCTCCATAGGCTGCAGTGAAATCTCTGTTCCAGCATCCAGAGTACCTCCTCCCCCATCTTCTCTCACCCTGATGTTCATGCTTCTGTTTCTTACTTTCTTTTTGTTTCTTTTCCCTCTCTCTGTTTAGTTTATTTTTGCTCTTCCTTAAATACATTTTCCCAGAGGTGCACCACCTTAGCTAAGGGGCTCATCTATGTCCTGTGGCGGATCCACTGGAACCAGCTGTGTCCAGCATAGGGCAGCTCCTGACCTCTCCTCACAGAGACAACCTCTTCAGCCCCACTGTTGACAAAATCTGGACACCTACCCCAAATACAGCAATTCAGGAAGACAAACTACTTACAGGTCTCTGTTTTGAGGATTCCCCAATATACAGAAATGTGACTGAAGTCAGACTGCAGGTTTTCCTTCAGGGCACAAACATAGATATTTGTCCCCTACACCATCTTCTGTTTCCACAAATCTTGTGAGAAGCCAGTTCATTTTTGAAATGTCTGCACTTCTGCCAAGCTTTCTTGAAATGTACCAACAGTGTCAAAGTTATTAGATAATGTTTTCACAAGTTTCCTCTGGAATCCAATTAAAAAATACTTTGGGAAAAGATAAAGCTTTGGTACATAATCTTGCATGTGAAATCTGAAATTGTTCTCTGTCCTTAGAGAAAACTTGCAGCATACCTGTGGATATGTTAGAAAAATAGTCCTGAGATGATTGTAGAAAACAGAAAGGGCCACTGGGTGATCAATCTTTTTATGAAAATGAACAAATTGGAAGTGCCTTTCTCAATGGCTTCTGTTTTCATAACTTTCACAGAAACTCATAATGACTGTGTGTATTGAGTTTGAGTGGCAAGGTTTTGGTAGCAGGGGCCTACAGGGGTGGCTTCTGTGAGAATCTTTTAGAAGCTTCCCTGAAGTCTGGTAGAGCCAATGCCAGCCAGCTCCAAGATGGACCCACTGCTGGCCAAGGCCAAGTCCATCCATGACAGTGATAGTGCCTCTGTGATAATGTGTTTAAGAAGGGGCGGGGGGACAGGCGGAGGGGAAGCTTGGTAGGATCAATTGCCGCCAGGGAGAGGAGTGAGAATATGTGAGAGAAACCACTCTGCAGGCACCAAGGTCAGTGAAGAAGGAGGGGCAGGAGGTGCTCCAGGCACAGGAGCAGAGATTCCCCTGCAGCCCGCGGTGCAGCCCATGGTGAGGCAGCTGTGCCCCTGCAGCCATGGAGGGTAACGGGGGAGCAGATCTCCACCTGCAGCCCGGGGAGGAGCCCACACCAGAGCAGGTGGATGCCCGAAGGAGGCTGTGACCCCACGGGAAGCCCACGCTGGAGCAGGCTCCTGGCAGGACCTGTGGAGAGGAGCCTCCTCTGAAGCAGGTTTGGTGTCAGCCTTGTGACCCCATGGGGGACCCATGCTGGAGCAGCCTGTTCCAGAAGGACTGCATCCTATGGAAGGGACCTACACTGGAGCAGTTCATGAAGAACTGCAGCCTGTGGGAAGAACTCACATTTGAAAAGTTTGTGGAGGACTTTCCCCCATGGGAGGGACCCCACATTAGAGCAGGGGAAGAGAGTGAGGAGTCCTCTTCCTGAGAAGGAAGGAGCAGCAGAACCAACGTGTGATGAAATGACCACAACCCCCATTCCCTTCCCCCTGCACCACTGTGAGGGAGTAGGGAGAGAAATCGTAATAAAGTTGAGCCTGGGAGGAAGCAAAGGGTAAAGGGAAGGTGTTTTAAAGATTTGGGTTTATTTCTCATTATCCTACTCTGATTTAATTGGTAATAAACTAAACTAATTTTCCCAAGTTGAGTCTGTTTTGCCGATGATGGTAAGTGGTGAGTGATCTCCCTGGCCTTATCTCAACCCATGAGACTTTCGTAACATTTTCTCACCCCTGTCCAGCTGAGGAGGGGGAGTAATAGAGAGGCTTTGATGGGCACTTGGCATCCAGCCAGGGTCAACCCATCACGCAATGCAAATCCTTAGAAGTGAAGCAGATAAATTAATCTGTATCTTCTACATTTGGAATGAGTTCTTTAGCCACCAGGCACAGAGATAAAAGAAAACCATCAACCAGACCAAACTAAACCACCATTTTTTCCGTTAAGGAACCAGTGAAGTAATAAGCAACCCTCTGCCTCATTTTTGAAAGAAGTAGGGTTAAAACAATTTCCATATAAAATATTCTAGTATGGTGTTGTTTATATTTAAAGAAATACTTTTCCATTGAAAAACAAACATATGGAGATTTTATATAGACAATGATTTAAAACACATCCTTTTTCTCAGTTCTTTCACAAGAGTAAGTCTGGGCAGTTAAGAGATCAGCATGCTGATTGTTTTAAATCCTATTCTATCAACCAAACTCTCCCATCAACTGCATGGGAGACTTGGTCTGATGTTCTTTACTTTTATGACCCAAACTAATTGGGTAGCTATGGCACAAAACTAATTGCAGAAATACTGAGGTTTCTTGAACTTATGTCTTTGTGAAATTGACTCTTCAAAGCACTCAGTAATAATGTTAGTTACTGTAATGAATAGACAATTTTAACTTGGTTTCTTAAGGAAACAAGACTTTCTCAGTTACATTATCTTCATTTGCTGTCTCATATCTCCAAAGGCTTTTGAACACTTTAGTCGATTTTAACCTTATTTGATAAAGAATGAGAGAGAAATAATATTTTATAAAATTTGTGAAACTGCACTCTGGATAAAAGAAAGATCAAACTAGCACTTTGCTAACACAATGGTGTGGAATTATGAATAATCTGTTCTGTTTGCCCTGGTACCATCCAACCAGTAATATGAACTTGCCCCTGGCCAGCCCACAACCATACCAGAATTAGCTGATGACATACGCTGTCTGCTGTCTATAACATAGATTAAAATAGCCTCCTACTGCTGTGTTTTAGAAATTGTCGATGTTTTAACGCATGTGATAGAAGGAGTAACAGTCATTCCAATTAGCAGATGAGAAGAGTTGCATGGCAGAAATCTGTAGCAGACCAGCTTCATTAATTCTTCTCACAAATGAAGTCTTTGGAAGTTGAGAGCTACATCTGAGACCAAACCTAAGGAAAACTGCTGACACTGCATTTTCAGCCATTGATGTAGGAGCCAGAAGGTTTCATGTTATAGTTTGCGTATTCTCTTCCATATCGTATAACAAACATGTATAGCATATCTGTTACATGATAAAAGAGTTTCCAAATATTAAAAAATAGTAATAAAATCAAAGTTTTAATTACAGAAAAAATATTAAAGATAGAATTCCAGTATTTCACTCATTATAACCATTTTGTCTGTATTTATTTTCTTACTTAATCTCATTTTTCTCTTTTAATAACATTTTGAGGTTAGGACATTGTTACTTATTTAGGATTTTCTCTTTCTCAGAGAGCAACGTATAAGTGAAACTGTCTTGTTATTAATCAATGTCAAAATGGACATTATAAAGCATATCTTTTACCTAGTATAACAAAGGTACTGGGGTGTCCCTTTCAACCTTTGTTCTATGAGAAAAAAAACAAAATGTGTTCAGACATAGTCTGAACATTTTAAATTCATAATGACACCAAAAACGGGACAAAAGAACTTATCGACACCAATGTGATGTAAATAAACAGACACCCCATTATTAACAGCCGGGTGTGTCGGGGAGTTGTCTCACCAAAAACGCCCATGTAACTCGTGTAGCATGCTGATGATATCGGGTACAGTAATACATGATAAACAAATTTTCATACATAAACATGACAATTCCCATAACACATTTTCTTATTTCCACTTATTTCCAGTCATGTGCACTTGACTCCTGAAATGAGTCAGGGGGCTGCTTTTTCAACCACCATGGACTACTGACCTACCATGACTCAAGGACTTTGGTTCACATTGCAATCTTGACATGCTTTGAGGCCCTTTCACAATGTTACTTTTAGAGCATCCTGGTCTACAGGGCAATAAAACGTTCTCACTGAGCAGTCTAACAATAGTACCTCATCATGAGCCTTTTAATAGAAATCTGGTTAATGATTATTACCAGCCTACATGGCCTTAGCCTGGGAATTTACAAAGGACTTTGTAGCAGCATAACTAGTTGTATGGTTATTTTAAACTAAATACAATATTTCTGTGACTACTTAAAACATTGCACAACTATCTTTCATAAAACCAATGTTCCTGTGAAATTCTATTTAATTGACTAGGCCTAATAATTTCTTATCAAAATCACCAAAAATTATCAACTCAATAAGAAATCAGTAACAATATTAGTTTTTCAGATACATAGACATTAAAAATAATCCCAAAAAATATTTTAAACTAAGATGCAGATATAAAGTCAGGATCATATTAAAACCTCGTAAAAGTTTATGAACAGGAAATGAGATTGTTCATAGAACTGAAAAACATCTTCTCTCTTAGTGCTCATCTTCTTTATGCCTCTGTTCCTAAGAAAAGTCTTCAGGAGCACTTGAAAAACAAGGAGACAAAAGGATATATAAGAGGAGAGCAGAAAAAAAACCAAAACCAAAACCAAAACCAAAACAAACAACTGTTGGTGGACTTTCCTTTGGAATGAAACTAAAAATCACAGGGAACCTGCAGGGACTGATAAAATTTTAACCCTTTAGAAAAAGAAATTTCAGTCTTCAGATCATAAGCTCTTTTCATGATTCTGAGAAGCTACTATAGATTTATAAATACTGAATGTTTTAGTAGACATATTTTATGTTCAATAATAACAGGTAGTTAAAATATTTTCAAGATACGCAGATCCATAAACCTTTAAAATACTTTTTAAAGTATGTTACATTAGAGGAAAATATACATCATGCCAGATCCTGAGAGAGGCAAGTCTGCTGCCACTTCATGTCTCCAGGTCCAACCACTAGTGGGGCTGAAGATGCATTTCTAGCAGGTACATGTACACAGGGCACATATACACCACATATTTACAGATATTCATAGGTGCTGACACATAAACATGATATCTCTAGGAATTGTCTACTCTGCTCATTCTGAACTTGTAAATAGAACAATGACAGGATCAGTTACTGATTTAAGACTGTTACAGTCAAAAAAGGAACCAGGAGATAAGGGATTGAGCTACTCCAACTTTATATAAATAATGCATCCCTTGTTAAAGACTGTACCTTTAAGGAGGAGCGAAAAGATTCATAAAAGAGAAACATCCTCCCCCAGAAGGTGCCAAAGGCTGCATGATTGTCTGGGAAGCACAAAGTCAGTGAAAATCTGAGGTAACTGGGGGAAAGGTAAAGGCATCAGGGGGAGATCATGACAACTGTCTCAATTCAAGACAAAAAAAACTTGCCCCCCATGCCTGTAAGGAGTATGGGTGCTAATTTACATAGCAAGCAGGGCTAATTTAAATATAACTAACCAATGAGGGACAAAGTGATAAGAAACTAACCAGTGGTCATTGCAGTAAATGTGTATTGGTGTAGTTTGAAATGTATAAACACACTAAAGTTCTTTTGTGCAGTGTGATGGCTTTATGGAATTATAACCTAGCACTCATCTTTGCGCAAATATGACTCTGTATGTAAGACTGTCTTTTTGCACACTGGGTAATGAACCCTGTTTCAGAGAAAACAGGTGGACACAAACATCACTCACACAATCACTGACAGCACCAGTGACCTCATCCTGCTCCCCTTTCCGTCTGAGCAGGATGGAGATCCAATAGTGAAAATATATATATGTATGTACAAGATGCATCCCTCCAGCTACTGAGTTCAGACCCTCAGTCTGCCTAGTAGCTGTTCTTGGATCCCAGTCTTTCTAGTTTCTGGATTCCCCGATCCCAACAGACAGACAAGCATGCTGACCAGAAAAATTATTTACATTCAAACTGGCCTTTTTTTCCCTCTCGATACTTTACTTCCCTCATTTGTTCTCCCCCAAATTACGTAAACCCCACTCTTTTGCTGGTTTTGATTCCTCCTTTAAACATCCCTTAATAAATTCTGTGCAATCAGGAACGGCTCTTCTCCTGCATCTTACAATGTGTCCCACACCCCTAGACAACACAGACCCCTTAGTCTGAAAGGTGATCCAGAATGTTGCTCTTGATGACTCATCTTGCTGGGTATCACACCTGGACAATGGGGCTGATGGCTCTCATGGGACAGCTCTAGGAGGAGTCTGGACAAGATGTTCATCCTTAAGGAGTCTTTACTACGGGATCCTGCCTGCCATTGTGCATCCCTGTGCTCCTCTGTGTTTGTGGAGATGGGCCTTTGATGAGCCAAAGGTTCTCCTGTGATAAAGGGCCTATGAGGTGTCAGGTGAGGGCATTAATTGGTCTCCCACTCCTGCCATTGTCTCTCTGAAATCCTTTGTGGGTGTGTCTCTGAAATCTGGAATAAAACTTCTTAACGCTGAGTTTAGCATTAACAAGTAGGCATTACTTTATTCAGCTGGAGACATGAAGGAATTGTTCCACCTAACATGTCCACTGTATGTTACCTCAGCCAAAGCTTACATACATATGCATTAAATCTCCTGGAATTATTATACATACTCATTCTGTTTCTTAGAACTAATTAGCATATCTACATAGTCATTATACATGTGGTTTGGGTCTCTGACAGGCTTCCATAAGGTCTTTGGTGGTCATTAGAGCTCTCTAGTGGTCTTTTAGAAGAGGAACTTTTATTGAGCTTTGACCCTTTGAATTCTTCTTCCTATTGTGGTATGGCCTTGGTCGTTATTTCTATTTGTTACAATCTTTGATTACTCATCTAGTTCAAACGAGTTTTCTTAGGTACATTCCAAGATATGGCTGTTTTGCTGAAATGGCGCAAACTATCCTCGCTGATTAAATTTGTAACTATTTTTCAACAGATGTTTAGATGAGTTTCACAGAATCGTGGTATCATTCAGGTTGGAAAAGACCCTTGGGATCATTGAGTCCAACCATCAGCCCTAGTTTGTGGGCTTTCATCACATAACCTAACATTGCCCCACATAAAGGTTTAACCAGAAAGGACCACACCATCCTCTCTCCTTGTGCAACACTTCCCAGTGATCTGTTTGGTGTCCTGGAAAGGTTGCACTCCCAGAGCAGAAGCGATAGTGATCTCCCAGGTATGTACCTGAGGGCTTGTAGGTCTATGTGGCTGTTATGTGCTGAGTCCTACCTCTGAAAAGAAGAATATCAAAGAGTATAAACAGAGGTTTATTCCATTAAATTAAATATCTCATAAGTATAGAATCCTATATTTGTGTGAAGGGTGTATAAAGTTTTTACAAAGGTTATATTTTCATATTGTGAATGGGAATTTGACATTAGGTAATACTAATTTATGACAGATAGTATCTATATACCATGGTGAAAATATTCCTATCAGTGTCCTTAATGACTGTGAAGATTGTCAGCTCAATCATTAAAGGGTTTCTATTTCCTTTCCTAAAAAATAATGGTCATCTTTGCTTTAATATCCCATCAGTTAAGCCTCTAGTTTTGAGAAACAAATCATAATGGATTATGTTGTTATAGCATCTGCCTGTCCAGCAAAAATGAAGAGAACATTAAATCTTGATCAAAACTGTGCTGTTCATTCATTTTACTTTGTCCATCAAATGCAACTCCAATTCAAATTCTAGGTTATGAGGCAGGTCAAGACAAAGAACAAACTGTATTGTCACGATTTTACATGTGAGGCAGTTTCATACAAATTTTTTCTTTAAGGTGCTATTGAAAATTAAACTACAGGTAAAAAAATTTAAATAATCTGTGCTGTACAGAATAATATTCAGTCTTCATCTATGAATATATGAATAGTATCTTCCTGTTATTTTGATTTTTTTTTTCCCATTTCTTCATTTTCTCCTTATTAAGACCAATCTTATTTTCTTGACTCTCTAAAATTATTCAGACCTTATGACATATTAAGCTAAACATTATTTTTTTTTTTTTTCCTGAGGCTGTTCTGAGCTCTAACATATTAGAATAGGTTTTTCATTTATTTATTTTTGCCAAAAGAAGTTACTCAGATGACACTGGCTGATGCCAATATATCCTCAGAAGGCAAATGGCTTCATTCTGACCAGCCAAAAGAATCTTGAACAGGAATTGGCCACGTTACAAACTCTCCTGTTATGATGAAAAAGAAGTTTCTGTATCTCTTAGCCTCTCAACATATGATACCACCAAGTCTGAAAAAAATCTATAATATTTTTTGTTCTCCCAATATGCTGCTGAAGCATTCTGGTAGCTCAGATGAAACATCTATTAGCAAACAACCTCCAGACTACAACATTAATCATCTGAGACAAGAAAAATACCTTATGTTATTCTTTTTTAATACCATATTGCTTCCATGAAATTGATCAGACCCAGAAGATTTGCAACTATGTATAACTGTATAGCATTTGTGGTTCATATTTTCCCCATTTTTATGAACATTACTCCTGAATTATTTCTAACTCTGCCACGAGACCACAGTAAGACTTTGTATATTTATAGGAATTTATTTAGCAAGAAACCAAGAACTTATTGAGTACAGAACAGTGCTAACTAACTAATATCCAAACATACCAAACTTTCATCTCATAGATGTCTCATAGATAACATATCTCATTGTGTTTCAATTGCATATTTAATTTTAATGAACAATACTGTCTGCACCTAATTTATTGTCTTCTGCATTTGGAATTAAACAAGCTCTATCTTCTGGAATTGTACTGTAGTATTTCATGTGGCTGTGATCAAATATATAACATGAGCAGGCTGTCTTAAATGAACCTGATATTGTAGCTTTAGTCTAGGAATGATTTAGCTGTCTCTAGTAGACATTTGCCAGAATACGGTACTGAAACTGATAATGCCCAATATTTAGGCAGTTAGGCAAATTTTAGAAGTTAAGCTGCCTTCTCGAGTTATTAAGTGACATAAAAAATATTTAGTAGTGTATTTAACATTGTGTAATTAACATAAAAATTAAATAGGTGAGTGGCACTTCCCTTTTAAGAGATGAAACTAAAACATGAGCATTCCAGTGTCAATAAGAGGAATATGTCCATGGATACATACCTAGTGTAGAACTTTTTATATAATATTCACAGTGACTTTCAAATTTATTGACTTCAGCAATTTTATTTTTACTTGTACAGCTTTTCTCCCATACTTTGCTTGACAATAGTGAGGACCAGGTTCAATTTAATTTGGTTATCAATAAATACCATATCAAGTTTGTGAGCCACATTTCACTATTCAAACAGCTTGAATGAAAAGTCTTAACCAAAAAGTACCTTACTAAAGGACAAGACATAGAAACAGAAAGGAAATAAGATAAAGGTATAAAAATTAATTATGTATTCTCCAAAGCACAATAATAATATATGTAAGTTCTCCCCTTACGTTTCTTCGTGAAAGAAATGGTAAAAGAGTAGTCTGTTACCCATTTTTTATCCATCTCATTTATATTTTCTATCACCTACCCCAGTAAACACTGCTCAGTAGCAACTACAAACTGTATTAAAGCTACAGGCACCCCAAAATAGCTATTTCTTCCTTCTAGCAAGACTGTAAGATACGCCTATCTACACCAGGCATCTACTTTGCATTCTGTTTGACATGTTCTTTGTTGCTGGTCTCTCCTAGGAAGCCAGCCATCTCTCATTCTTTAGCAGGACTAACACACTACTGAGAACCATTCACATATGAAGACTGTGATGTCAAGGATGTTTTTAAGAAGGCTTCTTGCCTTTTCATTTTGGCCTTCTGAATCTCCAGTCTACTAGCAACTACATCTTTAGAATGGAAAATTTACCTCAGATATTTTTTGTCATAACTCACCCTACTTTTTAACTTAATTTTTAAATATGGACCTCACTCAGCTTTATGATGCAACTACTTTTTTAACAGAAATACTCCCCAAATATGATTATCTATAATAAATAGTTTAAGCCTCTCACAGTCTGACTCACTGTTCAGCTCTGTTCATTCTCCACTGTATATTTGGAAGGCTACTCCCCTTTTGCGTTTTCATATTTCTCCAGTTGTCAGTTCTTCTCTTTTAGGCCTCAAATGGTAAAGTCATGCTAAGACTATTCATATGAAAATTTGCTTATATAGGTGTTCCACAGGTATCTTGAAAAGCAGAAAAATAATGAACAAGCTTATCATTGTTAAAACATATAGTTGTTAAAAGTTACCTCATGGAAAGGAAATTGCAATGTAGAACATCAACATAATCTTAGTAGATCAGTGGCTAGTCAACTTTTCATAATATTCTGATACAGAATACAAGTACAAATTCAGAATTAATTTTAGATTAAAAAAACCAAAACCACCAAATTTTAAAATCCTGTAATTTGCAAGTAATTAATTGCAAAATGAATTAATTTATTTTAGTGTAGCCAGTAGTGTATTTTGGAAAAGTAGGTGACCTGCTTGAGTGGAGGTAAATCTGAGATAGAGCCTGAGACAGGGAATTTTCTTGTTACTTGCTCAGGCAAGTATGTAAACAAACATCTAAGATTTCCCCTCCAGAAAAAGAGACTGAGTAAATAATAAGAGCAGAGCATGAAAGAGAGGTTATTATAGGTACACCTGAACTGGAGAGACATGAGTGTTTTCAGAAACCCAGGTTCACAAGTACATTGCACATCATGGTAATGAACTGGAAAATATTCTCCTAATATTCTGGCTTCCATGGGCAGGTCATAGGCTGTAAAGGAACCTGTTTCTCGGTCTAGATACACCTTATGCTGGGGTACAAAACATTAAAGTCTGACAAGTACAACTTATAAACATTTTACCTTCTGTCAGCCCAAACCATTAAGCATGCCAGGGCTTCTGTAAAGTTTTGGCTTCCCTTTAGCCACCCAAACACTTCCATCCAGTTAACTTTTCTTATTCCCTGAAATCTACTTGTTCTGCTGGGTGTGAATCAAAACTCAGGAACATCAGCACCTATATTCCTTATGGAATTTGTCTAGCTTCTTAATCATATTCCTGAAAGTTGTATATGCACTTATGGAGAAATCTACAGTATTTCAGTAGAAAAGCTTCTCTGGAAAAGAACAATTTGTTTTCACCTGTAGTAAGAATTAAAGTGTATGCCATGGCTACTTGTAGAAAGTTTGAAAAATGTTCTTTTTCACCAAAAAAATGTTTCTAAATTAAAAAAAAAAAAAAGAGGGAAGAAATTAAATGTGAATTTTACTGTCTTTATACAAAAATATTACATTCAAAATCTCTGCTTTCATGTTATGTTTGTGTTTTTTGTTGTTTTGGGGGGATTGTTTTTTTTTTTTAATTAGTGAACACTATGGGCACTATTAATGACAAACTGGTCACATAAGATCTATCATTGTAGTGATAGGCTTGCTTGGGTACTGTGATCTGGAGACAGTATATATGCAGACATGATTTGTGATCTGAGCAGAATTGTGCATGACACTGAAATGGCTGACATATCATAAATCTTCTGTGTATAATTGTTGGGGAACCTTGTTTCAGAACAATAAACAGAAAGTCAATCTATTAAACAAAAATTTCAGTGGCAAAAATCCTGTAATAAATTTTTAAATTAAAAGTTAATTTTTTACAATCTATAGAAGCCTTCCAAAATATCTCCTCCTGTCAAAGAACTGGACAGTGTAATAAAACAATGATAAGCTGAATATGATGACCCTAACTGTGCTGTGGAGGAGGAGGACACAAATACATAACCAAATAAAGTAATTCCATTTAGTGTTTCCCCATTCTATCACAATAAATGGTAAGTAAATATAGTGCAATTACTTTTTAAGGAAAGTGGACAGAACTATATCTTTCAAAGTGCTGAAAACAGAATTAGGTAAAACATTTGTAGGTTTATTTAAGAAAATACTATAGCAATCTTGTTGACTACACAATCCATCCAGCAGGACTTCTTAATTTTCTTTGCTATTATGTTGTCATTGGTACTATGTTGTTCTCTAAACAAGGTAACAAATTCAACATATGTGAACTTAAAAAGATCATTTAGAGAAAAACATGATGGCTGTATTATATATAAATATATTCTGTTATTTTAAAAATAGCCCATTCCCTTATGGTCTGTTATTACAGTCTAGCTTTTCTTTAAGAGTTTAGTTAGTATAAAAATAGAATAGGATACAATGCTTAATTAAACATGTTTTCTGTTAGTACTGAATACTTCCCAAATAATAAAAGAGGCTGCAGAATACCATAAAAATAAGATTCAGACAAATTCCATATTTTTTTGTCTTTATTTATTCAGAAATTTCCTACTATTCACAGGTAAATTCTGTGTACAAGTTTTGATGTTTGTTCCAAGTCAGTTTAAGATTTCAGAACACCTGAAATCCTCAAGCTTCTTCTGTAGTCACAGGACCACATATAATTCTACAGTCTGCTGAGCATTTACAGAATGGATATTTTGGCATTGTTTTCCTTTTAAGTATTGGCTTTGTCAAATATATTCTCTTGGCCATCTGCAGATAGTGTTCATTCTGTGAATTGGGAATACATTTTAAAAATTTACTCTCAAGAAATGCATTAAGGAGTTCCATAACTTAATTATTTAAGATGAAAATTGTGTTTGTTAGGTTGCCTATTTTAAAATGAAATCAAATTTAAGCTGGTACATACACATAGGCAGGATAGAAACTGGAACAGGTTTTGATGTGGAAGATAGATTTTGCTACAATAGATGTAAATGAAAATACCAATTCATATAATTCAATAGACTCTTCTTTATAGTCTGAATTTTTATTACTGCTTATCTTTTCCCTGTTTTACATTAGGCAAATGATAATACTTTGGTTTATTATTTCAAGAGTATTATTGAACCCTCCTTATTCTTCCTGAAACTTTCTTATAATGCTAATATTCTTCCTATGAGACTTAATTACCTATAAGGAAACTGCTGATTTTAGAGATTTAACTACAGGAAAAAAGGCATGCTACATTTATTCTTTATTTCTGATTCAGCTATAAAATTTAAGCAAAAGGGTCGGTGAAGAAAAAATACAAATTATTGTCAGTGTAGGATACAAAGTGATAGTAAATTCACACTTCATATACTTGAAAGGAATATTAGACCATCTTTAAAAATTAAATTGCCTCCATATAACACTACCTTTGTGTTACCCACTAGCACAGATTTCCAAATCTCATTCCCTTTATGTAGGGTTATTACTATTTTCAGGGAAAGGTCTGGTTACACTAAAATGTCTCAGCAGCAAAAAAAATAAGGAGTAGAACCTGGAATCCTGTTCTTGAAAAATATTCAGTGCTTCCTGGTATGCGCTTTTCACACTTTTTGTGCTAGAATAATGGAGACTTTGTTTTTTTTTTTAATTCGAGTTACCTTTGTAATCTAATTGCATGTTAAGATAAAATTAATTTTATTGGTTTGTGCTAGTTATGCCTTAACAAGGAAAAGAAATGTTATTCTACATCATTTATTTTCCAAAGAAAATGTAAACTGAACTTAGATGGCTAGCAACTAAGTCCTGGGAGATATGCAAAGTAGCCTATGACGTTTGACTCAGGTAGAATTTTTGACACAGAAATACACTCCAAGAGTTACGGTTCATATAAAAACTACATGAAAACTACTTACTTTCAAAAATCACAAAAAAATGAGTGTCACCTTTTGTATCTTTTGTACAGTTAGTTACAATTGGGAACATATGCAGAAACTAAAAACTATTATAGAAAGTGACTACAAGCTTCAAATCCTAGGTCTTCTTTCCTTCAGTGATGACCCAGAAAGTCCACTTAGAATGCATTGGTTCTTAGGTTGCTTTCTGCTTTTGTTTTTGCTTCCCTCCCTCCAATATTTGCAACTATAAAGCTGTGAAATTATTTTTTGGGGAATAAGAAAATAGAGAAAAGATTCTCTCCAGGAAGAATGGTTGTGTTGTCATGGCAACAAATAGGGAGGGCTTTCAGAAGAAACTCTATGCAAGATGCTCCCACTGAATTTCACCTTGATGTCAAGAACACATTGGATTGAAATCTCTGGGAATGATCATGAGGCAGGCCAATAAGATGACAACTAAAATCCTATATTAGAATATAATAAATAGGTCTATGTTTCTGTTTTATTCTTCCTGTTATTTACATGTAGGTTGACTTTATTAGTGTACTTACTATGTAATTATGTCCATAATTCTGTTCATTTTTTCATAACTCTGGGCTGACACTGTATTATAAAAACGTCTACCAAATATTTGTACATATTGCACAACTGACTGCTTTAAAATTGCTAATTAGGAATAGAAACTGGGTAATAATGAAAGATTTTTCTGCCTCTTTGAAATAGTGAGGCAATGAAAAATATTTCTGCATAAAATTCTAAAACAGCTTCTGGCATGAATTTATACCGAAGTTTGATGCTAGAAGAGAAAAAGAAAAGAATAAACTTTATTGACTTAATTTTCATGGATAATTCAGTGGTACTGACACCGGCAGCTCACCAAACAAGATATTGTCCCAGCAATTATCTATAAATAATTTATAAAGCCATACTTAGCAGTATGGCTTTTTAAAAATGGCCCTTCCAAAAAAGTTGAATTGCATCATTAAACAAAATCATTCAGAGTGGCCAGGGTGCTTTTTAAGCAGATAGTTTTCAGGGAGTACAGAACAAAGTAGTTAATCTGCAAAACTCTCTTAAATCATTGTATTAGAAAGGTCATGAGCACGTAAGTATGATTTAAACATGCTTTTCTAACACCTAAAAGAATTACTATTCTACAGTAGCCTATGTGTTATGTCCATGCAAGGAA
Source organism: Athene noctua (assembly GCF_965140245.1). Classification (NCBI taxonomy): domain Eukaryota; kingdom Metazoa; phylum Chordata; class Aves; order Strigiformes; family Strigidae; genus Athene; species Athene noctua. The sequence goes on along the minus strand of NC_134037.1, from coordinate 226,387,577 downwards.
ATTATTTTCTGGATAGACTGACATCAAATAAAGCTATTAAAGAGAAGTCTGACCTGGCTTTACAACCAAAATTAAACAGCAGTAGCAACAACAACTTTTTATTTAAAAAAAAAAATGATACAGCATAAGATTTTATTTTGTTTAACAGCATATTGTTCTCACAATAGCAAATAAAACAAAAGGTATGCTTAATGGGAAAACAACAACAACAACAACAACAAAATCCAGCAGTAGTCTGCAGGGAAAGACAACAAGTTTAAAAGGCAAATTAGCACCCATCCAAGAGTAGCTGCCCTCAAAGCTTCTGTAGACAGAATACATTAGAAGTGCAATCAGAAAAGGCTGATAGTATTTTAATTAATGGAGAACACTTGTGGGCCATTTATTGTTGCTAAGAGTTAGGCAAGCTAATTGATCTAGCACAGGTGCATGTAATCAAGAGATATGCCTAAAATTGAGGGTTCATATTTAATTTACTCTGGGAGTTTTGCAGATACAGTGAAAATTTACTTCACAGAGTCTCTAAAAGGAAATAGATAATGATATTTAAGACAATCTCACTAGCTGAAAGAGGGAAAAGAACAGTCTGACTAGGAAGAAGTGATGCAGCAAGATCAGTTGTACAACACCATGCAAGTGAGACATAGTCTTATTTATGTATTTATTTAAGTGATTCACACAACATAGTTAAGGAATTCTGAACTAGAAAAATTGTACAGTGGAAGCTTGACGACTAAACTAAATATCTTCATAATATAAAGAAGACTGGGATAGGGTTACATTATACATTATTAGCAATTCTAAAATACGGTTCTAGTCTAACCTGCTAGGCCATTAAGAATAAATGTTTAGGAAATAAAAAATGTATTTTCCCCAGTTATTTTTTTCTCTGGTAATTTTTGAAATTTTTCTTTGGTTATGAGTTTTGGGATTTTGCACTGCTCTTGGAGGATTTCAAAAGGAACTTTAAGATTCTCCCAGTCTTTTCTCCAACTCTGCTGCCTAGATCCTGGCAGTTCTGTGCTAAGAGTGCCTTAAAGTATCTCACTTAGCAGTCTAGATTTCTTTTGGATCCTGTTCTGTAACACCAGCCTCTTAATTGAACAAGAATGCAGGACATTTAACCAATATCTTATTTAATTAGTGAGTGGTTTTTTGGTTTGTTTGTTTGGTTGGTTGGTTGGTTTTTTGGGTTTTTTTGTGGTGTATCTGTCATTGCTGCAGCAAACTCAGCTTTTCTATGTTCCTGCAATTGATTGTGCTATTTGTCTATGTTGTAACTCTGTACTAGGGTATATTGGGTAAAACATAATTTATCCTGACCTTTGTTTCTTCTCATACATACCTTGATTTTGTCAAAAATTTGAGAAGATAAAACAGAAGGGAACTAGTAAAAGGTCCCTTATATATGTAATAGTTGATCTAGGCACAAACAGAAAAACTTAGATGCATATCGAAACTTTAAATCTTTTATTAGAAGTGATGTTAAACATATTATTAGTGGTGGTTCTAAACACAGGTATAAACTATTGTCGCAATATGAAACTTATTTGGTCACTACCTGCATGTCAGACAAGATAAGGATCTTCACAATGACATCTTCAGCTGTCTCAGGTGAGATTCCCAAAACCACTATTCTGCTGAATTATGATAACTAGCTGGTCCATTGTCCTGATACTGGTCTAGCACTTTCATCATCTATTGCTGTATATTATTTTTAATTATATACAAAATATCTTCTATCTTAACTACCTACAAGGCTGTCTGATAGAATCATATCTGCATCTCCAGGGACAGTTTCTACTATCCTGAAGAGTCTTATCTGTGACATCTTATTCTCTTGTCCCTGAAAAGAGTCTTATCTTTGTATGGAGGTCAATTCTGCAAGCCTGGGGAGTCTCTGAATTGGCCAGATTAACCATGTAGGATGTTAATTAACACATTTGAGCATACAGATTAGTCTATGTACAGTAGGAGCTGCCCAGGGAAATATCCTGAACAGTTCGAAATTCCCACCTGGAAAGCTCCTGTAACAATTAGTCAAATACTTAATTGTGAAAATGGTTATGAATTCAATCAGTCACCATGTCTCAGGCCCTCCACTATTTCAAACTGATCCATTATCTCATCTACGCAAACAACTGGATTGGGAGTTTTGATGACACAGGTAATTAGTGTCTAAATTTACTGGGTGTGGACACAGGCAGGGTCAGCTGCACCATGGAATAAACTAGAACTTCACACATTACAGTTGCATACCTCTTGCCACACAAGTAGGCATAGCTTATTATATCCTAATATATTTGTCCTTATCTTGAATCATAAACCCACCCTTCAGCTGTGGGATTTACTGAACTCTTCCTTAAGAATGGCTATTTCTCTCCAATGACTATAAAATATCTCTCAGGATGCCTAGCTTGGATAGGACCATCATTCAGGTGAATCCCTTTCATAAATAGAAAGAAGTCTAAAATCCAAATAAGGCAATACTGACTTCTTTTAGCAACAATAAGTTTTAGATCAGCTGTTTTGTAGCATCTGATAGTCTTTACTAACAAGATCCCCCACAAGAGACCAGTGGGAAAATCTGGAGCAATAAGACAAGAGGTAACGCTTTTAAACTAAAGGAGGGTAGATTCAGACTAGATATAAGGAAGAAATTTTTTACGAGGCTGTTGAAATACTGGAAAAAGTTGCCTAGAGAAGCTGTAGATACCCCATCCCCGGAAACATTCAAGGTCAGGTTGGATGGGGCTCTGAGCAAGCTGATCTAGTTGAAGATGTCCCTGCACATTGCAGGAGAGTTGGACTAGATAAGCTTTAAAGGTCCTTCCAACCCAAATCATTCTGTGATTCTATTATTCTAAGGTATACACTTGGAGGAGGAGGATCAGGTCAGGGAATATTTAAGCAAACTGGACATACATAAGTTCATGAGCCCTGTTGGAATTCATCCACCAGTGCTGAGGGAGCTGGCTGGTGTCATTGTGAAGCCACTTTTGATAATATTTTATCAGTCATAGACTCATAGAATGAACATATGAACATCAGGAAACACGTTTTCAGTCTGAGGGTGACTGAGCACTGTGACAGGTTGTCGAGGGAGGCTGTGGAGTCTCCCTTGTTGGAAAAATTCAGAAGTTGTGTGGATGTGGTCCTTGGCAGCCTGCTTTAGGCATCCCTGACCAAGCAAGGAGGCTGGGGTTGGACCAGATGACATGTCCCTTCTAATCTCAACTATTCTGTGCTTCTGCAATTCTGTGATTTAATAGGGCATATTTAATTTGATGTGCTTCATGCTATCCTGAATTCCTGTAAGATAAGAATAAGAGTCAAAGTATTCAGGAATTTGAAACAGGTTACCCCAATGAAATAGCACATTGAAAATTGCCACATTTTTATTTAACCTTCTTTTTTTTTTTTTTTTTTTCCTATCTATACTAGAAGTTTACTAACAGTTCTGATCAATGAGTGATGTTGGTCTTAAAAATTATCTAACAACCAAAATCAGTTGCTATATGAAGTATCTCAGTTAATACACGGTATCAGCCACTTTGTAGGAAGCAGTATGTTTCTAAAGTGTTATTAAATCCAAAGTTTTGCTCGTGGTGAAAATGATGAATTCTTAGAGACATTATAGTTACAGCTTTGTATGTGCACTTTCAACCTACAGAATATGGGACTGTAAAATCCTAAGGGAAAGCTAACATGAAGATTTTAGGTATTCAGTACTAATTTCTGGAAAAACTTTTTGTTTTCTGATAGAGGTCAGAATAGGGTGATTTAATAGTCACTTCTTTTTCAAGCTCTATATATTTATGACTCAAGGCTTTCTGGCTTTCCATAATGTGATACGCTGATCTTTATATACACAAAAACTGTTGCATAAAGAGAACAACTTGGGCAACTCTTAGTGAAGGGTTGAGCTTTGTTTTATTTTATGCAGTGGTAAACACTAAAAAATGGTAACGAATTTTGGGATTGAAATGAGATTGATTCAAACTGGTTTCTTCATATCAATATTAATTACAATATAAACATGCACTTAATATGTACAGGTATATATCCATCAGAAAATTGAATATTTATCAATTGGCAGAGGTTCCAAAAATTGTCAGGTGACTTCGTCTTGGGAGCATAAATCAAAATTCAGTGTTATATAGCAATGGAAATCTAGCAAAAGAAAAAAAAAAAATCACATAAAATCCCCTCTTTTATGTATTCCCTTTTTCCTCACAGATGATGAAAGCATTCAGAAATAGAGGACTGCAATTCCACTATTTTCCAAGACTATATAAGTTATCTCTCCAAATGTGCTAAGTCAGCATGAGGGGTATCACACCTCACACTGAGGTTTAGAATGATAGAGAAATATTTAGTTACTTCCAATAGTACCAGATTTATAATCTGGAAAAAAAGTAAATTTAGTCCTACCATTGCTTCCACATTGCTTAAGGTATTTTATACATATTTAGAGAAGGAATTTTTGTAGTTCTTGTTCAAGAATTATAGGTTCATTGTGGCAGATGCACCCATCCAAAGAAAATAGGACTTCTTGGCTACTGAAGTGTAGCAGCTCCTGATTGCCTGTTCTCGGGGCTTCACAGTAGTTGGGGCCTTTGGCAATGGGAGCTGCTATTGACCACAGGTCAGATTGGGCCTGAGTATGATGGAGTCACCTGGAGCAGCAAGCTGTGGTCAAGAATTCTTCCCTTGTGTTGGGACACTGTCCAAGAAAACGCCTTGAGGTGGAGGGAGTACAAAAGGCAGATATGTTTGAATCTTCCTTTTAGAATGGTTAAACAGCTTCCTTTAATTTTGATTGTAATACATTGTATGGCTGGGTTTTTTTAAGATTTGATTGTATAATCATCTAGGAATGACAATCCACAATGAGTATGGAGACTTGCTGGGAGTGCACTCCTTTTTAACCTTGGAGGCAAGAGTTGACTGAACTACCGTTTAAATCAGCTGAATCATGACTGTAGTCACAGGGTTTATTGTGTGGCAGGTGCACCCACCCAGTGAAAACAGAGCTTCTTGGCGCTGAACTCTAGCAGCAATAGACTGCCTTTGTTCTTGGGTCTTCATGGTAGTTGGTGCCTTTGGCCAGTGGGAGCCTCTATTAACTACAGGTCAGATTCAGTCTCAGTATAAATGGAGTCCCCTGGGGGAGCCATTTTGAACTTGTCCCTTGGCACAGCCCACTGTGGTTGAGGACTCTTCCCTTGGGCTGGGGCACCACCCAAGGAAACTCCTTGAGGTGACTTGGGTCAGGACGCTGCCCTGAGAAGGTTCTCAAAGTTGAAAGCCGTCACTTGTCAGGTGAGTGACAGTGTTTTGGGTTGTCATTTAAACCCTAGGAAGTGGTGCTTTGATCTGTGTTTTAGGTCATTGTTAACCCTAGGAAGTTGTTTTATTCTCCTCTCACATACATTCAAACCTGTAATTTGCAGAGGTCTAGTTAATTGTGTTGACAATAAATTTTTAACTTTTGGTGATTGATTGTTTATTTGAGAGTCTCTGTAAGTATTGTAAAATTATGTGATGAATCACTATCAAAATGTGTTACACTACATATTAATACAGGTGACAGCTGTCTACAGCAAATAAGAAACATGGGAGAAATGGTGAAACTCTCAAATGGCCCTTTTGTTAGTAGATATCCAGATTTGAAGTTGCTAACGCAAATATCTGATGTGTAAAATAAGTAATGGTGTCTCAGTGATAGATGAAAGTTTGTAGCTTGCTTTGAATATACATCTTCGAAGCCCTTACTGCACAATTCACAGTAATCCCTATCATGTACTTCAAAGTGTTTGTCCTGCAGGTAAATCTGACATTTCTTCTGGAGCTAAGATTTCAGGTGATCTTAAGCAAGAGATACTTTTGTCCCAGTATCTAGCGCTTTTTTTTCTTACACTATTATGAATTCATTAGGATATATTATTATGATGTATTTTTACACCACCAACAATCAGGCCAGCACATAATACTTTAAATATGATCCCTACCCAGGAGATCCTTATTTCTAAATGCTAAGTAGATATAGAAGAGGACTAATGACAATAGGGAAGGATTAGGATGAAAGAGCAGCATTTAAATGAAACTAAAATTTAGCAAAACTACAAGTACAGCATTTTATTGATAAATTTTCCAGTTAAGTTTTAATAAGTTTTGAATTAATATATTTACAAATATTTTGCAAAGAGTAATTTGGCTACCTTGCATGGGATTCATCTTCCTTAAACATAATAACTGAGGTGTCTAACCAAGCTACTTACTGTAGGCACCTCTATCATAGTCACTTCCTTAAAGTGATTAATCTCACCTATCATGGATATCTAATTACGCATGAGAAGAATCATTCTCTGGGGTCTCTACATCTTTCTCCAAGGGGACTCTTGGCTATTTAGCTCACATGCAAGCATTTATCTTTGAGGTACTTAGGGAAAGAATAATAAATTCCAGCAGACTGCATTCTGCATGTATGATATGTGGACAGGAACTTTTAACCTATTTTTTTTTCCAAAAATAACTTTCAGCAGCTACTGACTATTTTCTTACTACCTGTTCCTACATAACTATTTTATCTCTATGTGTCTCCATATTTCATTTTGAGCAAGTTTTTATGACAATCCCAAAACATTTCATCACTCGGTATTTATATCAAAAAAGTATTTCCAGAGGTGTATTCTGTTTAGATGTTGTTCACTTAGCATGTAAAAGTAACCCCACCAACTTTTCAGTTGTTTGTATGTTTTCCTCATCTTTATTTTGACTCCTGTGGCATTTCAGTAGCCAAAACTCAGAAATGCACCTACTATTCTTGTACTGGTTTCAAACGTGGTCATACAATTATGAAGTGGTTTTCTTGTATGTGCAGCCTAAGCTTGGGTGGTCTTTTTGTGCCTTTCTATTACATTGCAAGCTCAATATCTAATTTACTGTCTACTATACATCATCCCTAAATCCTTTTCAGTATTACAGCTTTCCAAGGCTCTCTGTCCCTTTGAATAACATTTGAGAATATTTTATCCAAGATGTATGATATTACATCTTCTATCCTGAGCCACATTTCATTATTTCTCAGATGTTTCTAACTTCCCTGCATGTTTCATCCGTATTATCTTGTTTCTTTCACTTTTGCAATCTCTACTGTATGACCCTGCACATTTGAAATCAGCAGGTAAATTTAAGCAGAAACATAAAAATGTCTTGATTATATCTTGCTTATGTCATTAATATAATGCACAATACTGCAAGCTCATGGTACAACGATATCCATGGACTAAGCTGACGTTTATTTCATTTACATAGGTTTAGGTGTATAACTTACATTTTCTTTGGAGAAGATCCAATTTAGATATGTGATTTAGATGCCAGAACACCTACATTCTAGGATCTTAACTCTGATAAATGTGAGTGTGGCCTAGATTACTTCTTCTAAAATAAGTATTAATGGGAAAAGAATACCTGAATGTCTCCAAAGCATTACGGGCCAAATTCTGAAAATAATTTCCTTTTTTGTTAGTAGTGTCCTTGAAGTTTTCAGTCAATGGCATAACCCTGATCCTATAAAGGACTTTGACAAGAATTTCAATTTTGGTTTTATGAAAAAAAAAAAAAAAATCATGAGGTAATATCTCTGTGTCAGAATTTTGGTACAAAACTCAATGATTTCAAAGGTTATGAAATGTTAGGAGACTGCTCATATACTGTCCCTTAATGTTATGACAGAAAAAAAAACCTTTTTCCTTAGAATAATATTTGAATCAAAATTCGTATTTTTACCATATCATCACCTAAACTTTCAGGAGCTGGACATGACCCTCTCTTCCAGATCAATGCGTCAGAATGAGGGGGAAGACCAACAGGGCAGATGTTGTAGTAGGAGTCTACTATAAGCCACCCAAACAGGACAGAGAGGTGGATGAAATATTTTATAGGCATTTAGGTGAAATCTCATGATAGCTTGCCCTGGTTCTTGTGGGCAACTTTAACTTCCCAGACATCTGCTGGAAACACAACAGAGAGACCAGAGCCAGAGATTCCTGCAATGTGTGGGAGATAACTTCCTGCTGCAGCTGGTGAGTGAACCAACCAGAGAAGGTGCCCTGCTGGATCTCCTCTTTGTGAACAGAGAAGGACTGGTGGATGATGTGGCGGCTGGAGGCCGACTAGGGCACAGCGATCACAAATTAAGTGTTTTCTATTCTTGGAGAGGCCAGGAGAGAGCTAAGCAGGACTGACATCCTGGACTTCAGAAGGGCTGACTTCATCTTGTTTATGCACCTGCTTGAAAGGATCCCCTGGGATACAAGCCTGAAGGGTATAGGGGTCCAGGAAGGCTGGACACTCTTTAAGAAGGAATTGTTAATAGCTCAGGAGCAGGCAGCCCCCAGGTGCTCTAAGAGAAGCCGGCGTCAGAGAAGACCACCCTGGCTGAACAGGGAGCTTTGGCTGCAACTCAGGGAGAAAAGGGGAGTTTACAGCCTTTGGAAGAAGGGGCTAGCCAATCACAGTGATTACAAAGATGCTGTGAGGCTATGTAGGGTGGAAATCAGGAGGGCTAAAGCCCAGCTGGAAATTAATTTGGCCTCTGCAATCAAGGAAAACAAGAAATATTTCTATAAGTATGTCAGTAGCAAAAGAAAGTCCAGGGAGAATCTCCATCCCCTCCTAGATGCAGGAGGTAACATGGTAACAAGTAATGAGGAGAAGGCTGAGGTGTTTAATGCCTTCTTCGCCTCAGTCTTTAATCACAGGACCAGTTGTACTGAGGGAATCCAGCCTCCTCAGCCAGAAGACAGAGACATAGACTGGGTGAACGACACCCCTGCCATCCAGGAGACAGTCAGTGACCTGCTGTATCAGAGAGACACGCACAAGTCTATGGGACCAGATAGGATACACCCGAGGGTGCTGAAGGAGCTGGCTGGGGTGCTCATCAAGCCGCTTTCAATCATTTACCAACAGTCCTGGCTCACAGGGGAGGTCCCAACTGGTTGGAAATTGGCCAGCGTGAGACCCATCAATAAAAAGGGTCAGAAGGATGATCTGCGAAATTACAGGCCTGTCAGCTTGACTTCAGTACCCAGGAAGCTGATGGAGCAGCTCATCCTGAGTACCATCACACAACATGCGGGAAAACCAGATGTCAGGCCCAGTCAGCATGGGTTTAGGAAAGGCAGGTCCTGCCTGACAAATCTGATCTCCTCCTAGGACAGGGCAGCCTGCTTATTGGAAGAGGGAAAGGCTGTGGATGTTGTTTACGTTAACTTAGTAAGGCCTTTGACACTGTTTCCCATAGCATTCTCCTGGGAAAACTGGCTGCTCAAGGTTTGGACAATAGCATGATTTTCTGGGTAAAAAAAAACGGCTGGATGACCGGGCCCAGAGAGTTGTGGTGAATGGAGTTAAATCCAGTTGGCGGCTAGTCACGAGTGGTGTCCCCCAGGGCTGGGTTTTGGGGCCACTCCTGTTTAACATCTTTATTGATGATCTAGACAAGGGGATCGAGTGCACCCTCAGTCAGTTTGCAGATGACCCCAAGTTGGGTGGGAGTGTTGATCTGCTCAAGGGCAGGGAGGCTCTGCAGAGAGACCTGGACAGGCTGGAGCCATGGGCTGAGGCCAACTGGAGGAGTTTCCATAAGGCCAAATGCCAGGGGCTGCCCTTGGGCCACAACAACCCCCAGCAGCGCTACAGGCTTGGGGAGGAGTGGCTGGAGAGCTGCCAGTCACAGAGGGACCTGGGGGGGTTGATTGACAGCCGGCTGAACAGGAGCCAGCAGTGTGCCCAGGTGGCCAAGAAGGCCAATGGCATCCTGGCTTGTGTCAGCAATAACGTGGCCAGCAGGGACAGGGAAGGGATCTTACCCCTGTCCTCGGCACTGGTGAGGCCGCCCCTCGATTCCTGTGTTCAGTTTTGGGCCCCTCACTACAAAAAGGACATTGAATGACTCGAGCGTGTCCAGAGAAGGGCAACGAAGCTGGTGCAGGGTCTGGAGCACAGGTCGTACGAGGAGCGGCTGAGGGAACTGGGGGTGTTTAGTCTGGAGAAGAGGAGACCTTATCATCCTCTACAAATACCTGAAAGGAAGCTGCAGAGCCTCTTTAACCTAGCAGTAAGCAACTGGAGAAGAGGTAATGGTCTCAAGTTGTGCCAGGGAAAGTTTAGACTAGATGTCAGGAAGTATTTCTTTACAGAAGGGGTTGTTAGGCATTGGAATGGGCTCCCCAGGGAGGTGGTGGAGTCCCCATCCCTGGAGGCATTTAAGAGTCTGGTCAATTTAGCGCTTAGGGATATGGTGTAGTTGGGAATAGTCAGTGTCAGGTTAACGGTTGGACTAGATGATCTTCAAGGTCCTTTCCAACCTAGATGATTCTGTGATTCTGTGTATTCCAGTCTCCATCTTCTAACTCACTACCAGGTCTGCAGCTCACTCACATTGATTTTTGTTTAGTATTCCTCTAGTTTTTTTACAGTGACAATGTACATACTCATGCAGTATGACAATGAACATGCAATAAAATATTTTGGATTATTTGTCTATGTGACACCACATGACACTGTAACAAATGACTCCTCTGTGTTGTTTGTTTTGTTTTTCCTAAGGAAAATCTTCTTTTCCCTGTCTGCCTTTTTTTTTTCAAAAATTATTTGAGGACATATTAACAATCCCTTAGCAGTAATCACAGTAAATTTTCTCAAATGAGAAAGCTAATTTTTATTATTTCTCTATTACCCTGCCCTATCCTTCTTTCTCATCTTTTTACCATTTATCTATCAATGTGAGGACTCCACCTGTTATTTCACTACACCATAAGTTCTATAATGACCATTAGTGAAAGACCTTACTGAGCATCTTTTAGAAATCACAGTGAACTCTCTCAGCTTCATCTTCACTAGTAACATTCTGACTCCCTCAAAACAACTGATTTTATGAAGCCTTTATAAAATCTATATATCTTTTTTTAAAAGCAAAGGTTGCATTTATTGCTAGATTTATGTGTTTAGTAATTTTATTCTTTACTATAATTTCTACAAATTTAGAGAAATTCAACATTCACCTGAAGTTCTCTGCATACCCACCAGAATCACTTCTAAAACCTGATGTCGTGTTTGACTCCTTTCTGGAATGAGAGGCTGCAGGAAGCAGAGTCAATAGTTTTGCTACTTTGTATCTGAATTCCTTTAGAACATTTGAGTGTATGCAATCTAGTTCTACTGATGGTTATGGTGCATGTGGAGGTTTTCTTTCTATAACATCTAGTCACATGATGTTATAGAAAGAAATCACTTTGACAAGAAGGTGGGAGAATCAGCACATGGTTTACTTGCAGCAGTCTCATAGTTGTAAATTTGTACATTACAAAGAGGCAGCAAAATTACTTCAAATGCCTGTTAGTCAATCACTCGATTGAGAGATAATACATTGGGAGGTTATATATTAAAGTATATTAAGCTATATGCTATGGTTTATTATACAACATATTAACAGAGAGAGGATTGGGAAAAATCAGTTATAAAGGAGGTCAACTGCAGCAGGACTTTTTTATTTTGATTTTTTGATTCTGCAACTGATGATACTACATATATGTTATTAATCTAAATTACAAAAGTTGGGGAGTTGTTTTGCCTTTCTGTGCTACCTTTAAGAAAAATTACTTTTTACTCTTACATATGATCAGCAAAATTTGTCCTTTGTGTAACTGTACTACAAACAAAATTGTTGGGATGGTTTTATGATGAATTATATCAAAGCACTTACTGGCTTTCCAGCAATTAAAAAAAAAATATTACGAAGAATAAGAAAGAAAACCAATGTCCTTCACAAGTACAGAGTTTACTCTTTTGCCAGGGTAAAAGTGCAATAAGGCTCCTTTTGCTTCATATCTACTTCTCATGTGTTCCTTGATCCTCAGATCACATAATAGTTAAGGACTCCAGGTAAATGTTGAGATTTGAGGTTTGAAGTTTAAAAAATTCCTGCTGAGGTTGGGAAAATGAAGAATGTGTCTTGAAGGCAAGGGAAATACACATCTGCCGTATATCCTGGAGAGTACAGAACTTAAATGACTTCTCTAGTTTAAAAAGTGACAGCATCACATCAGGATAAAAGTGATTATTTTGATAACCAAACCCACACACATTTAAGGTTTTCTGTGTTGAGTATGTGGAGGCATGCAGAGTTCTCCTTTTTAATGTTTACAAAATACTGTGCAGAGAATCTCCAAAGGATAAAAATCTACATCTCAAAGATGCCTGTTTATATTCTATATCTGTTAATAGTGAAAAACTGAGAAGAAATATACTATCCCTGCAGAAGAGTGTGAAAAAGCACAGACGTAACCTCTGAAATCAAACGGGGAGACTGAAAAATAATTATTAGCTTAACGATTTCTGGATGCATAGCATAGAGCTAGGATTTGCACCAGCATTCACAGTATTTAAAATTTTGGATGTTTCCCATCAATCTCATGTTGATGAGAGAAAAAAATGCTGTTAAACAACCAGAACTTTAAACAAGCAAGATGGTCTTCATTTCATTTAATTCCTTTCAGCTGATCTGAGCTCTGTCCAGCCCAAGTGACAGTAATTGATCCCCTACTCTTTGATCACTTTAAAAAAAAAAAAAAAATCACGAGAATCTTCTAAGACAAACAAACTTGAGTTTAAATGTATGTTTATTTCATTTTAAGTGTTTTATTTTTTCCACTTGTCCTTGTGAACTTAGTCTTTTACTTTCTCTGAGAAGGTCAGGCTCTTGACACTTGAGTACATAACTTATGAGCTCTCAATTCCTCTGCTGTATTTAATGTCAAAGGAGGAAAGGTTCTCATTATGTTTCATAAGCTGTTTGAAAAACACGATATTTTCTCTTGATTCTATGTTGTCTGGCTTAGCATTGAGATGTGCCACTTCCACTTCAACATCAGTGGATGATAACTCCTTCTGCCCTTGCAGATGGCCTAGCATATGTTTGGATTTTGTTCCTCTGACCAGCAATGGCAGTACCCCAACAAGTTAAATTTGATGTGGACTTATAAAAAAGCAGAACGAGTAACGAATTTCATCAACACTCTGGCATTAAAATACTGGATGTGCATCCCTTAGTAACAGTATAAATATCGAACAGAAGTGTTCGACATTGTGTAATCCTATGGGATATACACTGAGAAATCTCCCTTGGAGGCTTCACACGTATTTTGGGAAAGGATTACCCATGTCATGGTTAATAGAGAGCACTGATCCAGCACATGTCTGTATCAGCAAGTGGGTGTCAACAGCTACCACTACACTACTCAAATTCCATATATGCGTGGATGAAGAAACCAGTTAGCATTCATAATGTCAAGTGACAGAAGTTTCCTCTACAAGATGTTTTATATGTTTATGCGGTCAAAGTACATGGAGAGAGCCACCCACAGTGTATATTTCAACAATTAAGCAGAAATGTTTTTAAAAAAATAATCTGAAAAGGCAAGAGAAAAAAAGAAATAGAAACAAAGAATAAAGAGTCAAGTACCTTGTGAGTTGGAAAGATAAAACGATGGCATTGAAATCGGAGAATCAATTCTGCTATTTTAAAGCACATTGATTCAGCCAGGGAAGTTATGGCAAAGATCCAAGCAGAGAAGAAAAGTGAAAGAGGCTCTTGTTGTTCTCTTCAGTCTGGACCCTAGAGGGAAATAATTTTTTTGCTACGGGAATTCTGAGGCTTTGGCAATACAGCAGCATCAATAAAGACTGAGTGGTCTGAAGTAAGAAATTAAGCCTGTAACCTTGCAGTTAATTCAGAGCATTTTTATCAATTATAAGCCTATAATTAGCTGGTGCAGTAGTGATGTTTTAAAACTGTGCAGCACTAACTCTTAAACCACAAACTGATCCTTTTTCAACATATTGTTCTTAGAGAACAGCCATTGGAGAAGATTTTCATGATACATTAAATTTAAGCCATTTGTTTTTACTGATTGCTTTAATATTTACAGCATGATCTGCCAGCTTCTTCCCTTCAGATACAGTCATGGAGTTTTCAATGCTTTGTATGCTATTTGAATATACAACAAGAAAGTGAGTGAATGTGTTAACAGCTGTTAGAGGCATATGGCATTTTCGAAGGTGGTGCAAATATTTACACACATGTGGATGTATGTGTGCAGCTCTATTTCTTCATTTGATAGCAGTCATTACTATAGTCTACAGTTTTTGGGGTACAAAGCTTATGGAAAAAGACAAATAAGTAGTTTACAGTAAACTCAAGTGAACAGCAGGAATATAAATTATTCTCTTGTCTTTTCAGTTTAAAAATATGTGCATTTCTAAATAAAAGCAAAAATTATTTTTGTAGCTTAGAAAATGCATGTAAGACTGCAGGTTAGGAAGATACGAGATATCAGAAAAATCTTGATGCAAAACTCAGCTACAAGCTGATACAGTGCTTATAAATACAGAGGACAAATAGATTATATTAGTAAATCCATTTTACAGCAAGTCCATAATAACTGGGTTGTTATTATTAATAGTGTCAATCATACTTATGTTAAACTTTTTTACTAATGTCTATTTCAATCACTTTTTTCATGTTGATACTATTCAGAGAGGACTGAGATTATTTATTCATCTTCCTTTTGATGTAGCACTGGGATAGGGAGTCATGCATGAAGTTTAATAAGCCTTGCTAATTGTCTGTCAATTCAAGGGGCTATTGATTTACCCACTGTAGATATTTGGCTCAAATCTGAAATAAGCTCATTTGCAAAACTGAAAAGCATGTCATTCATTAAAATTGAATGCTAAGCTTTACTCTAAGCACAACAAAATTTGGCCTGAATGAACAACTGCTTCATGAACCAAGATAGACTAGTCTTCAGATTATGCTGTTGAGTTATTCTGCTTAGCAAAGGTTTCTTTAGAAATGATATCCATTGTTTATTTATCTAAAACAAAATATCTCAATTAAAAACATAGTATTTTCAGTGGTCAGAAATATGATCATATAAACCAACAGTTTCTTTGGCCTTTGACAGCACCCGTGACACCAGCTGTGATATGATTAGATGTGATTATAATTTGCTGGATGTACTCATAAATCCCAGTGCAGACCTGATGTATGATATTGCTGTTATGAGACGACAGTGTTTCAGTCCTAGCAGGGATTGAAAATATAGGGCCCAGAGGTGAAAATGGTGTAAGAAAAAGGGAAATTTTAATCATAAATGTAAGGGCTATGTTGGTCTTTTTAATACAAAGAACAGACTAGAAACTATATTCTAGTACTAACCTTTCTGCTAACTCCACCAAAGAAAGCAAAATCCTGGAGACAGCAGCTCCAAGAATGGGAAGTAAAACAAGAGGAGACCTATTTTCAACTGACACTTTAAAATGCTGCTTCATCAAGCAAAAGTATTTATATTAATGCTTTCTTTGACAAGAGATTCTTTATTTACAGAAAAACGCATTAAGTCATTTCATAAGATGATTTGACTGTAAAATGACAAATTGAATGCATGTAAATTGGTATTTTCAAAGTAAGGTTGCAGTGAAAGCTTTTCTGAGTGCTCATTCTAGATTACTTTTATTGGGTTTAAATAGAAAAGAAATACCTTGGCTTATGTCTATTGTTTGACTTTTATAGTTACTTTTAATTTTCTTTGACAATTTGTAGCCATTGACAATATCCAATGCCTCACTGAAAGAGAAAGCAAGCCCAATTTTGCCTTCTCTTAATTGTTTAATGTTTTACTGAATTTAAGAAATCAGACCAAATGTCATGTGTTGGTTTTTTTTTTTTAAGCTTCCTGTTATGGAAGCTTTTTACAGCGGTGTTACTTTTAAACATTATATCAAAGAACAAAAATTTTCTTTTCAGTCATGTTACTCTTAATTCATATGGAAGGACTTGTACTCCTGGGACTGGTTCTAACAAGTTTCTCCACAAATTCAATGTCTCTTCACAGATTCTCTCCATTAATCTACTTCTGGGCTGTGCAACTGAAGGCAGGAAAAGGAAGTCCTGAATTTCATTTGTGGCTAAATAACTATTTTGTTTTTTTTTTTTAAAACAGCAGCAGTTTATTTGTTCTCAGATACACCCTATGCTACAAAACCATTCTCACAAAGGCCTAGATACAGTAGATGAACATTTATGAATGTTACAAAGTCTCTCAAATAAACAACTGACTACAAAAAGAAAAATTATTAACACAATTAACTAGCTTTCTGTAAATTACACATTCAAATGTCTGCGAGAGAACAGAACAACTTTCTACATTTTAACAGCAACCCAAAACACAGAACAAAGCACCGCTACCTAGGGTTTAATGGCAACCCAAAACACTCTATCACTCACCTGACAAGTGAGAGCTCTCAACCTCAAAGACCTGCTCGGAGCAGTGTCCTGACCCAAGGCACCTTGAGGAGTTTCTTTAGGCAGCGTCCTGACCCAAGAGGAGAGTCCTCAACCACAGCATGTTACTCCAGGGAATGAGCTCCAAATGGCTCCCCAGGGGACTCCATCATACCCAGGCCCAATCTGACCTGCAGTCAATAGCAGCTCCCACTGGCCAAAGGCCCCAATTACCACGAGGAGCTGAGAACAAAGGCAACCCCAAGCTGCTACACTTCAGCAGCCAAGAAGCTCTGCTTTCATTGGGCAGATGCACCTGCCACAATAAATACCAAAGTATTTGGATTACAGGTGTTTGTGTTTTTTAAAAATGTTCTCCCCCAGTAGTATTTTCCTAATCTGTTATCATAATTACTGGCAATAAAAAGCTTGCTTGCTTGCTTTTTACTTCTATAACATGTGCATTTGGTCTTCTGTTCCCATACGTTTTGATTTTCTGGTGTTTTTATCTTTTGAAGGTCGAGAAAGACAGTGTCCTCAAGACAATTAATAGTCATCTTTAACATCTGTTGTTATACTGCATCTCTTCTAGGCAGAGATGTTGCCGTTTCTTGCCTTAAGTGTAAGTAGAGACAGCCCTTTAAAAAGGATTGGTTTGATATAAAGCTTCTCTTTGCAAGATATATTAACAGCATGAAGGACAGGAAGTTTCTTGCTCCTTTTGCTCCAGATAACAAAACTAGTCGAAATAGAGTTTATCAGTTACAACATCCCTTCTCACCTGAAATCTAGTTCTTACTTTCAGCTGTGAATAAATGTCATGATGTCTCTCATTTTTATGTCATAGAAACAATTACAGAATGTGCACACAGAATGTGAAATTTTACAAACTATCTTCCTATAAAGACTTTAATTTTTACTGTAAAAGGAAGAAAAAAAAAAGACATCTGGGGACATATAATCAAGAATAGAGTCAGTGATTATGTTTATTTCATTAAGAGCAGAACTAGTCCTTTAATATTCAGCACCAAAACGCTTATGTAATGACCACATTTATGAAACTCTTCGCCTCATGCCAGAGATCTTCAGTTACCTTTTTAGGATTTATTATTGAATCTTTTATAGCCAGATCATAATTTCATAAACCTATGCATAATATAATATTCTATTTCCAAATCAGTTTTTCAAGAAAGCCAGTTCACCATTCTTTTCTTGTTTCTAAGATGCACAGAAATGTCACATTGAAACTGATAAAAGCTTTTGAAGAAATATTATTTTTTGTGTAGTCTATCACTCCTCAGAGTGCTGTTAAGATATTTGGTCTGAGATAAATAATATCTAATATATTTTCTAACCTACTTAAAATTTCAAATTACAAAATCCCCATGCTCCCTTGATTACATCAAAAATTTAAAGAACTCTTAGTTAAAATGTCTGTATGCTTCAAATAAAAGAGTTAAAATATCTGGCATCTGCTCTCTGAAGCAGGCATATTAGCATCAGTAGGATAAATAGTCATCCCAATAATGGGCCCTCACTTTTTCAAGTGTTCTTTCACAGGTGTGAGTGTCTTCCTTTTGCTAAGTGTTTATACCTGTTCTCTACTTTTGACAACACCCCACGTGTGCTCATGAAATAACAGGACACAAAACGAGTTATCCATGCACATTAGTGCTGAATTGCTTCATGCTGAAATATTAGTAACCGTAGTTATTAGGAGGCTGCTGTGGTGCAGCACTATTTCTTGGGAGCTGTAGATTACAGAAAGAGAGATACTGACTAAAATGCAAATTTATTCATGTGAAAAGGCATAGAACATTTTATATAACTGTTTTAAAAGAGACTATTTTAGTCAAGAAAACATCTCAATAAGCAACAAACTAGCATTTTTTTTTTTTAATGGAGACTCAGACAATGGTGTTTATATTTTGTAGCTTTTCTTCTCTTTGCCTCAAGTTTCACCTGAAGAAAAATAAATAAATAAACCGATTTATAATTATTCCATCAATTACACAGTATTATATAACACATGACGTTTTATTTTCTCAGAACTACAGTTTTGAATTCTGCACAAAAGGCGGGTGAGAAAAACATAGTTAACATTTTGAAACCATTAGTGAGTAGTGAATGTATTTCTTCTGTCTTTGGGTGTCACTAAGCAACACTTTCAGAATAAAGATAATAGTTTTTATCTGAATTGCTAACAATCAAGCAGACTTGTTCAGGATATTTTATTATTATTTTCAGACATTACTACACTCTTACATTCTCTTGTTTAAATTAGTTTGTTAGGTTTGCACGTCTACCTGTGTATTTATATGCCTACATTTGCATATGTTATTGTGTATAATAGATTTTTATTTAAAGGAATATTAAAAAAATATTTTATTCTTACTTGATTACTTCTGAAAGTATAAACTTGAAAATGAACCAGTGCAAAACTCCCTTCTCTTTTCCTGTGTCCCTTATGTCAGATTTTCAGATGTCTTTCATGCCCACTTCTGAAAGAAATCTGCCGGTAAGCAAGATACAGATACATGGACATTTCCCAGAACTTTACTTCCTTTAATGAAGACAGCAAATAAGGGAAAATTCTGAGATATTTTAAACTAACAAAGCCTTGAACATTGAAAGAACTGTCTAAACCAGAGACAAAATGCCTTCCTATGAATTGTACATAAACCAGTTTGCAAGTGTTCTGCCTTCCCCAGCCACACTGCTCTTATAACAGATATGGTCTCAGCAGGAAGCTCATTAGATAGTCCTTATTGCTGAATGATGTGATAAGTGAGGAGGACTGGAGGAAGATCTTCTATTTTTTTAAGTATATTTTGCTGATAACTACACACCCAACATGACTTTTAAAAGCCCTAAGGGAAGTTAACTAGCTTCTTCCCCCACCCCCCATACATGTGTGTGTCATCATGAATCTAGAGTTATCTTCTGCCTGGCTTAATAATCTTTTAACTGGCTTCACAGGGGTACAAGAAAAGATTTAAACATTTGCCATAGAGTCACTTAATTCAGATCCTCAAAGCTCCAACACAGTTTCCATTTAGCCTTGGAAGTATGTAGTAGATGGAGTCTCCCCTATGAAATTTCACTGGAAGTTAATGCAATGTTTCTGTGTATGGTCAGAGGCACACCTAATTGGCAATATTGATCAGTTCAGCATCTACAGCTTTCTTTTAACATACATCTGCCTTGCAAGACTCCATCCTACAGTCATGGTAATGACATGCTTATCAGATTAATCTCTGTCTGCACAAAATGTGGCTGGCAGGTGTTGCACCCTTTATCCACAGCTCAGGAGCTTACTAACTCCATGTTAGTTCTTTGTATAACTGGAAAGCAGGATGTTATTTTACATTGGATAACTCGATATGCACCTTGCCAGAACAAATGATTCATAGGTTTCAGTGAGGAAGAAAAGTGATGTGGTGAATTCTGATCCCTGATAAAATGAACAGTGGGAATAAACCAGTAAAATGACACTATTGTAAGAAGAGGTGAACAAGTAATGCTTGAGTTTAATAATCATATAGAAGATAACTTTTATATATGTACATATATAAATTTATTCATAGAAGTTCATCTGTCAGGTAAATGAAGAGAAGGATACAGAAAATGGTACAAAATCTGATAAATTGTAAGTTTTACATTGAGACTATCTAGGAAAACAAAGAACAAGTTTGAAATTCAGTGCTCAACACAAATTCAGATATTATGTTTAAAGCAGTCATTACAAATAAATAAAAAGGAGCTGGTGAAAAATGTAGAGCTATGGAGTACTTTGAACTGCTTATGCTTAACTGCTTCTGAAATGTCACTGAATTAATAGCTTCACCATTTTTCTTCCATGCTGAAGCAATTTCTCATTTTATTGCCATGTGAATTTTTTTTTTTTTTAATTTTATTTTCATTTGCTCAAGTCTAAGATAGACAAGTTTTATTAGGGAGAAAGTAGAAAAAGCAAAATGTCCTGTTGCAGACTTCTCAAGTAACCTTGGCTTACTATTGGATTTGTACATCTATTTCCTATTCATACAATGGGGTAAAGAGGGGTGATGGTCTTTATTTTTTTCCTGAAGATGTAGGGTGATAATCTGTTAAAATGTGTGATGATATTTTAATAAGATAAATAATCCTACATTATTATGGCAACCCTGAAAAAGATAATAGGAGACATATCAGATAATTAAAAAATGGTTTTCTTCTAGCTGCAAGAAGACTCAGGGCCCAGATGTTGAAAATTATTGACCAACACAGTGTTATTAGATACAGTTAAATCTCATTAAATGGAATTAAAAGAAAAAAAAAAAAAAACAACAACCCATAAACAAACAAAAACCAAACAAACCTCAGAAACATAAGAACTATGGGATTATGTCAGTCATTCAGCATTAAAAAGTCACTGACAAAATGCTTTTTCTAATATAACTTAAAAATAGAAAAGAAGAAAGAAAAAAAAATCCAAATTTACACACATATCAGAATTATTAATTTTGTTTAAAGTAGAGAAATCTCTCTATAGGTAGGGCTTTGTTTCCACTCTTTAATACTGAACCTGTGTGCTGCCAGATCAACCACAAATACATAATTAATCTTCATCTGACATCAGAACATAATCACCATTTTGTTCAGTCAGCACTATCCCTTGTAGATATGGTGTCTATGTACTGTTATGTTTACTGTGGGAAGTCAAAATATGACACTGGATCCAGTCTGGCCTAAAGACAGGTTTTCCAAAATAAGGTTTTTTTGTTGTTGTTGTGTTTTGTTGTTGTTGTTGGTTTTTTGGTTGTGTTTTTTTTTTTTTTAATACAGATATAAAACTTCTTAGTGAATAAATCAGTAATTTCTATTATGTGATCAAATAATTTTAGACTGCTGTATCTGTTATAATGCAATTTTTAATAATATGACCTCCATATGATTCAGTAGGGTGACTTCTGTAAATACTGTCTCTGAATAATATCTTTGTGCAGCAAGGCATCATTTTATCTTATTTAAAAAATATTCACATTTACCACAGCCTGCCCATGGGACCAGGAGCACTGTTCACATCTTGTACTAAGTTACATTGTGTGTATACCTGCCTTTTGACTCCTTTTTCTTCTGCCTGGGTTTCCATGGGCTCACCTAGACCTGGCCATGTTGTCTTCTCTTCAATGTTGGGGGTTTTGGATGGATCCTGTTACCAGCCCCTGGCTCTGCTTCTGTGCTCAGACCCCATATAGCTTTTCCCTGTTGGTGAGGGCACTGACCATACTGGTGTCACCCTTGTCTCCTACCTCACCTTCCTTTAGCAAGGAGACAGCCCTCACTGCTCCATGATACAAATACATTTTTGATTCCAATGGTTATAGTTAAGGAATAATTCATTCTGCCTAAAAACTTCTTTGTCACGCTTTAGGTGACAGATATTTTTGAGAGAGGCAGGGGTTTTTTATAACACTGCTTTTTTGCAGATCCTGTGAAGATCATCAGGATATTGTATCTGGTACAGAGACAATGACACTGATCTTTCTCATTTTAAAAAATGCCAAGTTAAAGCTTGCTCCATCTTGTTTTGTATCAGCAAGGTTTTTTGGTTTGCTCATTTTTGTTTCCCAGTACAAATTCATTCCTTAATTTCCACTGCCATGGGCAGAGGAGAGCAAGTTTTGACTGTCTTAAACAGAAAAATGACAAAAAGAGTCTCTGAACCAGAATACTTTCTAGTGACCTGAAGAGCTGAAAACATTCTCCTAGAAGATATTGCACTTTTAATCTAACCAGGTTAAAAGTAATCTTTAGAGAGTACATAGAACACTGGAAAAAATAAAGACATACAAATATACACACACATACATATTTCACCTTATAATACCAATGTATTTAAAAGAATTAAATTTTCTTCCATAAAAATTATCAATTCTCTTGTGTGTAAGGATGATCTTTATCATAAATAAATTGATAGCTAGTGTAAATGTTTTCAGCTCATTAAATTTTTTAGCTCATTATAAAATTTCTTATTTAAGGGCATGGGAAAGTAAAAAGCTAAATCAAATAGGGTTAATAATTTGCATCATACTAGTACACTTTCAGAAGCATGCTGTTAAATATTAATGAATTACAGTCTCCTGAGATAAAGTTTAGAAATGTATAATTTTTAGGAGTTCATGTATATGCTTATACTCTCATAGTGTACCAGAGTAAAAAATAAAACAAAAATTAAAAAAAAAAAAAAAACCAAACCACAAAAGGCAAAATAACCTCAAACCAACAGTCTAATTGTTTCCATCCTTCCATTTATTTCCTCCTGTAATGTATTGAGTCTAATCCTGATCTCACTATTTAAAAGATTTGATTATGATTCTGTCACACACCTTTAGCACCACTTAGGTAAGTGGAATTAGAAGGAAGTTGGCTAATTAATAACTTCACGTATTCTGGTCTATTTCACAGAATCAGAATCACAGAATCATCTAGGTTGGAAAAGACCTCGAAGATCATCCAGTCCAACCATTAACCTTAACACTGACAGTTCCCAACTACACCATATCCCTCAGCGCTATGTCGACCCGACTCTTGAACACCTCCAGGGATGGTGACTCCACCACCTCCCTGGACAGCCCATTCCAATGACTAACAACCCCTTCTATAAAGAAATGTTTCCTAATATCCAGTCTAAACCTTCCCTGGTGCAACTTGAGGCCATTACCTCTTGTTCTATCGCTTGTTTCTTGATTAAAGAGACTCATCCCCAGCTCTCTGCAACCTCCTTTCAGGTAGTTGTAGAAGGCCATGATGTCTCCCCTCAGCCTCCTCTTCTCCAGATTAAACAACCCCAGTTCCCTCAGCCGCTCCCCGTACAACCTGTGCTCCAGACCCTGCACCAGCTCCGTTGCCCTTCTCTGGACACACTCGAGTCATTCAATGTCCTTTTTGGAGTGAGGGGCCCAAAACTGAACACAGGAATCGAGGGGTGGCCTCACCAGTGCCAGTACAGGGGTAAGATCCCTTCCCTGTCCCTGCTGGCCACGCTATTGCTGACACAAGCCAGGATGCCATTGGCCTTCTTGGCCACCTGGGCACACTGCTGGCTCCCGTTCAGCTGGCTGTCAATCAACCCCCCCAGGTCCCTCTCTGACTGGCAGCTCTCCAGCCACTCCTCCCCAAGCCTGTAGTGCTGCTGGGGGTTGTTGTGGCCCAAGGGCAGCCCCCGGCATTTGGCCTTATGGAAACTCCTCCAGTTGGCCTCAGCCCATGGCTCCAGCCTGTCCAGGTCTCTCTGCAGAGCCTCCCTACCCTCGAGCACATCAACACTCCCACCCAGCTTGGGGTCATCTGCAAACTGACTGAGGGTGCACTCGATCCCCTCATCTAGATCATCAATGAAGATGTTAAACAGGAGTGGCCCCAAAACCAAGCACTGAGGGACACCACTCCATGTTGAACAATATAAAATGGTACTTGAATTCGCATTATTATTGCTCTGATAATGTGGCAATAATATGTGGACCCAGAAATCCTGAGATTATTTGCAATCCATTGTCAAAAACAATCCCTGAAGAACAAAACTGAAGGAAAAGCTGAGGTCACAGCTTTGCAATTGGGATTTTTCACAGATTTAACTCTATTTTGTCCACCTTGATTTAACTGAGCAAGGCTCTGGTTAAATAAGTCATTCTGCTAAATATGTTGCTCTCTAACATCCTTAGAGTGACTGTGTAATATCTCTCTAAACTTTTCACTTTTATAAATATAACTTAATCTTGAGTCTTCTCTCTGATTTCTTCCAGAATTAAGATGAGTATATGGGGAGAAGAATCAAAGCTGAATGATAGTACTCTCATTTAGAACTTTTATGTCTGATCCAGGACATTTGAAAGGCACATAAAACCAGAGGCCTGGAAACAAACTCATAAATATTTGAATCCAATCTTTTGTTATTGCAAGCAACCTAATTATACATTCTCTTCTAGAGATTTTCTGGTTTAATAGATTCCAGTGGCTTGGAATGACAGAGACCATGGACACAAGCAATGTAAAAGGATAGAATCTAAAACATGAAATATGGCAAAACATTTTTTAGACCTAATAGGTAAATCAAAGAATAGCTTTAAGAATATACTAAAATGAACTACACGGAAGCAGCAGACATTGAATTGAGGTTTGTTTTTTCTTTGATAAATCAAAGGTCATGTATTACTTTCCTTTTCTATATTCACCTTGTACTAATTTACCTCAATGCTGAAGATGATAACAGAAACATATAGTACAGTGTTAACTATTGTAAACATATTTTCACAGTTATCTATATTTAGGTAACTTGGTATACTTTAATCCAAAGTTCATAGATAATGCAAATACACTATTCTTTTCTTTGTCTCAGATCTAGACTGAATTCTTTAGGTCAATAAAACTGAAAATGACGTCTGCTAATTTATATCAGATGCTTTGTTAAAAGTATAAGATAGGTAAGAGAGGGGTATTTAAAAGAGGACAATATTTTAGCAAAAATATATATATATATTTAGTTACATGGGGAAAGTGTTGTAGAATATGTATAAAAAATTTATGGATAGTGCTAGAGGGAATGTAATCATGTTAAGCCATGCATGTAAAAGATTACAAAGAAAAGATAAGAGAAAGAAATGGTGTAGCTGAGAGGCTGTAGAAGAAATGAACTTCTCACTTCCGCATCTAGAACTGACTACAGAATGATATCAAACTGGTTTAGTCAATCACAGGATATAAATATTAGGCTAAGCTTAGTTCTAATCTGCTTAAAAGCAGGAACAAATTAACTAAATCCACTTAATTTATTTGTAGGAATACAGCTTTATTTTAGAGATAACAAAAGAAGTGCTTTTCCCTGGAGTGGTGTTCTGGCATTCTTCTGAACTTGTGTTCATGCTGAGATTCTTATTTGCAAGTATAAAAAGGCTATCACTTCTTCACAACATCTGAAACTAGGAAGAATTTTAGTTCTAATACTGGCCACCTATTTAAGATTTAGATAACTGTTAAATGAAGTGTTAACATATTAGACCTCAGAATTTCATTACAAAGGTTACTTCTTCTGTTCAGTTGGGTTTTTTGTTTGTTTGTTTGTTTTCCATCTGATATCCAGTATCTGCTGTATTTTCTGATTCATATTTTCAGTATTTTCAGCCAAGTTCTTTAAAAGTAATTTGAACACTTGTTTTTTTAACGTTTTGGTTTTTTACTTTTTCTCTCTCTCTCCCCCCCCCCCCCCCCTCCCCCACCTGAAACTCATTAATTGAACTCTTGGTTCTCAGCCAGTTCTGGGTTTCCTTCCTTCCTGCACACACATAGGAAGAAAGAAAAAAATGTAGGATTATGAAGATAAAATAGAAATGACTTACGTTATGTAGTTTTATTTACTGACACACATAGACCAGCACAGTGCCATTGGTAAAATTATAGTAATGTTTCTTTTTAAGTATCATAAAAATATTGACAGACTTAGGTAACAGTGTCAGTTTTGGGTTTTTTTATGCACACAAACCAATCTCAGATTAAACTGCTTTTGTATGAAAATTAGTCTGATGAGGATGAACGATTTATATAGTAGTCCTCTGTTTCTTGTTTCTGAAGAATTGCTGAATGAAACTGTGAAGTTTGGACTGAAAATTTGGCAGTCTGTTTTTGATAATTTCTCTTGTGCTGTTAAAAAAGAGTAAGAGAAAACAATATAGTAGCATGGCTACTGTAAATAGTAACATGGCTACTGTAAATTTATGTGCACTTTGTGAGTTTGTAATGTTTTGAAGAGGAGAAAGAGGAAACAACCTGCCTAATTACCTTCTCAGTGATATTTTAATGGATGAAATTAGACGTAAGTGAAATAGCACAGTATTACCCCATTTTCCACTTACCACCATGACACTACTGCATAAAGACAGATCTGACATATTTTCCAAATAATTTCTTACTGTAGCCATGCAGACCCAGCAGATTCATTGTGACTCAGTTCTATCACATAAAGTAGAAAATGCAAGAGAATAACAAGAATTATTTTTTCCTTTTTTTTTTTTTAATCTATTGCCATAATACAAAAATTCTTGTATTTTGGTTGTGGGAGAGCTGAGCACACACACCACCAATGTGATATTACAACTAAGAAAGCCCTTTTATAATGTCTCCCGCACACATGAGTAACATGCAGTACAAGTCCTCAAGATTGGACAGTTAACTTAGCCCGCGCTTTAAACCTTCTTATGGTTGTATAAAAAGTGTCCCATCAGCCTTGCCAGGCTTCCTGCCTTGTGGAACTTCCTCTTCCGTCCCAACCCCTTCCGGGGGTTGTTTGTCTTGTCGAGTTTCTCCCCCCTCATTCAGGGTTACGTCCTTACAGCGTTGTTGCTCAGGCTGAGGCTCTTATCAGTCTTGTTCTCACGCAGGATTGCTCACATGGCCATTCTCTCGCAGAAAGTCCTCCTGAATCCCAACATTTGGTGGGTAAGGAAAGTGAGACAATTCCCTGGGACACAAACTAGAATTAACAGACCTGTCTTGCAAAGTGAGATTCCTGCTGCAAATCAACTCCTTATTTCTTTTTCTTTTCAGTCCTGATAATTGACCCAAAAGAGCTTATAAGGTTTACATTTCAGTGGTATCTGCTGGAGGCCATACCATTCAGCTTCAATCTGTGGACTGTGGAAACACTTCTAGTATGACCATTTCCTTGATCTTTACCATTACACGTATTAGAAACACAAGTACTATGAAATCTGGTAGAAGCCTTAGAGATAAAATTTAATAAAGTGACTGGAAAATGCAGAAGCAAAAAATAGTTATGCATGCTAAAAGCAACTATACTGTTGCCTCTTTCTATTATATTCTCATTAGCCACAGTAGAATTTTAGAGAAAAAAATGGTCTCAGAATCAGAGTCCAGAAACTGCCCTGCCCCAATACTTTTTTATTGCTTTTTCTTCCCTTAGCATCTCCATGAATGGCTGTTTTTCCTGCAGCCATTTCAATTTCATACTTCAGTTTGATCTTCCTCTTCTGTATTCTTCTGTTGCCTTCAACTCTATTACCAGAATTTGATGCACCAACAATTATCAGCATGAAAATCTAGCATAGAATGTCATGCTATAGAGAAGATGAAAAGATATTGCAATAGAAAATAGCCTCCCATTGTTCATGTCCAAGGTAGGATTTGAAATGCAATTTATTCATTAACATTTGAACTAAAGGGATAACTCAGCTAACTATGAAGACATTTGACAGAAAAGCTTTATGTTTTGTTCAGAAAGAGATAGTTCAAACACCTCTTGCAGAATAAATAAAAACTTTAATAACTAGATATTATTCAGAACACTTTAAAAGTAAAATATTTATAATTTTTTTTGTTTTTCTTCTTTCCCAGTCTACTTGAAAAACTGAGAATGTCAAAGCAGAAAAGTAATATTAAGAAAAAGATTAGTTAACGGCCAAGTAAGCATATTTTAAGCAAAACCTTTTTTATGTAGATTAATGAAAAAAAACATGAATGTTTAACAATTCACTATTACCTCAAACATCTTTTAACACATTGTCAAGAGCTCATAAGAGAACATATGAAAGGTGTTTTTGTTTGCATATGATAGCATTTACACGTATCTCTTCAAGCACAGATATATAGCAAAGAAGCCCTCAGGCCTAGACTGTATGAAGCTTATCTTCTTGAGTTGTTTCTCTTTTGTTTCCTCACCCAAGAGTGTGAAAATAATAACAAGATAAATAATAGTTAAGAATGATAGCAACAAAGATAGATAATAAGATAGAAGTGTTACAGAATGGCACTACAAGCTCATTATAATCGGAAACAAAGTATTAACTGGATCATAAAAGTATACCAGTGTTCTTCATTCTGAAAAATATTGTATTTGTATACTTACACCAACAGACTTAAATTTCAAGTCTTAAATAATATATAGTGTTTTCTGATGAATATACACCCCCCCAGCCACTTTATATATATATATATATACATTTCTATGTTCAAGTTTAAAAAAAACAAAAAACAAAAAACAAAAAAACAACAAAAAAAACCACAAACCAAAACAAAACAAAAAAAAAACAACAAAAAAAAAAACCAACCAACATCTTAATTTGATTATTTTGGAAAAATATATCGTTTTTTATATGGAACCATCATCTGGACATCAGGCCATATATTTAGTCTTTTGAGAAGACCATTTTTTCAAAAGGAAGGCCTTCAAACCATTATCTTCCCTGTCTTATACATTAACATGTCATTTTGATATGTATTAACTTCTCAGACTTCATCCATTTTGGAGTCCAATACTCTTTTATGAGGTTCTTTTAGATATTTCCACAAGGAGGGTTTAATGTTTAATACCAAATTCACTTATTTGAAGATATTTGGTGTCAGTTGGGCAATAAACCGAAATGCCAACACAGCACAATATAGCAATTGACATACACAGTTGGCTCACAATATAAATGTAATTCCCATTACTTATCTCTATATGCTCACTGTCACAATGGTGGGTGCCCCCAGTCATCAGGAAGCAATACATGTGTTGAAGCCAGCTCAGGCCTATTGTTTAATTATCATTCTGTTAGTTGTTCAGTTTTTATATCCTGTGTTGGGCTGACCCACATATATGCTCCCCACACGCTTTCTAGCTAACTCAGGTGTCATGGTCCACTCGGTGACCTCGTGATGGTTCGTTTGCTACAATCTTGAAAGTGTAAAATTAAGATGACCAACACCAAAGGGGATAGCAGTAATCAGACAGTGAAACTTTGTTGTGTTGCCCGTGAAGAGGCACGCAATGGTTAGAGACGGGTGAAAGAAAGGAGAAAAGTAAAGTTAAGTTTAGAGAGAGGAGGGAGAGAGATTATAGCTACCACCGCTGATCTCACGCCGTCCTAACCATCCTGGGTCCAGCTGATGCTGCATTGTTGATCATTACGATCCTTGGTGGGGAAGCTTCCAATTTTCATTGCCCAGATGTCAACTTTTTATGCTCAGTAACACACCTTGCTCCGCTCCTCTGCCTCAGGGGTCTCCACCTTTCTCAGAATTCCGTTGTCACATCTCCGCCCTTCTCGAGCGAGGCCATAGCACAAGCGCAGGGGGGAGTGTCTGAGGCGTGGTCAGTCTTGGAGGCAGGCAGCCTTCCAGCAGGAGGTGTGTTTTGGTATTATAGTGAAGCAACGTTCGTCTAAGGTTCATGATTTCTTCGTTGATGTTATGGCAACAGTTGCGATCCATCTTTTTTGACAGTGGCTATGTGGTTATCTCTAACAGCTCTGGCTAAGCCCAGGTACTGAACAATAGCACAACACTCTTTGTACGTACCGAAGAACAGCCCAGCACTCCCTGCACCACATGGGTCAGTACTCAGGAGAACAGCACAACACTCGCTGTGCCACACAGTTTTGCATTCTGGAGCCTTGGCACCACATCCCGCTCCAAGGATCGGCAACTGTTCCAAGCAGGCCGTTGTCAGGTACCTCACTGTCCACGTCCCTGATGACAACATTGAGACAATGCTGACCTTCTGACCGACTCTTACACTCAGGGATACATTCACATTATTTTGATTAACTCAGGGAAAATAATTTACACAACCAGCAGATCCACTCAAGTGACA
Source organism: Athene noctua (assembly GCF_965140245.1). Taxonomy (NCBI): domain Eukaryota; kingdom Metazoa; phylum Chordata; class Aves; order Strigiformes; family Strigidae; genus Athene; species Athene noctua. The sequence continues at coordinate 226,357,593 of NC_134037.1, read as the reverse complement.
TAATTATTTATCTGAAGTGAAGGCCACCTTCTGATCTCCGTTGTATTGAGGTAAATTAATTTTTCTTTGCAACAGTTACCTGATACATTCCTCTCTCAACTTCATGAGCACATCACCCTTGTCCCTCCCATCTGAGCCTTCTTCCACTATAGTTTGGTTGATCAGACACTGTACAAAAAATTCCTAGTGGATAATCCATAGCTAGATATGTTATGTTACTTCTGCTTCAATTAGTAACAGTGAAAGTGTCACACCACTTCCCTTGAAGAGATTGTGATGTGCTCCAGCACTCCCTAGCATGGAAATACACTACCATTACTATGACACATAGACCTGTTTTGTGCTCTGTGTAATGTATGATGTTATAGAATCATAGAATCATTTAGGTTGGAAAAGACCCTTAATATTGAGTCTAACTGTTAACTAACACTGCCAAGTTAATCACTAAACCATATCTGTAACCACCATGTCTCTAAGGGTCACTGTCCTGTAGTAGAGAAGCAGGATCTGCTGACCTTAGAGAGATCTGAGAATTACCATAGCTTAGGTATTTCAGCTGTGTGGTTTCATCTCACCTAACATCAGGAACCTACTCAATTTCTATTTACAGTCAATTAAAAGAACTGAACATTTTTAGGTCATGACTTGTCTGACCAATATTATCTCACCCTACTTGAGTTAAAGGCTTTCTACAATGGAGTGACTCCATCAGTAGAAAAATGAACATGTCATCAACCTGGATTTCTGTAAGGCCTTTGATATGGTCCTCCCCCTTTCGTAGTAAGAACATTCTTACTATGAAATTGGAGAAAGATGCATTTGTTGGATGGACTGTTGGATGGATAACAAATTGGCTGGGTGGCCACATCCAAGGGTAATAGACAATGGCTCAATGTCCAGGTTACAAGTGGTGTCCCTCAGGGGTTCATATTTGGACCAGTACTATTTAATATCTTCATCAGTGACACAGAGGAGGATGTTCCTGCCCATGGCAGGAGGGTTGGTTTGGATGATTTTTTCAGGTCCCTTCCAACCCAACCCATTCTATGATTCTGTGATTCTATGATTTTAGATGTCAATCTTAGGATAAACTCTGCCCTTCAGAGCCTTATTTCTTTTCATGCAATACGTTGGAAACCAAGAGTGATTAGCTCAGCTGGAGAGATATACATTAGATTAGATGAGTTCCATCTGTGATGTTATAAAGTCATTAGATGCCTCCATTTTTCTAACGTTTTATTAGAGCTCGCAGACTTTGCCTCAATGTGTTAAAAAGGGCTTTATAGTATATACATATATGCACAACTTAAATGGTTGTTCGTGGTTTTTTTTTTTTTTTTTTTTTAATTTAGGAATCCGTCATGTACAGTGTCATCTATTTAAATTCACATGAGATACAACTAGATTAAAACAAATCTGCCCTGAAGTTTTCTGTCCTTTGATTATCTTGAAAATACACATTTAACCTTTCCCCAAACAGCAGTCAAACACTCACTAACTAGCTGTGTGCTTTGAAACCTTAATGAAGAAAAAAAGAGATATCACACTTACATTACATGAGTAAGATTTTATTTTACTGGGGAGTGAAACAGGGAAAAAAAAAAACATCCTTCTTTTCAAAAAAAGGAATTATTTGCCTAAAGTTTTGTAAACAATTGCAAATTCACATAAATAAAAGGCCTGAAAAATTTCACCAAAGTGACAAATGCTGGGAAAAGTTGAGTATAATGAAGCCATAGCTTCCAAACCGCATCCCTTGCTAAAATGTCGTCAATTTTGAAATTTGAGCGTATCTTTTCTGTTACTTTTCAAGAGCTACTGTGGAATGCAAGTGATCTAGGCAAGGCGTCAATGTACTACATTACATCACCGTATTAACTATAGGGCATGTGTCACTTAGCACTGGTAGTACAGCATCTTTGTGTTCAAAGGGTGGGTAGAAAGACTGCTGCAGGGCATAAAACTATTAATATGATCTTATTTCCATAAGCTTGTCTTCAAGTATACGTATTCATTATTACAAAACTTCCTTGAATAATGCTTTAAGTAAGAAAGACTTAGCAATAATATAGTTTTATCCAGGAGCCTATAATGAAAAACGGTGGTGTATATTTGTTCCTGAATTTCTCACGCCATATGATGAATAACAGCAATTATAGGGAAGAACAATATTAGTTTTACAGTTATTGTTATTATCTTAAATTACTAAGAATAAAATCCCATATTTCAGTAGATAGTCCAATCACTGCCAGAATAATCTCTGTATTTCACACTGACTGCACAACTAGAAATTGGTAGACCCAAGTCATTTATATCTCCTTATTACCAACTTGCAGAAGACTTTGAGAATATGGGGCTAGTGGTGGATATTTTTATAGCAGATGTTGTTTTATTATATTTTACTGTAGTAAGGATACTTCAGTCTAGTTCCACTGCAGTTTATTAAAGTAGCAGAAAGATTAACAATAGGAGAACAAGACACACAACTTGCTTACTCTTGTTTTGTGGAAGGAACCATATTTACACAGAAATGGAGTCTATTTAAGCAGAATCAGAGTTCCTTCATTTATAGCTTTATACCTTGTTGTGCTGTGTAATTAACTTAAACTGATGTAAAATTTACTTAAATATGGGACAATTATTTAGATGGAATATTTCTATTGTAAATTAGATTTCCACTATGTATATTACACAAATATTTCTCTCAAAGGGTAAAATTTATCTAAATGCAGAAAGACCAAATTGCTGGATTAAGTGAGACTAAAATACTGTGAAAATACTTATGATAGTTCTAACAGGGTGAACTACCCTCAAAGTGATCAGATTCACTTGAATTAAAACCAGAATATTTGTACACTTCTGTGTTGTTTTTCAGGGTAATTGAACTATAATAATGATATTCAATGGATACTTCAGTTCTAGACTCAAAGTTCAAAGTAACACAACCTCTTAGAGCCATGTTCTTATGTGTAGAGGTTGCTAGGGTTCAAATTCAACCTAAATCACAGTCTGTACCATCTCTGGCAGCATGGCAGCAGTCAATAGGATACAGTAGTTCCAGGGCCAGCTAATTTATGCACTTAAGATTTTTTTTGGAAAAAAAAAAAATTGTTTGCATTGACACATATTCATCGGCTCTGAAAATGAACATGGATTTTGTGGAATATGCACACTTGCAGCAAAGAAGGCCATCAGCCTTCTGGGCTGCATTAGGAGGAATGTTTTCAGCAGGTCAAGGAAGTGATCCTTCCCCTCTACTCTGACCTGGTGAGACACATCTGGAGTTCTGGATCTAATCCTGGACTCCTCGGTATAAGGGAGACAGACATCCTGAAGCAAGTCCAGAAAAGGGCCATGAAGATGAATAAGGAAGGGTTTGGAGCATTTTTCCTATAAGGAAAGGCTGAGAAAGCTGAAACTGTTCAGCCTGAAAGATGGGAGGCTCAGGGAAGATATAACTAATCTATATAACTGATGGGAGGTAGTAAAGAAGGTTGTGCCTGATGCACCACAGTAGTGCTCATTGAGAGGAAAAGTGGCAATGAGCCCAATCTGAAATACAGAAAATTCCACTTAACCATTAAAAAACCCCATTTTTCACTCTGAGTGTGATCAAACATGAATCTCAGTCCTTGGAGATATTTGAAACCTGACTAGAGATTGTCCTGGGTGGCCTGTTGTTGCTGACTCTACTTTGAGCAGGCACTTGAACTAGATGATCTCCAGAGACCCCTTCCAACTGCACTATTATGCGTGATTCTGTGACCACTGTATTTACTTCAGCAGTGCCAGTGTAAGGGGGCTAAAATGTAAATGGCACGAGGCTTTGTCTGCAGCATCTATTTGTAGTATTCCTGTTTGATTTTAAAACACTTTGAGTTGTCAGCCTTTCTACTACAACTTTCGATTTACAGTCTGTGAATGAGACCATCTAAGACAGAAATGAGAACTGGGTATCCTAGTCTGCTGACAGTCAAAAGGAGTGAGATGCCAAACAAAGCTTTCTGTCCTTAAAAACTTATTAAATAAATAATTAAATGTCTACCAAATTATCTTCCTGAAAGTAAAAGCAGTAACTTAAAAAAAAACCCCGTATATTTTGAATGTGTTTGTTTTAACTGTGTTGTATATTCACAGATAGAATTCTAAGTTTTAAGAGATTTCTCCAAGTCTCCAATTCTGTTTTAATGTATTTGAACAAGTTGGAGCACTTGGCAGATATACTTGATACTGCTTCAGAAAACACAAGTTAATGAGAATATTAAAGTTAGAAAGGTCTATAGCTGCTATCAGATTGTTCAGCATCCACCTAATCTTAGCAGATTGTATCTGGAGAATGTAAATTCAGTGTGTATTGCTTACTTCATTATTGTTGGTTAACATTTGTTTACACACAGCTTGAACTACAAACTTGGCAGTGAGATGTAATGGATCTTTCCAAATTTTTGTGAAAATATTTCTGTAACTGAAATTCATGAATTTGAGATAAAAATGAAGACTCACAACAACTGGTTTCTTCTACAAAGCTCACATTATGTGTCATAACTATTCTAAACCAATATCAGTTTGAGTCATGTTATTTTCTGATTTTGTTATAAAATCGATTACAGTGTTGTTGTTCGAGTGGACCATATGTTTTTCCATCCCTTTGGTAAAAATGGTTGGCTAGAAACCTAGAGACAAGAGATGCTACGTTGTCTAGAAATCAGTTATAGATTTAGAGAGGGGAAGAACTTCTTCAAAGAAAAGTAACCTCTTCATTTCCCTATCAGGTGCAAGAATATCTTCTGGCCTGTGAAGTAGTCATGAACTCACAGTTACATTACCCTATGCCTACCACTTTTCTACTCACAACATTTCTTGGTCAAGCCTTGCTAAAGCATTGATTTCTTTTTAAATAAACTTATTGTGCAGTAAAAGAGATTCACAGGGTAATGTCCTCTTCGGTAAAGTGGCATTTAAAAAAACCACAAAAGATTCTTCAAATATTTTTGCTACCTTTATCGTTAGACAGTGGCTTCTGTCTTTTCTGAAGGTTATTCAAAAAGCAAATGTGAAAACATTGCATCAACTTTTTTTTTTTTTTTTGTCTTCTCCCTATCTGTTTTTTCTCTTCACCTCATATCTTACATATAATAAAAATCATCACAAAATTTTGGTAGTGCTAGTCCTGCTATAACTACTTTCTTTTTGTAATTCCATTTTAAAGACATACACATTCCTACTCCAGCATGCCTTAGCAGCAAATACATTTCTTGTATTTTTAGTTGGTGTAATCAGTTAAACTTGTCAGTTTACTCACTCCCGTTTCTTATCTGTGTCTTATGATAAATTGCACTATAAATCCATGTCACAAGCCATTTAGTGAACTTAGATAACATTAGGTCCTATTTTTGTTTACTTGTTTTCTTATGTGGCTAATATATTATCATTAAAAGTTTTAAAATATGATTTAAGATGAGTTTAAAGCAATGGAGTTGGCTCTTTTATTTATTTTAAGGTTTTTTTAAACTTATATTTTGATACCTGATCCCAAAAGAACACTGCTCAGAATCATTAACAGCAAATATGTGTTTACAGCTAGTTTAAATCAATTGCTAATTAACTCCACAAGGCAGAAACGGATTTCTGTTTAGCACTGAGTTTGCGTTTTTCCTTTATTCTTGACACTCACAGGTGTGAGGTTCAAGCTACATTAGCATTTGCTCTGTAACTGCCTGATCCAAATCCCACTGAAATCAACATAAATTTAGTGGGAAGAATTTGATGGGAAAATCTTCACGAAAATCCTAAAATCTTAGAAAAAATTGTTAGAAGGAATTTCTGGAAATCTGTCCTGACACCACTCTCAAATCAGGACCAACCTTGAGGTTAAATCAGATTTTCAAGGGTCCAGTTACATTTTAGCACCTCTGCAACGTCTTTGGTGCACCTCTTCCAGTGCTTCACCACCCTCATTTATTTCTACCCCCACGCCCACCACCCCTTTTTTATCTCATGGAGCATCCCTTCCTACAAGTTGTGCCCAACGTCTCTTCTTTCATTGCATAATACAACCAAGGGTCTAGCTCCATTTTCTTTAAAACTACACTGTAGGTAACTGAGGAGAGCAAGTACAGTCTGTCTTTACTGCCTTTTCTTCAGAATTAATGTACTCCCAACCCTCCTTGTGTATTGCATAACATATGTAATACTGTAGGCATAAGAAGTAATATATATATATCACAGCTTTTTTCTTGTTCTAATAATAAAAAACAAGATCAACACAAAACAATCAATTGTTGATCAGTTTATTATTATTCATCTCAAATGCAGTTATTATCAGGGTAGCATAATGATTCCTATTAGAAGTTTGTAGCTGATTACTGTGCACAATCTTGCCATCATTTTTTTGTGCAAAGCTCTCATTACTTTCAACAGGAGTTCTGCAAGGTAATATGGTCAAAGGTCAAATTGAATTGGTCAACTTTATTCAGATTATGCATTTCCTGTCTTATTTTTTGTAATTAATAAAATTCAAAACATATATAATAACACGAATACAAGCTGAGAGTTGTCTTGTGGTGGTGATTTTTATTTTTTTTTTTAATAGAAAGCAGCAATGACTGTTTGGATTCATGGTGGCCCAAAAGAAAGAAATGCATTGTACAAAAATAATTGTCAGATAAAGATAATGTGCATAAATGTTTACTTTATAAGTAAAGTATTTATTTCATATATGTCTGGAGACATGTACTATTTTATTAGACATATATGTCTAAAAGAAACAACATGCTATTGGATTGTTTATGATTTTAAATATTTAGTTTTAGTTTTAATAATCAGTAACTCATAACTGAAATTTAATTACATGAGTTCATCTGTTGTAAAAGCCTAACCACAATGATTCCAGTAAAAATAACAGCTACAAAATTATTTCTCAGAGATTTCAGGAGAGAGTAACAAAACATTAAAAAAAATAGTATATTTGTTTTCAAAAATTGTATTACAAATGATCCCATTTCTAGTCTTTTAAAATGTTCTATAGCCTGTAGATGGCAGTCTTGTACCATTCATGAAATCACATACAGCGCATTTACATATATAAATACGTATATACACAGAAAGAAATATAAAATATTACGAAGGTGAGAAGGAGATGGCGTTTGCAGGGTTTTTCATTTTATTTTCCACATCATGAGACGGTAATTGTATAAAGTACAAATTTTCTGTAAATCTGATTTAAATCTTTCTATGGTTCTGCATTTTGTATATTTATGGAAACTAATTTCACTGTCACAATGACAATAACACAAATAATTATCTCTAAAATATTGCTGGTATCTAGGAGAAAATAAGTGCCTCTGCAAGTGATGGGATACTGTCATGCTTCACTAGGCTGAATGAGTTAGACAGTTTCAGAATTGAACATTATACTTACGAGTAATAGGGAACTTTCCCTTCATGTGTATTTCTAAAATTATGGTGGCAAGAAACTTTGCACTTAGGAATGTAAAAGTCCTAAATATCAAGCAAATTTTATTTGAAATAGTGTGGAGCACTTGGTTTTAATCTGTGAAACAGAGATATAAATTTCATATTTGTGCACCTGAAAAAAAAAAAAAAGAATAAACGCACGCACACACAAAACCCAAAACAACAAATCAACCAACCAAAAAAAGAACTACCTCAAAAAGCTTCTGACAGCAGTATCAGGAAAGTAGAATTACAGGAAAGTATTTTCTCAGCTTACACAGTAGGCAACCACACAACACCTTCACATAGTTATGCCGCAACTGATAATGCTGCATACATCTTAACAGCATGATAGAATAAGCACAGTATGCAGCAATTTAGGAAAAGGAAAAACAACAACAAAACAAATCAAAAACCAACACAAGATCCTTTAACCAGTCTTGTGACTTTTTCTGTATGTGTCATGTCCTTTTTTATTAATGGGCTTTTCCTTCTGCCTTTTAAAAGATTTTTAAAGGTACTATAGAAGGCTATAACGTAAGAATCCTAAACAGATACTCCTCCACAATGTGGCTTTGTCTTAGTGCTTTCAAGCCTTTCTGGTTTGCAGAACTAATTTCTACTTTCTTTTTTAGATGAAATTGGTTCTGATTGATGGTCTGATGAAGTACTCTGCATTTGACCAACATGTCCACATTCTGCATTTTGCTGATGCATCGCATCTGAAGCATTACATTTCACTGCCAAGATATAAAGAGGATGGTAACAGGAGAATAAAAACTAATTTGCCTCAGCAAAATATAAACACTCTTGATATTCAGCCTCTTTTCCTTAGCCTTCTACTTGAGGCGGGCAAATCTTATTTTCATTTGTTCATGAAGTTACCATGGAAATATATATTGGCCAATATAAATAACTTGTTAAAGGATTTATTAAACATCTTATATTGCAAACGCAGCCTCAACTTTTTGTTCCACTTCCTTATCCTAAGCAGAAAGTATGCCTTAATTATAAAATCACCGTCTGTGAACTAGGTTCCACTACAGAATCCTCTACAGAGTTTCTTCCTCATTTTAAACATTCATTTTAGTCAAATTATGCCAATGTTTGGTTTGGTCCTTATTTGTTGCTCATTGTCATTTGTGTAGTTACTACTTACAACATGAGGTACTCAAAAAGAGCTTGCAAATGAGGATGTCTAGTTTCAAAGGCTGTCTGGTGTTGCACTGTGTCAAGATTTGCCTGGCAGAATTTAGTTCAGTTTCTCTGTGGAATGTAGACACATATACTCCTTCCCTTTCTAACTTAAGTGCCCTAGGATATGGTAAGAAATATCAATATAAGTTGATATTTGAAGTGCTGTGTACCTCCACTTTTTATTCAGCATGACAATTTGGCCTGATTATGCTTTGAACATGGACCAGAAGAAATGGTAAAGCATAGGAAATAGGGAATCAAAGCTGTCATATTATGAATTTTGTAGTGTTTATGCAGAGAAGATGAACTAAATGCTGAATCTTAAAGCATGATTTGAAGGAGAGATATTTTGCACAGCATACAACATACAAAAATAATATTCTTGGATTAGAGCAAATGTGGGGAAAAAAAAAACCAACAACCAAAAACAAACAGGAAGAGCTATTTCAAGGAAAAGAAGCAAGTGGTAGGAGGGGAAAACCTTTAGTCTTAATGACAGTATTTAATTACTGAATTGTGAGATTTGGTTAAACCTCTCCATCTATCTCAAAATATATTTATTATTCTCCGTTAACCGATCATTATAGAAATTCCCCTTTCTGTATCTTGATCTCCCAGTAGTTCTTCCACATTACTTACAGAAAATAATCAAAATAGTATGAAATAAATACAGATTTAATATAAAAATTCCTTTTCACTAGGGAGAAATCTTGGATCTTAGCCAGTACAACATTTTGGTTCTTCAATATAAATATAAAGGAACAAAGTGAAATCTTAAGCTATCTGAATGAGAGGACGATCCAAGACTTTCTCTTGTGCTTAATCTAAAACACACAGCTTGTATCATGTAATATTTCATGTCTCAGATTTCACTCTGAGATCTTAGACATCATTCTTTTCCAGTGTCCTTTCCATGAAAAAGTACATGCAATTAGAGAGGCTACAACTGAATACTTAGCCAATTTCAATCGCTCATAGAGGCAATAGGATATTTCTTCCCATCAGTCCCACAAATACTGAAATCTCCATCCAGTATTTGAAAGGCTTCCCTGTTAACAGCAAAGTCAACACTCAAACATGTGCACTTCATGTATGCACTTATGGACTTCATATGTTATATTCACCACTATACTGGGTAAATTCTGTCATCAGTGAAGTCTTGTCTGCATCCAAAAGCAAAGCACAAGTCTTTGCATTGTGGTGGTTATTTTTATTTCTCCCACAGGAGTTTCAATCAAAATGCTCTTAATTTTCACTTACTATTAATAGATACATTAAATATTCTTAGTGATTATTCTTAATGTAGTTCATAATGCCAGAGTATGTGTCAAGTGTTTTACTTGCTACCATACTGCCTCTTATACCTTTTTAAGTATTTTTATTGGTTTTGTAGTAAACTGCCAGACCTTAATTAAGCTATTCTACAGTATCTTGATTTTCCTGCCCAGAAAAGTTGTTTCTCATCTCTTACATGTATATACTCCGCTAAACTTCTACTCATACACACAGTGGATTCCATGTAGCCACAAGATCTGCAGCTGGCAGCATGTGCTACATACTAGTCTGTCTGAAGTAACAGGGGACAATTTGAATTCTGGGTGTAGCTACTATATTCAGTAGAATTACACCTGAGATTAATTTGACCTGAAAGGTTTCCTTTTCATCAGTGACACGGAATTGCTGCTATTCAAAATGAAAGATAAGCACTAAATCAAATACAATCTGTATCAGCTTGTGATGAAACTGGACTATAAATTGGATGGTGCTGGGCTAAACTACTGAAGAAAATCTGGGTAGCCAGAAATCAAGGAGGGATACTAAATCTGTTGATCTATAATGTCAAAAACTTGGAGGTCAGTCCATTTCCTTCATCAAAGATGTAGATGTGTTCATCAGAGCTGATAAACCAGTAAACACAAAACCAACTAAAAAAGTTTTAAGACAATCCAAAAGTTTTGGGACAGACAAATTCAGATTAAGCAAGAGGTAAAATGCTTTCTGAAGAGTTCTAGCAATGAAATATCTTTTTCTTTTACTTGTTTGGTAGTAAAATAGGTGATCTGATTCACACAAAATTAATTTTACTACCAATGTTATAACAGTTATTTCAGCAGTTCATTCAAGTTCTGTTACAGGAGAGTGCATGAAGGCTATTTTGCCACATCTAGCAGCTGGAAACAATTTCTGCCCAAGTAAATTAAGAAAGATTTGTGTTAAAATTAATGCAGTTTGCTGGTGCCGTTTTGAGTAAATTAAATATGGTGTAGAGAGGATATGTTTTCATGCCAGGTTAAGACTGTTGTCAAATAAACTACCAAAATACACTTGGTAGACAAGGGTTACACTTTAAAAAAAACTAAATTAGTACAACAGGGTGTTGTTGTTTTTTTAAAAATTTTAACAAAATATGATGATAGTTAACATATTCTATAACACCATCAGGACTGAGAAGCACAGAGCATTCCATAGCCCAGGAACAGACATTACAGTTATCATATGGTGATATCTTTGTTGTGCAATCTTGTTGAAGGTTTGCTGGACCTTGATACAAAATAAAGTTTATCACAGCATACACGTTTTGTGTCTCTGCAGAGCCCTCAATGTGTGAGTTTCCTGGTTTTCCAGGGGTTCAATTTACTCTCATTTAAACAGAATGTATTGTAAAGTAAAATTTATTGTCATATCTGGTATATTGTATACGATATACAATTTTCCACAACTTTAACAAATATATAGACACAGTATAAGACTAGCATACTCTTTACATGAACCATTGAAAAATAACACAGTAGATCATGTAAGGTAATTTAAAAATTGAAGACTTACTTCTGCTGCTTGATCTAGGAAATATTTTACATGAAACAGACTGTGATTCATCATGAACCACAAATTTATCACATAGTAGTTCTATTATTAAAAGAGATATTGCCTTTAACAAAATTAAGGCATATTATGCTTTTTTGTTTGTTTGTTTGTTTTTGTTGTGAAGGGATAGCTAGCATTAGAAAGGAAGAAGAAATCATGAAGAAAAATTTGAAATCTTACTTATTCATATTTTACTTTCTGTCTAATTTTACTGAATCAATCTTTTTTCTGATTATTGTTTTAGAAGATCTTTTACTCTCTTGTATCCTGATTGGAATATCTCAGATGATTTTAAGAAGAAAGTATGGTTTATGGGAATTCTGACTTGTAATATTCTGATGAGAAAAAACCCAAAACAAACGCACAACAAAACATAGCAAAACAATAAAAAGGTGTGGAAAAATAAGAATTAATGCCTGTACTGGGAATAAATTAATAATCTTGGAATAGTATAGTATCAAAAGGCAGCATCTAGAACCAATTGTTCTGGAGAGTACCTCCCTAGCAGGAATAAGTGATTTTTCTTCATGCTTTCTCATAGCAGCTTCTGTTTCTGTTCTAAAGTCCCAAAAAAATTATTGTTAATTAGAATGAAGGAAAATGGCCTTTCTTACAAACGCTGCAAGATAGAAGGCTTATAAAGAAGTAAAAGTGCCACTCTTTTTCCATAACCAAAATAATAGGTGTAAAATTATTAATTATCCAAAACTAACAGCAAAATAATTAAATGCTTCCTGTAAGTTTCTATGCTGTTAAGACTAACATGCCACTCCTTGAAGTGCTACTTGTGAAATTCATGCTGTTCTGAGATGAGATCATATTATCATAAAACAAATAATTCAGTTGTGAGGTTGAAAAACTTCCCCAAACCCTCAGGCCTCAAAATGAATGACATTGAGAAAAAATGTACACCTATGCTTGCTTTTAGTACACCTTATGGCTTAGAACAATCTACCTTAAGATCAGCAATATCTATACATTTGTGGAGGACTCAAATATTAATGACATTAAAGCTTTCTACTTTTTAAAGATCTGTTTTCAGATATCTTATTGAAATTGGAGCCAGAAGCATGACTGCTACATTTAGAACTGATAGAATAATGGCTTGGTTTTTTTTAATTAAACATAAATAACACTTCAGTTTTTCAAACAGAAAATCTACTAGTGCTGATATATATGCCAGCTAGGACTTCCTGCAAGTGAAAATGTAAACTGTTGGGTCTCAGTACTAGTGAGCATCTAACTACTTAAAATTTCATTTAGCTATAAAGATTTGACATTTTTTCAAAAGCAAGGCATAACTTTAACAGAATTAACATATCCCTAGGTACAAGCAAGAAAGAAAAAGATGAAGAATAAAGGCAAAGAATAAATTCTAAGAATAAAGGCTCTATACACTGTAGGAACAATCATAAGTTTTATCTTGCTATTCTGCATTATACTTGGCAGCTTTAAGGGCAAATTATTCACAAACAGCTATGTCAGATCACAAGTTCTTGCTTCACAATGGGCCAATCTATTTGTCAGGCAGTAAAGACAGAGTTAAAGAAATCTCAAGTGTTGATGGCATTGATAAAAATCAGCTCAGTCAAAAAAAACCCACCCTGGAATTTGTGAGATATTTGTCCACTGATTTTGATGAGAGCATTATAAGACCTCATAACAAATATCTCGCTCATCATTCATTTGGGAATATACACTCTATACGAGAACACTGTTCTTTCAACAATTAAACCCCATAAAATGTGGTAGAGGAAAGTTTACTCCATGGGATTAGCTAGGATTTAACAGAAACAGTTGTAATTCCCTGTTTCTACCACAAAAACTGGTCAAACTTTAGTCTCAGTGGTGGTTATTAGACCATCAGTTCTTCTGAGCCCAGCCATATCCCAGCCCCAAGTAGGCTGCTCTGTTGCCCCAGAGCTGCTGCTTTCTGTAGGAGGAAAACACTTCTAGGCTGAAAGGGCCTGGGGTTTGGGCGCCCCAGTCTGCATATGATCTGGACAAATAAAGGCATATCATTTTGGGAAACCCTACTGTATGTTACAGAATGACAGAACCACAGAATTGTCAAGGTTGGAAAAGACCTTGAAGATCATCCATTCCAACCATTAACCTAACACTGACAGTTCTCAACTACACCATATCCATCAGCACTATGTCAACCCGACTCTTAAACACCTCCAGGGATGGGGACTCCACCACCTCCCTGGGCAGCCCATTCCAACACCTAACAACCTGTTCTGTGAAGAAATACTACCTAATATCCAGTATAAACCTTCCCTGGTGCAACTGGGGAAAATCTCTCCCTTGAGGCCATTACCTCTTGTACTATCGCTTGTTACTTGGTTAAAGAGACTCATCCCCAACTCTCTGCAGCATCCTTTCAGGGAGCTGTAGAGGGCAATGAGGTCTCCCCTCAGCCTCCTCTTCTCCAGATTAAACAACCCCAGTTCCCTCAGCCGCTCCTCGTACGACCTGTGCTCCAGACCCTGCACCAGCTTCGTTGCCCTTCTCTGGACACGCTCGAGTCATTCAATGTCCTTTTTGGAGTGAGGGGCCCAAAACTGAACACAGGAATCGAGGGGCGGCCTCACCAGTGCCGAGGACAGGGGTAAGATCCCTTCCCTGCCCCTGCTGGCCACGCTATTGCTGACACAAGCCAGGATGCCATTGGCCTTCTTGGCCCCCTGGGCACACTGCTGGCTCCTGTTCAGCCGGCTGTCAATCAACCCCCCCAGGTCCCTCTGTGACTGGCAGCTCTCCAGCCACTCCTCCCCAAGCCTGTAGCGCTGCTGGGGGTTGTTGTGGCCCAAGGGCAGCCCCCGGCATTTGGCCTTATGGAAACTCCTCCAGTTGGCCTCAGCCCATGGCTCCAGCCTGTCCAGGTCTCTCTGCAGAGCCTCCCTGCCCTCGAGCACATCAACACTCCCACCCAACTTGGGGTCATCTGCAAACTGACTGAGGGTGCACTCGATCCCCTCGTCCAGATCATCAATAAAGATGTTAAACAGGAGTGGCCCCAAAACCAAGCCCTGGGCGACACCACTCGTGACTGGATGTCAATCGGATTTAACTCCATGTTCCATCTCTCAAACAATATGCATCATTATTGCTCTAATTATAAATAGAATCAATAATGCTGGTTGGTACTTCGCCAAAATATTCTAAGGAGAAAGACACTGAGGTTTCATGCAAATTTTATATTAAAAATACCAGCTGTATAAGTTGTAACAAGTGGATGCATGTTCACTGTATAGAGTTTATTACCTCCAAATCAGCATTGTGGGAGCAGGCTTTTAGTAAAGACTTGGCTTAAGCACAGAGACAAGCTTACCTACAAAAGAGTGATTGTTGAGCCCTAAAACATGCACCTTTAAGTAATGTCTCTCATACATGGATACCTACTAGTATGGGTATCTTAATAGCTACTAGTATAAATAATGTTATAAGTTGGCTAGTTAGAATAACTGCATGGCAGTAAGGTATATTATTTCTTATTTCTGCTTCTGGGCATGTATACATAAATCCTGACAATGCTGATCTGCTGAGCACCAAAGCCAAGTTATAAGTGTAGCTGAATTTACATAGCGAATATGGTCAGACTACAACAAATTATGCATGAAGAGTTTCACAGAATACTCGCATCAACCATGGGAGGTCTAAATTCAAAGTATACAACTCATAAAATACCCTAGGCAGAAGACTAACAGGAGTTTTGCATTATTGAATACCAAACATTTCCTATTGGAAGTATATGCAATTTAATATAAAAAGGCATACACAAAAAAATCCCAGCAGAAAATGGAATTATATTTCTGACTCCAATTAAAATACATGAGTTCTCTAAATTTTGGATGATATGTAGATTCATAGTTCAGATATTACAGAATGTAGCTGTGATGGTTAATATTTCCTCAGGAAGCGGAAGACCCAGGTTCCCTCTGGACACCTGAGTAAGCATGAACAGGGCATCTCCTTCTCAGCTGAAAACTGAAAGCTGGAAGAAAGCCTGAAAGCCTCTATCCAACAGAAAGTTTACAGTTCTGAATTACAGCTTGAAGGAATTTCTTAAACTTCTATTACAGATGGTCTGTGGTCCCAGTCTAGTTCACATTACTTCTTCCTTAAACAACTACACAGATGCTATTCACAGATTTAATAACAGTCAATCGTTTAACATGATAGACATTGTCACAGGTGTAAGGAATGAAGTGGAGCTTCCCCATCATTGCTTGATCATGCTCTTGCTATGGTTTTAGTTTAAGCTTGTGTTCTTGCTTGCTGGTGAGTGCCCAGTACAGTTTCACTGCCTGAACACTTAATACTATCACCCTGGCACTTGACTAACCTCTTCCACAGATTGTACAGGATCGCTCAGCCTCTGCGATACAGCATAGAGCATTTCACCTCGATTCTGTTGTAGAAGATAACCCAAGTGTCTTGGCCATATGCACAGAAATGCTTGAGTTAGGCACTTACCTGAGCCATCTTACTTAAAATAGAATGTCCCTAATCAAAGAGAGAAATATGCACCTCTAGTGGGCTATTTGGCCCACTAAATTCCTGACTCACTTTGCAAAGGTCTGCAATCACCCTCTGCTGACCATCAGAAGAGTCCTAAAGAGACTAGGTTTCTAACCGAGGCATTTCAATTAAATGCCTAATATTAGATGGTTGAAAACTTAGTCCAACATCTGAGTAGATCTGGGATTCAAAAGTATCTGTCTCCCAGTTCACCTCTATAATCACACCTCATGTGACAATATTTATATAGCAGTAAAATTGAGAGTAAGAATATTCCAAGTGTACCTGGGTTGTGATGAAAGTGAAAGGTTTTAGTATTAATTTAGCAAATAAAAATGCTTATCTTCCAGTTAAATTACAGGACAGAAATAGCCAGAGACTTTGAAAAGTGTGCTCTTTATTATAAAAACATCTCAGTTCATAAATTCTGTCCATCTTAAGGCAATTGGATTTATTTTATTGAACTTCCCAAATAAAGATTTCTTTTTCCTGTACTGACTGAAATAATTTCTGCTTAGTATTTTTTTGCTGCATTTATTTTCTTAACAACTACTGGGCTGATGAAAACTCACTTGTCACACTGCCGAATGATTATAATCAACTGATAATTGAGGCTTTGTGCTAGTTAGCCTTTGCAAATTCAATTTCTTTAGCTAGAATGGTATAATTACAGACAGATTTATAAATCAGTATTACATGCTAATTACCAATATCAGAAAATAATAGCTAAAATACTGTCCTGAATAAACTGAATGTTAAACATCCACAGAATGCATAAATAAATTACTCTGTTCTTTCCCTTGTCTCAAATTTTGAAAAAAAATACTTATATGCTATTCAGTCACATAGTATAATTCCTACATTCAACCAAGTTGTCAGTTTTGGATTTGTTTTGTTTGTTTTTACAAATTTTGACATATTAAAAAGACAGAGATTTTAGAGGAGCACTCAACAATACTGTGTAAAGTCAGGAAAGTTCTCAGGTTGTTTATTTCTGCATTTTCATAGAAGGTAATCACTGGCACCTAATCTTGATTGCAATCACATTTTAATGACGTTCCTTATCCTCCCTAATCTTTTGGTTTATAATTCTCTAACCTTCTAGTGAATTTAAAAAGAGAGAGAGAGAAGGAAAGAGATTCCGTTTGGATGCGTGGTAATTGGCAAAAGGCGAAAGGAAGAGTCAATTATCTCAGATTATTAACACAGACATGCTACATCTGGTAGTGACTGAGTCTGTCCAGAAATACCTACCAAATAAATAATTAAAATCAAGTGTTGGCAGATGTGGATCTCACCTCTCATGATTGCTTTCTCATGATGTACAGGATTTCATAGAGTTTTTAACTTTTTTTGGGGGGGTTTTTTTTGGTTTTTTTTGTTTGGGTTTTTTTTTTTTAATAATATATTGGATGTTGAAAAGGTTGTATGAAAAATATGTGGAAACAGACATCTGTTTATTTAGATTTTCCCACTTGTACTGGTTTAAGCTCTGCTAAAATGATGTAGAAAGTAGAAACAATCTGTATTCTTATTGTGCACTTATAGCCCTAAAGGAAAACCTGCTGCGATTGGCTGCAGATGGCTTCATCTCAGAAGAAGAATGTGCCTCCTAACAGTCCCTTGTTCTGTATGCATGATCAAACAACAGTCAATGGTTTCCTGTGCCTCATTAGCTGTGGTGACAGGAAGAAGTATGATTCTCCCAAAATACCTGCCCTTTCTCCAAACTAAGGTAACACTGCATGGAGGAAACGCTAAGAAACTTGAATTTTATGGTGCTTTATTTATTTCATAGAGCAAACCAGGAAACAGCAACAAATCAACAAATTATAAAACTATTGCCAAATTCTTGACAGGAAATTAAATCATATTATAGTAAACTTAATCTTTTGATATGCACTTGTTACCTTCTCTCAACAAATGGAAAGAAGGAATTATTTCAGCTGAGCAGATGCTAATTTTTAAACTTTTTTTTTTTTTTTTTAGTTATAAAGATATGACACGACCTTTTAAAAAAATATGCCAGTGATGGAGATTCACAAACGCTGTGGTATAACTTGGTATGCCGGTAGACTAGGATTTCCTTGAATACCTTGTTAAATGTGCTGTGTGTTAAACTGCAAGGGTAAAGACAGGGCTGAAACTTCTTGGATATCTGTTGAAGCAGTGATGCCTGTGGATGTTAAAAGGGGAACCAGAAGATATATTTAAGGTTCATAATTTTTTTTTTTTTCTGAGTAGTTTATGTAGTTGTAATCAAGTTGCTCTTTCTCCCTGTAGTTTTCCACCATTTCTATTATGTCTCTGTTTTGCCATGCTTACTGAAATTCATATAATCCTGAAGAACATGTTTAAAATGAGGAGCTGGTGTGTACCTTGAAAGATCCTCTCTATTGTCTGTAAAGGAAAACCTTTTGATTCAAATGTGACAGCTATGCTAAATTCTGCCCAGGTAGTTTCAGTCCTTGTCCTTAGACTAATATTTTCCAGTTTAAACACTTATTTCTTCTACACTTCACCCAAAAAAAAAAAAAAAAAAGTATGGTAATACAACAACCACAAATGTTACTGCAGTCTAATGAAGCATAGTTTTTTACAATTGTGAAAGATAGACTTATTTCTAACCTTCAAAGTTTCTGAGATAACAGACTTAAAGTCTTTTGCAACCTCGACTGCTACTGTAAATTCAAATAGTTCCTCCCTGAAAACATACAGCTGGCAACCAATATATCTAGCGATACATTGTCCCTGTTCACAAGGGAAGTATCACAACGAATCAGTCCCCCAAAATTCTTCTTAAAAATGCTGTAGGGTGTATTTATGAAGAACTTTTTCATGGGAAATATGTCCTACACAGAACAAATGATGATATGGTACTGTACAGAGATTTTGTTGGTATTTACTCAGAATAAACGGTGTAATAACATGTACTTTCCACTCACTCTTTTATTTTATCATTTGGAATTCTGTGTTACATTCTAATAATGCTTCTCCTGAGTGATTATGATTCCTATAATCAGATTTATTTTTCTTCATATATATGGTGTGGGTTTTTTTCTCCCACATACATATTAGTGTACACATTTATATAAAACTATAAAATATTCTGGCAAGGTAGATTAAGTCCTTCAGTTGAATATATGTGCCTAATTTAAACCTCACTTCAAACATAAACAACAAAATAGATGTGCACGTATTTTTGAAAGGATTGACAACATAGAATTTTTCATTCCGTAGAGTTGTAGCTGTCTGACTCTTTAGAAAGCCAATTAGCTGCCCCAATCAAGTGCCTTAAGAGTCTTAGAAGCCTAATATAAAGAACCAATTAAAAAATTTGGCTATGTGTTTAAGAAAAACTTTAAGTCATAATGCCAGTTACATGTGTACTAGGGTAATTTTGTTTCATGTACTCAGTCTGTAAATACTAAAAAAATGCATATGTTACATAGTTTGTGAGAAATTATGTTGTATTATGAATACCAGACTTTTTCTTTTTTTTTTTTTTTTTTTAAAGAGGCTGCAGTCTGCCACACGTTATACTGAAAACATTTCTAGACATCAGAGTTATATTTTGTCCTGTTATGTTTTTCTTCACTGGCTAAACAATTCAGTGCTCAGTTACAGTGGGCTGAACTGAAGTCAATAGGTTATGTTTTTCCATCTTTCTCATACTTAGTCATATCTTACATTAAACTAGGCATAAGAAGTTTATTTGTAAATTAAATTAGTAATAAACACAAACAAGTCATAGAATTTAATTTTTTATTTTTAGTAAAAGTAATGAGAAAGAGTGATACCACTGTGTTTGACTACTTAAACAGTGTTTAACTGCAAATCTGTGTTTAACTGCATAAGACACAGATGATAAAACCTCAGCTTGTTTTTTCAGTCCAGTGAACATGCATGACAGTCATTAATGGGATGGACGTTAATTCAGTTCCCACCTCTTAGAAATCTTTGTTGGTTTAACAGATAGTACTTGTTTTGTGAGGAATAGGTAAATGATTTACTTTATAGGGTAAGCTAACAAACAATTCCAATTCAGAAGCAAGTTCTTTCTTTTCAAATGTCTAGCTTGTAACAAATTAAAATAATGAATAAAGAAACAGACAGTTATCTTACTATGGCACAATAGAAGCACAAAATAGCAAAGTTTTTTAAAAATAATATTTTTTTTAGAAGGAGTCTTTAATAATGTCCTTCCCATATACACCACCCTTCCCAACTGTCTTTCACTCTCTATCCTTAACTTTGTATCAGGTTGCAGAAGGGCATCAGTTACTCAGAATAAGAAGTCACATAAAGCAGTCGGCTCTTTCTCTGACTCTTCTCCCGCAGCTGAACAAAATGTGGGTCTGGATGGACCTCAAGAGCCCAGAGTGTTGCAGAGGGGCAGGCTAATTTCTACTCCTTTTATGTTCCTGGAGAGGGCTTCTGGGGAATCGACCCTGACAGCTAGTTGAAGAGATAAAAGAAGATAGTAGTGGATGTGGAAGCATAGGGAACAGTTTCAGGACTTCATGTGCAACACACACCTGCCTCTTCAGCCTTCCCTTTGACTGGAGACGTAGCAGCTTCAAGTGCAATTGCCTTTTTCTGCTACCTTTCCTGCAGTGTTGAGGGTACATCTTTTAAATATTTTCTTGTAAAGAAAATCTTGTAAAGAAATTCTTTACAGAACAAGAATTTTAACTGATAAAGACGTAGATAAAAGTATTAATGTTTCAGCTGTTATAACCTAACAGTATGAGAGCAGCAAGGATTGTAAGCAACAACAAAGTACTTTATGAGACCACTGATGTAGCAGGAAAGAAAGAGAGGATTTTTTATTCAGCATGCCTGAAAAGACTTGGCTGACCTTTCCCATTACACTTGTGGTAAGTGTAGTGGGAATTGTTAAGGGTACTCTTCTCGCTTTGTTCTGCAGGGGTCAACTGCTGGTCACTTCCTTGTGTTGTCACCTCTACTCCACAGGTCCTAAATATTATTTTGTCTCAAGTGGTCTGATTGATTACTACAATTACATTATTCTCAGAGCAACTGTAAGTGGTCTTTAGTTTGGATTTTGTTGCTTCTTGTTAGATCTGATGAAAGGATTCTGAACATGAGTGTGAACATGCAAGTGTATGTGTATACATTGTAAAAATCTGTGAGCTAGCAACTAACAAAAGGTAATAAAGATAAGCTCAATTCTAATACCTTGTGTTTGCATGTTGTCTGTCCATGTATCCATATTTCTATCTATCTGATCTCCTGTCAGGATAGTGTACAATAACCTCCATCGTCTATACGTTTTACAGTGCTAGTGATGAATTGTTAGGTCTTGTAAGTTACTTTTTTCCTTTAAACCTTGCATAAAGCAGTTGTCTTTGATTCTTCATATTGTATAGTTTTCACTTTGATTTCCTCCAGCCATAGAAACAGCACTGGAAACTTTCTGTTTCAAATGAATTCATATTGTATATTATAATTCATGTGTGTTGAAGTATGGCATATCAGCATAGTGGAGTTTTTCTGGTAAACACTGTTTAAATGGTACAGAATAATGCAAGAGGCATAAATGATCAATTAGTTATGTAAACAACCGACACTTTATACTAGTCCTTTTGAAAATGCTCTTTTTATATACATCATAAGAATAGTATAATGTATGCATCCTATGTTATGAGATAATGACACATAAGATCATGTTCCCATATAAAACTGAAATGGGATGAAATGAGGATTTGTTCTTTTTAGCCCCATTACAGATGGGAATAACTTCTGTGAAACCACTTTTTGTCAAATGAGAAAACAACGCAAAGAAAACATAAGAAAAAAAGCCATTCTAGGCAAGTACACTCCAGCATGTGCAGAGCTGGTCCTTTTGCAGACTATAAAATCTGAGGCCCTGGCTACATAATACTTGTGAGTACTGTGCAGATATCCCCAAGCCAGGACTCAAAGAGAGCTCTGACACAGAAGAGCTTTTGTCATATGCCCAGGCTAATTAGTCAGGCTGAAAGGCAGACCATGCAGTCTGAAGTCACTGAGGTGTGGATGCCTTTGTACAGCTTCTGGGATCAGAAGAGTGTGTCTACAAATTGCTAGGACCAGGGTTGGACTGTGATTATGTGTTTAAAAACAAACAAACAAACAAACAGAAAACAGAGGCAGCAGGCAAGTTCAGCATTGAACTGGTGTTCATTTACATTGATGGCTCTACTGTTGATGACATGGCATTGGGCCCTGTCTATCACCACCCCGAGATAACGTCCAGAGCTGATTCAGGGGAGATCTATGCCTACAGGTAGTGTGGTTAAGATTGTGCCAGGCCTTAAACAATCTTCCAGCAAAACAGGCTTTATGTGATCAGACATCCATCTTTGACCCAAAGCAGAGCACACATCACTGTGATTTCCTGTTATCCAAACACAGTCTTCATATTAAATCAGGCACTTAGAATGGAAAAACAAGATGTATGAAATATAGGAGTTGTATTTCCAACCTACATCTAATCAAGGTCCAAATTCTTTGGTGTCATCATCATAATTTTCTGCTGCTTGCCTTCAGGGTCAAATGATGGTCACTGGCTCTATTTTTTTAGCAGCACAGACAGATACACATCATGATAAAATGACAAATAAGGTGCAGTGCAGCAAAGCTTCTGTTTAACCTTTAATACATATTCAATGAGTTTAAAAGCAATTACTGCAGACAAACTAAATTTCACAGGCTAGAAAAGAGGCTTTAGACTGGAATGTACCGCTAACTTTCCTGTCATAAGACAAATTTAACATTGTTCTAATGTATTTTTAAATGATCAATTTAGATTTAGTTTGAAACCTAAAGATTTCTGTCAGGAAAAGAGAGTAATATCCCAGTGGGAGATTTTTTAGACTGACATGACCTTATCAATTTCTACCATCATTCCTAAGCTGTTAAAAAAAATGCATCTTCTAGAAACTTTACAGAAGACTTTTGAGTTATAAAAAATCCAGTAGAGAATAGGTATTATAGGTTCCCCTCTGTACTGATCCAGAGAATGGGTTGTTAGAGTCTTCAGCTGCAAAGTCATGGATTTTTAGTTCAAGGTTTTAACACAGGAGGTCTCCAGTTTGATCCTCATGTGTCACCCCAGCCTAAGGCTGTCATGAAGGCACATTTGTAAAAGTGTACAAAACAGTGAAGAGAAAAATGCAGTCTGAAGTAAAAACAAGTCAATCAATATTGTTTCAGAGAAAAAGAAGACGGTAGTAAGTCATGAAGAATTAATATTAATTTACAACTGTGTGGAAACAAAAAAGAGAAATCATGCCTGGGGCCATGACCCTCCAGCTACATTGTTTATTTTCAGAGCTGTTTTCCTTCCTGAGCCCCACTGAGATTTTTAAAATTTATTTATTTATTTTGGAAAAACATAAGAAGCTCTTTCTCACAGAAGACGTGTTTCCAATGATTTTAGGAAAAATGGTTGGTATTTTTTTACTCCCTGATTTCAGTTTGTGGGCAATGGTGGTTTTTCCCTGTTCCTTTCAAGCATTCCGTCATTTCCTGATTCACTGAGCATCCACAGAATGCTAGATAGTTTGGGGGTTTTTTTTGAAAAACTGCACACACATGAGCAGAACAATTTCAACACAGAGAGTCATTTATGTTTTATATTTTGTGGGTTTTCGTGGATTTAACTTAGAAGTAATAGTGTCCTGTTTGGGTCTTCTCCCTCTTTTTGGCAATTTCCTTTTGTGGATATATATTATACTTACATCAGTGTATTGATTTGCAGAATATCTCTGCTATTTGTAGGTGCATAGTCTTCATTTGCTGCTCACCGCCATGACAATGACTGGGATTTTATCACACCATCTGTTTGAAACATAGACCTACCTTGATGAATAAAGGAAAAATATGCTATTATCAGAGCCAAAATTTTTCTGGTCAAATGAGTATCATTAAGACATATGAGGCAGAACATGACAGATCATCTAGGGTCCATTTTTCAGCAATAAAAGCTAATTATTACACTGACTATACAGGTGAGCCTAGAGATTCCTAGAGAGAGTATATTTGGTTGTTTTTTCACTGGGCAACTCTCTGTAAGAAACTCTAATACTTGATATTAAAGTAATGCTTCATAAAATCTGCTGTACTGGATAATAAATAACAGGAAAATTCTGGTGCTTCTAGGAGGAGGGAGTTTATCTGGAGAGATATTGCAGCTGTAGTGAGAACGGCAGTTTTGAGTGACTAGCTGCTGCTGTTACTGCTGTCTGTCCCATACTCTTCCACTCTTGCTACTTGTTCTCCATTCTTTGAGTGCCATTCAGTTTGGCTTGCTAGAGGAAGAGATCAGCTTAGTTACATGTAGTCTATTACTCCAATTTCATGACCAGTTATTCATATGATATAATTTTCTGAA
Organism: Athene noctua; assembly: GCF_965140245.1. NCBI lineage: Eukaryota > Metazoa > Chordata > Aves > Strigiformes > Strigidae > Athene > Athene noctua. Next base: position 226,333,148 of record NC_134037.1, on the reverse strand, counting down.
ATTTAAAGGCATTTGGAAGAAAATTTCTCTGTCTCAGGCTGAAAATTTTTTACTTATGGAAAAATGCATTGTTTCATTTGCGTTCAAAAGCAGATTATAAGCATTTCTGGAAATTACAGGTTTTTTCTATGCTTTATGATGCAAAGTTTGGTAAAAGGTGGATAACATTCACATTTAGGCTAAGTTTCTGTATTTTCCTCTACAGTGAATAGTCCTGATACTCAGTGCAATGTCTTTTCTCTACTCTGTGTGCAGCAGGAATTCTACAGAATTCTATAAAATGAGTTATAAACAAGTAAGGAATGCCTATGTACACAAAAGACTTGCAAAATGAAGTTACACAAGCAACTTCAAATCTGTCATTTCTTATCATCTCAACAACTGTGCCATCTGTAGTGTGGTACATGGTTTCTGGGGAAGTCTGCACATATTTTTAACATGCACTTGATAACAACAAAGATTTATATGATATCTGCAATAGGAAATTGGTAGATTTCTCATTTCTTTTGAAACTTGGCTATCGCTTACCCAAACCCTAGAGAAGGAAATCATATAATCTACTTTTAAACATTCACACTGTAAACATTTATATCTGAGCTAGTCACTATATGCTCCTTTTATAGTTGTTCCTCAATAGAGACAGAGTAACTTTTAGATACATTTTATCTGCTTTAGATGACTATTTTGACATGAAATGAATTATGTTCAGGAAGTTCCTGTTTTTTCTCTATTAACTTGAAGTTTAGAATGACTAACTCAGGTATAGAATTCTGCAATGTATACAGCTACACCTGATATGAAATCCACTACAGGCAACCACTGAAGGAAACTTCTGGTCTGTCTTTGCACTTAATAATCTCATTGCATAGACCTGCCTTTGAATAAATTCTGTCTTTCTTGAGTATAAGGCAAATACTTGCCTCTGTGATTTAATCTAGAATGGTACAATTATTTATGCATCAAATTGCTATTATTAGCTTCGGTGTCTCTCCCATTTTTATGTTTGCTGCTGATTGTGGAAGGAGGTAGTAAGCATTCATTTATTAATTGTCTCTTATTAATAGCCAATCCTATTAGGGAAGGAAAACAAGCATTTCACTTCCTTGGTTTGTTCATTTTCATTTCCTCCTCATTAACACATTGCCCTTGTCACTCAAGGAAGATCTCCATACAGAGTTAAAAGCAGAGAACTCCAAGACTTCTTTTTTTTTGGTGTAAATATCTTTACATTGCCATATGCACTCCTAGATGTGCAAAATTTGGCAAGGATGAGAGGTTTTGTTTTCTGGAGGCTTCTCCTAAGAAGAGTCTGGAGTGCACAGAAGCCACAAACTCTACTGTTCGTATTTGAAACTGGGAGGGCTTAGTACTTCTGAATGGTTTAGAGCCTATTATCTTTCAAAATCAGCTACCCCGCCTGCTATATATAGTAGCAAATTTTGTATATATCATTTTAGGAGCTGTATCAAGATCTTGAAAACTGTTATAGAATCTGAGTCGCATTACACTGAAGGGGAAGTACTTTGAAAATGCAGTTCAATTTATTTGAAAACCTAAGATATTCATGTTTTACCCCTAGGGAGGATGGGGGTGGGGGGTGGGGTAAGACATTCATATTACAAATATAATAATGACTGCAGCCCTCCATTTGAAAGGACTGTTAGTCCAGAGAGCTATCAGTGGGTCACTGATAACTAGTTGTGGAATAACACTCATATAGGTAGAATTCCTGTCTGAGGGGAGCTTCTGAACCCAAGAAGGCACTGGCAGTCATGATCTTTTTGGAAAGTGTTGTTAGAGGTCATTTGGGGCTTAATTGCTGTTTGCAATCCTATATCAAATTATTTTTTTCATATCAGTTAAATTTTGCTGCACCTCTTAGAAGTGAATAACAATAAGACTTTTTCTCACGTTTTATACAATGCTGCTGCAATAGAGACACCATTCCTGCCATGTGACAAGATGATCTATTTAAATAGAGGAGAACTGCTAAGAAGAGGAACTTAGAAGTTTCAGAGGCAGTAAGGGAAGGACACTTTTGCTGTCCTGATATATTTCTGTAGAAAGGAAAGGATATATTAAGAAGTGCTGACCAGCTAGATTCATTTGCTAGAAGGTCACTACAGCTTGGTTCAGAAAATGGCTAAATACTTTCACTAAATACCTCTTGCCTCTGGGAAACATTTAATTTGAAAAGAACAACTTTTGCAATGAAATACATTTTACATACAGTGTTATAATCTGTTCCATATTTTAGTGGAGTTTCAGTGGCAGGACAATAAATGTGCAAGTAATAGCTTGCATGATAGCTACGATGGATTTTGTGTGTGTGTGTGTTAAATGATAGACATACACCTTGGCATTGAAGAGATTTTAGTATATATTACAACAAGGAGTGGATTCCTCTGAGAGGAAAGGCACTAATCAGGTTAAAGGAGTTGATTTATTAGTACATTATAAATCAATAAAATGAAGTCAAGAGATTCACACAAACTATACTCATGAAGGGTTTTTTTGAGAGTTCTAGATGTCGCAATCTCCCTTTGCATCTCCATCAGCATAATGGGAACTGGGACTTATTTAGCACTATTCAAGTTCTTTTAATGGAGCTGATTATTATTTCAGCCTAAGACTTGTTCAGCACAGTAGGGAGGTCTAACATAGCATGAACGAAGACCATTAATGTTCCATGGCTAAGATACTCATTTTAGGCCTTCTATAATATTTTAATGCACTATTTATCAGAATCTACAGTGAAGGTAAAAAGTATTTGCCTGAGGAGTTTATTTACTGTTCTTTTTGCATATTTTCTTAGAAATATAATGAAAACAGGAATCATTTGCTCATCTTTTTCTTTTAATGGAGGTTAATTAGATGATTTATTATTATTATTATTATTATATGAGAATTGTCAAGTATGTGTGTAAATCTGTTATTCAGAAAACCTATTACAGCCACATTCCTAATATACAGACCCACACCACAGGGGGTGAAGCAATAAGAAACAGTAAAAATATAATTCCTCCTATTGCTTCTCAAACACATGGTCTTTCATAGAAATCTAAGGGATTCTGACTTCTAGTGCACATTAACTCTTTCCTGTTTCTTGCTCTGAATTTCATACTGTGGGACCAAGAAGACAAATGTTTTTTTGGTTCCCATTCTCCTGGAAATACACACTGAAGTCCCAGAAGTTGATGCTCTACTCTCCATTCAAAGCCCTAGAAGAGACTGCAAAGACTTCTAGTGTTCTTGGGGTAGTAAGGCTGACTGCCTAACTGTAAGGGCTATAACATTTAATACTGTAACAAGGAACAGAAAGGGGTGTATCTTGTGAGGTGCCAAGTGATTTTAACTCTATCTAAACTCAGTGGGAACAGAGGGAGTCAGCATACATTTGGATTACGTTCTAAGATAAACTCTTCTGTGCTTCAGTCGACTGTAAATAACATACAATAGCATGAATTTAATCTAATAATAACAATGCATAGCAATCAGAAATGTTCCATAGTAAAAGCAATGAAATTCTCATGGAAATGGATTGAGAAATGCATCTCATTTGAGCTATCTGCGCAGCCTCTATTAGCAAAGCAGCAAGCAAAGCACAAATACCATAAATAGCTGAATGAGGTACAGATGCCCTTTTCTAATTCTGTGAACCTATTTCAACCTCCTACATTTGTTGAGAAAAAACATTTGTACATCAACACAGTAGCAATTTGTCACTATAACTTCAGAAAAAAAATCTGAGTAGTGTAATTTACCAATAAAATAACATCCTTTTTGTGTCCAGTGAAACATTACTTACATTATTACTGAAACTTCCTTGGTAAAATTTTGCCTCCATTGTCATCTGTGTCTATGCAATGACTTTCAGTTAACCACATAAAATTATGTTTTTCCAGTGGGTAGTTTTAGAAGCCTTTACTTCATTAAGCTGTTTGGTTTATTGTCCTCTTTTTTCTTCCTTTCTTTTCTTTAAGTTTCCAGGAAACACTCTACATTATGGGTGTAGATACTTGCTGATTTTCCTGAATTTAAAAGAACTTATTTGTTAAATAATGCATAGAATCACTTTCCGAAACTTTTTTCCCGAATTATTCTCAATCTCTAATACAGGAGTATTTGACCTATGGCCTAAATACTGCATAAAGCTTGCAGGACAATTTGTTTCTTTCTGTTTGTGGTATTGTATGCCTGTCTCCCAGCTCACAGTTTTTTGGGTCTGTTTGTTAACATTATAGCTGGTACATGTTTTGGTCACCGTGTGACAGAGGATGTGGCATCTCCAACGCTAGTCACATTCTTTCTTATGAAATCCTGTAGTTTTTGATGTTCTGCTTCAGGAACTCTATCCAATTCAGGCAAGAAATAGGAAAAACTAATATGTGTATAGAAGTCAGATATATAGTGTAGATACAGAGTACCTAGTGTTATAGAGCGGGAGAGCAGTACTCAGATTCTCTTGCTCATGGAAATCAATATGTGGCAGGGGGGATCACAGAGCCTGTTTTAATTTCCTTAGTCTCTTTATACAGTGGAAGGACCAGTTTTGTTAAATTATTAACAAAATATTATTAACTCAGGAAAATAAGATGATAGTATCCTGCTTCTCTGTGGTTCTTTCTGGCTTTCACTTTTTCCAGGTCTCACAACATTTAGCTCTTCTGTAAAGCTGTATCATCATCTGATCTTTCGCTTGCAGTCTGTTTATTTTAGTTATTTGCTAAAAAAAGAAAGCCTGAAAAAACCCACAAATGTTCAGTAACAGAAAGAGAAATGCCATACAGATTTATTTTTTTTTTACTTAAATTGAATTATTTTAAGTGATTCTGGGGTTATTTTTTAGTCTTAGTTCTGATTTCTGAATGCTTGCAATAATCATATCTTCCTTTCTAGACATATTCTAATATATGTTGTCAGAGTTGTTTCATTTCTGCTTTCTGAAATCTGTCCTAGAACATGTCATTTTCACTGCCTTTCCTTCAATAATTCTACAATTAAAATGTGTTCCTGAAATTGTACTGGCTCCATCATGGTAAAATTTTTTATCATGCACTCACTGTCTGTTCTTCATAGCTTCCTCTTTCTTTATTGCGTTTTCCACTGCACTTTATCGTAATCAATCAGTACTGCTGTTTTTCCCCGTCCTATCCCATCAGTTTAAACCATTTTTCCTTCTCTCTCACAAGCCAACTGTATAAAACATAATTTGTCTTATCTCTCTTCCCAAAAAAGCATTTCCAGTCTTTCACTGGAAAAAGATTCTCCATGTCAGGGAATTTTCTTTTGTAATCTTTTTCTTTTCTCACTCAAGAAAGGCACACTGCATACATCCAAGGGCTGCATGAGGGAAACTTTATGTGAATAAGAGCAGTCAGTTAATCCATTGTGACGTTCTTGGATTTCATATTCTTCTAAATTTAAGATTACTTTTAAAATTTTCAGAATAATTAGTTCGTAATTTTAGTTTTTGTAAGAAAAAAATCCCATGTATCTTTGTATGGCTCGTATGCTTTAGTTCTCTAAAATAAATTATTTTCTGCACAATGACTGTACAATACTTTTAAAACAGGATTCAGCCACAAAGCTTTCATAAAGAGGAGAGGAGAGAATGCAGAAAAGCCCTTCAAACTGCTCACAATGGACCAATACCCAGCCAGTCCCTGATGAATGGCAACCCTGTCAGCCTTCCTCCTCCCCACCCAATTTTACTGCTAAGCATGGTGTCATGAAGTATAGAATATCCCTTTGGTCAGTTGGGGTCAGCTGTCCCAGCTGTGCCCCTCCCAACTTCTTGTGCACCCCCAGCCCACTCACTGGTGGGGCGGTGTGAGAAAGAAAAGGCCTTGATGTGCAAACGCTGCTCAGCAATAACAACAATATCTTTGTATTATCAACACTATTTTCAGCACAAATCAAAAATCTAGCCCCATACTAGCTACTATGAAAGAACTTAACTATATCCCAGCCAAAACCAGTACAAAGTGTTATTACTTTCATTACAATCTCTAGAATGTTTTTTGTTTGTGACAATCAAGCAGGTTTGCTTTAAGGCTGAGACAAGAATACAGATTTATGTATAATCTGAGACATAAACTTTTTTTCTATCACAGAGAAAAAAAAAACCTTCTAATTTCAGTGCATAGATTAAAAAAAGACACAAACTAGGAAACTATTACACTTGGAGCTGCATGGAAAATTTCCATCTTTAATAAACATATAAATACAGCGTAAATTTTACAAAATACCTGAGCAACAGATTGTGATCTGGAAACAGACAGAAGTGATTAAGAAAAGAAGCAGAACTCCTGTAATAAATACTTAAGAGCACCCTTGCTATCTTCAGCTTTTGTGTCCCTCAGAGTGGTGTCAGTGCCTGTAGGAACATTGGAAGGCATTGCTTCCTGGGCAATTTCTGCAGGTGGGAAAGGGGAAGCCTCCCCCAGTCTCTTCCGTCTCCAAAGCCTGATCCAGCTGTGGTCTTGCTGTATCAAAAGCTATGTACCCAGAGGATGTTTCCATAAAGAGAGCAAGGATCCTGTAGAACTGTCATATACATGAGAATTCACAAGTCAAATGGAATACCTAATTGCTTTTTCTGTTTCCAGTGTTATTTGAATAAAGTTCTAGAGGAAATATAGTACAGCAGAAAGCTGTATTAAATGATAGGAAAGCATACCATGGGCTGAAGGGACACTTTTTTTTCTGAGAAGGAATAAGTGTGTGGTTTTCTGCAGTTTGACTGTAGCTGATTTACAAAAAAATGATGATGTGGAAGAAAGCACAAGACTCCTGCACCACTCTTCAGGCACTCACAAGAAAGATGTGGAAGATACAGGTTTTCTGAGATATGACTCAGCTGTAGCCCCAGTATCACTTGCAGCTGCTCTGAATCGCACTGCTATTGTGTGTCTTTGACCCTATTAAAACAGTGAGACTTATTCTGCATGCCACTGACTAATTTAAACAGCTGCCAATATAAGAGAAAGAAAGAGGCAGAGCCTGATATGGTGCAGCTATGTCTGGCCAGAGTTTCCCTTTTCTTGGGAATTATCTGTTGTGTTTAGAGACAGTATAGCTATAAGTGATGCAAAACCAATTGTTCACTTGAAAATCCACTGATGTATTTAATGTCATAAAAACTGTCAATTAGACCATGCAGCAAAATAATACAAGATAACCAATCAAACATCAGTTAGATAGTAGTTAAGTACACATAGTTGCAAGTATACTTACTATCACCAAGTATAGTTTCATTATAGCCCATTTGGATTATTTCAAATGAATTTTTCACCTGCATTTTGTAACATGTAGACTGCTGCAAAAGTTATTTGTCTAGTAATCCTCATATTTCCTTTAATGACAAGTAATAACTTAAAAACCAGACTGAGTATACTGTGCTGGATCACAAACAACAACTGACTCAAAATTAAATAGTCATCTTAATCATATTGTCTGTGCAGGTATGTTCACTCTGGGATTATTTTTTTTTTTCTTTTTTATTATCACAGCCTTGGGATGCTGAGGCCTGACTACAGAAATGTTGAGAAATATATGCTTAGTTTTAAGGAGAAAATGGTATGTCCATGTCGCCAGCTAAGATGCTTGTTAGAGGTTTTTATTTCCTTCTCGGAGGAACATAGAATTATTAATTTTTGATCTCCCTACAAGAATTTTGTAAGAAATGAACACTAAATTGCAATCCTTATAGCAAGCATTTCTGAAGAATCTACATAACCAGATAGTGATGCCATATAACTGAGATTCCATGTTTAGTCTCCTAACTTTGGAAAGAGAAATTAAAACAAGCACATGTAATATGATGAGAGGACTGAATAGCATGCAAAAGTTTTGAAAAAGGCTGAAGAAAAAAGAAATCCAATCAGCTAACTGCAAAATGGATTAATATGCGACACAAATAAGATAAATTTACAAACTGATCAAGTCAATCTAAAATAATAAATTTTATTGATATGTTATTTATTTTCTAGAAAAGGTTTCTGTAACAATGATGCTTGTAATGAAATTTTGGACTTTTTTGACGACCCTGAAGAAGATGGTCCTTAGTGTTAAGTCAGAAGGTGAAGAACTTGACCAAAAGGAGATTCAACACTAATGAAGTAAGAAATCTTGGGCTGGAGGAAGAGGAAAGGGAAGTTACTTAAGCATGAATTTGATGTTGCACTTTTACTGAATTTTCTTTATTAATTTGTAAAAAAAAGGGATAGTGTGTTAATGAAATGCCCTGATGACACAAAGTCACAAATACTACAGAGCGAGACAGGAATGAGTGGTATAATAAAGAATGATGTTCATGAAAAATGTCTGTTTATATCTTGTCTATTATTCATATAATGTAGAGTTTATTAATTTATCCTTTCATTGACTAGAATCCAGAATTTACTTTTTCCTGTATATATTTGTGAATTTACTACTTTATTATTGGACTATCACTGAAGTGGAGGTAAAGGAATATAATAAATAAGTGCAAGGACTAACAATACAAATTTTTCCACACCCAGGGTGATGATCAGACTAAGCAGAGAAGTGGAAGATGCATATATTTGCCAGTTACATTATCAGTTAGAACCACCAGTGTGGACATAAAAGAGGTAACTGAAATTCTAGAGTGCATCAGGCAAGGTATTTTCATCTAACTTTAATGTAATTTTCCAAAGCCTAGGATATTTTTTATCTATAGGAATTTCTAAGAATATGTTCAAAGATTGTCATCATGAAGTCAGACCACAGTACATCTGCAGAAGGGCTATTACAATGAACAAAAAAGGGAATACTCTAACTTACTGAATAGAGCAAGAGAGCTTGGCAAACCAAGTCTGAGAGAATCTATGATTGCTCTCTGAATGTATATCACAGAAGTCAATATCAGATAAAAGAAAAAATATGCCAGCCCAAAGTAAAAAGCTCAAGGGCAAATTTAACCAAAAGAAAGTATTTTAAAAAGACACAATTTAATTTAGATTGAAAATCAGCAGATTTCTAACCATTGTAAGACCAAAATAGTAAAATATATTGCAATAATAATATTAGGAGAAAACCCAATAAATATTTTTTAAGGTGGAAGTATTAAAGTTAAGAAAGTACTTAATCACCTGCACTGGCAAATCATTTGGCTAGGTGGCTCAGGAGATGTCTCTTTCTATGTTTTACTTAGGTTTCTAAGCTTCTCGTATCTCTTCTGTACTGTAAGAGGGACTGTCACTAGTTAAGTACCACACACCATGACCTACAGTTACAGCTACCACACTTCTGTACCACTAAAAAACTATAACGTCACATTAGACCTGGAATCTGTCTACAGTCACGAAGGTCTCCTACCTTTTTACACTTTGAAATATCAGAATATGTTACTGTTTACTTCCCTAAGAAAAAAAAAATAAAATCAAAATACAGATATAAAATAAATTAAAACATAAATAAACATAAATAAATAGAAATAAAATTAAGAGGTAGGGACAATCTACCTGAGGTGGCATTTATTTTGTAACATACTTATGTAAATACATGTACTGGTCTAATCTTATTCTTTTTTATATTTTTATACTTCTATTCCTCATGATAGATACTGTAATCCTAAAAAAAAAAAAGAAAAAGAAAAAAAAGCCCTTTAACTATGTTTACATTGTGGTTAAGGAAAAAACGGAAAAAAGCAAACACATACAAGGTCTTTATGGAAACTGATTTGTCTCTAATTTGTTTGGACAGATTTTATGCAAATAAATTTGATGACAAAACAAAGTTTGAATTTTTATTCACAGTGCTGTTTGAGGTGTTTAGTTCTGTGCATGATAACTTAAAATAACTACTAAAAATTATTATTTTTAATTACTATAATTCATAGAAATGTGTAACTGAATTTTGCAGCAGTAAAGAACCCAAACAAGAACCCAATACAATATGCAGCAGTTCTGAAAAGAAAGGAATTATATTATGCCTCTTTTAGAGATGAGACGTGTCATGGAGAAGTGACATGATTTGTAAGAGGTCACACTACAGTCTGGTGGAGATGCAACCTTGAGTTTCTGGCTGCTGTTAACACAAATAAAAATTACTTTGGTAATGCAAGCTAATTTCCAGTATGCAGAAAATTGGCTAATAATGAATCATAAAACCATCACTCAGTCATGCATTGCTGGAAATCATTGCTAGTGGGTTTGCAAGTTAATATTTAGGACCATTGTCAGAAACATTAGTGGAATACCATTGTTCTTTTCACATTTAATCTTTAACAGATGAAAGATTTTAGAATGAAGGAAAAATAGATAAAAATTAATAATAATATTTTAAGTAAAAGATGCAAGATCAATATGATTAGCCTGATTAAACATCTAAGGACTGAAAATTAATTCTGAATGTCAAACACTTTGAACCTTTCCTTTGATGTTTTACAGCAAAATCTTTGTCAGTTTTGTAAGTTTAATAAGCATTCACCTGCCTTCATTCAAGTCGATGTTGTCAAAAAATTATGTTTGTTTGTTTCCCATTTATTTGTCATATGATTGTTTCTAAATACTGTACTGAACTAAGAACTAAGTAGAGGAAGACCAATAACTGATCTCATTGTGAAGGAATGGGAATAAACCAGGATTTACCCAGTAAACAATTTTTTGTTGTTGTAAATTATTTGTTTAGCTATTCAACTTCTTCTAAGTGATATGTAGGCTTTCAAAAACACAATATATGAATTCCTGAGAGGCATGTGTGAGAAGCTTCTAATTTTTAAACAACAAATATCTGTATCTCTTAGTAGTTCACAATGTAATTATTGGATTAACGAATTTTGTAGTCAGTGTTTAAATATTTGGTAGTGAAAGAGAAAAATTGTAAGGCTGGAGCCCTAAAAATATTCTTCCATATTAGACTACTGTTATAAACCCAAATACTTGGATTCTCTGAATTTTAAAAATATTTTCCAAGCTATGCATTATGCTGCTTAAAATCTTTCCAATATTAAGCAGTAAATCTTTTTTCAGATATCTTATCTTTCATGTGGATATTGTTCTTTTGAATTTCTCTTGAAATTCAAATTTGAAAACAAATGTCCAAGATACATCTTATCTGCTTGCCATACTTCACCATTCTTCTTTGATTTCAAAAAGATTCAAAAGATAGGTGGTGAAATATTACATAGCTGTGTACCCTTTCAGTGAAGCTCTTGTAATGTAAATTTGACCTCGGATTTATCCTGAATCCACATAATGAAAGCTAGAGATTCTGTGCAAGAGAATAATGAAAAGTAAAGAAAGAGAATATAATCCAGATACAATTTATAATGTAATTGTACCAAGGCAAATGTCTTGCCATGATGTGAATTTAAAACCCTGAATCAAGTGAAGGTCATTTTTAAGTTCTATACATTCCCTAAAAATACTGCAACCTCTATGGATGATTCAGTCAAATGCATATAATTCTGTGTTTTCTTCTTTTAAATGATATTTTCATTTTTACCTAAATACCACATTAAATATTCCCTGCCATAATATACATTAGCCTTATTTGACTTTTTTGTTATTTTCTAACAAACTTGAAGACTATGAAAAATTCATTTAACTTCATTCAGGAAGCATCTATGTAAAATCAATTTGTATTATTTTTATATATATCTCTCCCCCCCCAAAAAAAAAAAAAAAAAAAAGGAGACAATATATGCTAAGCATATTCTTTTAATACATTCATGTATGTATGTGCATGTATTACTAAAAGATTAGATGTTTTACTTTTTCGTAACATCAGTCCTCACATAGATGTAAACCATCTTAATATAATCTATAACCATTTATAAAACAATTACATTGTAGTGTTTTCTAAAATAAATTGGGTGACAGTCATTATTATTATTTATTATTTATTATTATTACTGTTATTTTCCAGTGCAAAAGATAAACTTCACAGAATCATGAAACTGATTCAAGTAGTATTTGCACAAGGCACATTGGGTTATAAGTGAAATCCTACTTATTTCATGAATAAACATAAATAGGTGAGCAAGTTTTCATTATGGGTTAACCACAGAGAAGTTTAAAATATGAGGTAACTTCTTGAAACGAAAAGCATAATTTAAAAGATATAGCTTACATTGTATTTCTGGAGAAATGCAGCTACAATCTGTGCTATCACACAGTGGGACTACAATAGAAAAGAAGTTTAATACTGAAGAAAGGCAGCTTCAGAGCAGGTAACGTTGGATATTTTGGTAATAAAGCATTTGCAATATGCTTTAAAATTACTAGAGTTTGAGACCAAACAAAAAGAAACAAAAGAAGCAGGAGTAATGGATGGAGCTCAAGAATTTCAGTCCATAAAATTTTATCTGATAATTAACATTTCATTATCAACATAAACCAAGAATTTCATTGTCAGGTTGATTAGAAATTTTTGATCATAAAAACATATAGTTTTTTACTTCCACTGTTCTGGAACTAACTTTATAACATTAATTTTGGATTTTTGAAGATAAAGTAACAATTAAGTGATTTAATTTCTGAAAAATCTACTCAGACACTCACAAGGATAATTGCCACAACTTGATTTTTTTTACTTTGTTTTACTTCACCTGAAACAAAAAATATTTCTGATTTTTAAAATATTGATAGATCAAAAAGCTAACACAGAACTCTGCATCAGTACTCAGTTCCAATAATGGTGTATTATAATTTCACTAGATGTTGCTAAACGGCCTGAGGATTGAAATGACAAATATGAAAAGTCATAGCAGAGTTAATTTTTTAATTATGGAAATTGCCTATTCCAGAAAGTGTGTTTTCTTTTTCTGCTTTACATACATTATGCTGCAGCAGGAATGTTTCTATACTGGCATTGGTGCTCTCTGAGATGTGCATACTGTTAAGATACCAATTGTCACCTGAGAAAGGCTATTGTTAGGTTTTATATAAGCCTTTTTGTAACAGACTGGCTTTTGATATCGATTGCTCTGTATATCTTTTTTGATGGAAGGAGGGGGCTAAACATGTTTTTAAACAAGACAGCTGTCCCCAAAACCTCAAGAAACTGTAAATATCTAAAACTTGAAAATAACGTGTGACCTGTGCAGATATATTGTTTAAAAAAGTATGGATATTTGTCTTGTGATACATTTCATCTTTTTAAGACTAAAACAAGGTTAGCATGTATCTGAGATTTTATATAATTTTGAAAAAGTATAAACCCATATGCTTTCTGAGAAGAGACACTTTATTACAGCAAAGAAAAATGTGTTGATCTACACTGCAGTGATTAGACCATTTGTCAGATACTGTTACTGTTTGTGATAACATTTACAGGTCAAACACACAAGTTTTCAGCTCCCATTGGAATCAGGCCTGTGAGATAGAGAATGTATTCCTCTGAATTCAGGGGATGGCTTGAAATTATTATTTCTTTTAAACGTTGCTAAATCCCCTCCCTTTGCTCCACCTTTCAAAATGCAGTATTATCACCAAACAAAAAAAAAAAAGAGGGGAGGAGAGGGAGAGGGAGAGGGAGAGGGAGAGGGAGAGGGAGAGGGAGAGGGAGAGGGGAAGGGAAGGGGAGGGAAGAGAAGGGAAGGCAAGGCAAGGCAAGGCAAGATGGAGTAATGTATCTGTTTGCACCGGAGTCTCTTTATAAAACTGATGCCTCCTTTAAGTATGTATGTCTCAAGAAGAGTCTTACTACTTTTCCATGTTAGATACAGACTGTAGAATGGTGTATCATGGAGTGATTAATTTTTTCCCAGTTGCCCTTTTAAACAGTTCTTTTCATTACATGTTATTAAAGAAGCTCAAAACTCATATTTCTGTATAAGAGGATGAAATTTTATGTATAAAAATGTATATTTTGTCATTGCTGAAACAGTTTCTACCTACAGGGAATGGTAGTCCCATATATTAGATACCATTCAGTCCAAGCTATTCCTTGTCCAATCCCCACTGCCTATCTCATGTATTACCTCTTGAACATCAGTTCCACTGAACAAAGTATCTACTCAGTAGAGCTGATTGTACGTCCTGTGCTTTTCAGGGCAATGTGAAGTTTGCTCATACATCCTTTCACTAGCTTTGCTCTTTGAGTCAGGAGAAAGATGCGTAGGTGTGTCAGAAGTAGGGGCCACTTACCTAAAACACTAAATTAGCTGCATCACACCCACCTTGAACCTCTATAACTACTTTCAGCAGAAGGAATTAGAAAGTCAGGGTGATGAATCTTGGTGCTTAACTTTTCGGCACTGCAGTATCAAATGCCACAGAATCTGAAATTCATTGTTGGATTTTGACCATGACCTTTAGAAAATCAAGTGTTCGTACATTCTCTGCTGCTGAGTGCATGAGTGTAAGCTCACTGATGAAAATATGGCTGCCTGTAGTTCAGGGTGAAACTTAACCTCTAGTTTTAAAGTGACAAGCCTGGTTCTCAGTTCCAAAATGCTCCTTTGAGACTGCCAGATTGATAATCTTGTTATCTTTAGCAACAGACAGATTAACTGCTTCATAAAAATCAAAACCAGCTTTTTGTCTAATGTGCTGGAATGGGAAAATACCAGATATTTTATAAGCAGATAATAAAATTAATTCGTATTAATTAATTAATTAATGTGATAAATTTGAATTATATTAAAGCAAGTCAAAGTTTTCTATTAATATACAAAATACCTGCCTCACCAGGGCTGAAGATTCATCATTATACGATGAAAGTGATGAATATATTTTAAACAATATAAAGCATGAGAGAATTCAAAATATTGAAGCATTAAAACCTATTTTGAAGCTTGCTCTCCTATTTATTGTTATTCTTCAAAAAAAAGAGAGGTAAATATGATCCTGATATATGGTACCTGTATTCCATGTTACCTTAGTTTGATGATTGAATCTGTAACAGGTTTTGACTTTGGAAAATTACCCAGCATGTTTGCTAATTATAAGGAGTATAAACACTAACATTTATCATTTTAGACAACAGACCGTGCATGAGTGTACAAAACCTGTAAGGCACTAAGGCTTTGAAGACTAAAAGAAATCAGTACATACTTAAATTGAGTGGGCTTCTTCTTATCTAGCTGAAGACAGTGCAATGCGAACATCTCTGTCTGATGTATACACTTTATTTTTTACAGTCAGACGCAATTTTGTTTGTTTGTTGTTGTTGTGGTTTTTTTTTTTCTCAGGTCAATTCAGCCAATGTATTTTAGATGTCTGCTTTAAAGTGATACACTTTATGCTCTAGAGGTGCCTATTTTTCCCCAATAGTTGTAAAAGTAGCCTGGGGTATTAACTCACATGTCAAAATCTATGTATGATCTGTGAATTTCTAACAGCACTTACTTTAGGTAAGAAAACACATTAACTTATTTAAGGAAATCTCTGTTTCCTTTTCCTTCTTCTCTTTCTTTTCCCCCAAGGCAGAATTAATATTTTTGAAGTTTATTACACACTGGCCAATAATACCACTTTGGACTGTGCTGAGATTTCCAGGTATCTGAAAGACTATTGCCCAGAAATCCTAGACAATTAGGTATAGGGTGTGCACAGAGAAATTCTTTATCGTATTACAAACTCTGATGAA
Source organism: Athene noctua (assembly GCF_965140245.1). Taxonomy (NCBI): domain Eukaryota; kingdom Metazoa; phylum Chordata; class Aves; order Strigiformes; family Strigidae; genus Athene; species Athene noctua. The sequence continues at coordinate 226,317,587 of NC_134037.1, read as the reverse complement.
TCTTAGCCAAATTATACTGACATTGTAGTCATTCTGTGTATTCACAGTGAAATCAATGCGTCTGGCACATGCTAGAATTACTGTCTTTGCACAGATTAATTGTCCATGCACAGTAGGTCCCTCTGAAGTGTCAGGCTTCTACAACTTTTGAAAAGATATAATATGGTCAGTTTGAGTTTCATGAAAGTGTTCTGTGGGATTTGATCTGTCATGACCAAAAGTCAATGTCTTTTCTTTGCCTTTTGAAATTATGTTCTATTATGTGCTTTACTCCAGATGTTAAGACACCCACATATATACACTTTTCTTCCAAGCTTTTCCCACTATGAGTCAGAATTTGACGATGACAAAGATAAGAACCAGTCTGCAAGGGAGAAAAATTGTTGCAGCAAGCAAAATTTATGCTATAATCAGCATCTCCTTCATCTGCTGTGATTCACACATTTTGTTTCTGCAAAGTGCAAAGCAGTTTCACTGAAAAAGAAAATGACTGGTTTTCACTAGCTGAAAAACAAGTGGGGAAGCACTGCTGAAAAGTGTCCCTCTCTGTCCCTGGCTATTTCATGGCACCAGAGAAACAAAACAAAATAGAAGAAAAGAGTAAAGAAACACTTCTAAACTTCCCATCTTTCCTTTAGATAGCAACAATTCTGTTTAGCCCTAGCTCTGCTCCATGGATTATTCCCTGTGAATTGCACTGCTGTGCTATCTTAAAATGTGCTCAAGGGAGTTAATAGGAAACAAGTCTTCTGTTTGACATATGAGTTAAAGCAAGAACAGAAGACTCAGATAATCTGTGTTTTCCACATATTCCGTTAGTTTAAAGATTAATATGATATGTTTGTTTATGTAGAGTCATCTTTTTTTTTCAGGACTTGCATAAAAGCAGAGTTTGCAACTGGTACAAACTCACCAAGTCTGAACAAAGTATAAAGAATAAGAAAATATTAAGAAATATATATTTTTTAATAATGATGACATTATTTACAAATACAAAACAAGGTTAGAATTGTTATGAGTTCCTGTTTTTTAATGCTTGCATACACATAAAATGTTTTCTAGAACAAGCAATACCCTACTAGCACCAATCCACTCTGTCCATATTGGTTTAGCAGATCTGGGTCCATTGCAGACAAAGGTAAATTGGACATACAGCAATGAATACGTAAAATCTATGTGAGAAACTATACCTTGTTTTAAAACAACCTGAAATCTACTTCGAAAAAACCTGACTAGAAATTACACCTTTTCAGATTGACTCAGGAAGATTGGCAGTATGACAGATTAGTATGTAGAAGATAATGAGGCTTTCTGCAATGCTATTTTAAGTGGTAAAGTCCTGGCTTATTAACCCAGAATTGTAGGTGAGCCCGCTCTTGCCTTTAGAGTGTTGCAGCTGAGGGAGGGAGGAGGAGGAGGAGTCAATGAAGCTTAATAGGTATAAATCCAAAAAGATGACAAGATAGTAAAATAATGATTGTATCTAACTCCTACAGTTAATAATAATGACACTAATAATAGCCCATACATCTCTTAAAGTGAAAAAATCCTAAATGTGGCACAAAGCTTTTCTTTGTAATTGTCAGCTAAGTAGGCTAAGACAGGTATTGAGCCAAGCCTTGTTTTCTCTTTCATAATTTCCATCCAAACAGAGAATTTTAAATCCAGGAGAACTCTATAAAAAAATGAAGGTTGAGATTTAAAGAGGCTTTTGAAGTCAGATTTGAGAAATATAGGTTTGACTCATTTGTAATCTGACTGTGGAATAATAGTATTTTCTATGACAGTAGTTGCCATGAGGATTCCCTTTTAATATGAAAAATGTTACCAAATGGTAGGAAACTGAGTCAATATTTTACTAAAGTGTGCCAAAGCTGGGTTATTGTCCAGCTGGAATATACTGAGTTCAAGGAAACAGAAAAGAAATAGGTTGGCTAAATATTGCTACCCTTCCTTTACATCAGGTACTTCTCCAAAGGTAGACTTCAGAGTATGTTGTGTCTAATGGGCAGCCAAAATCTATTTTCTCAAATACTGGATTTCAGTTTTTACATATATTTTCATCCTTAGGAATATGAAAGTCACCCTACTGTGGCACTGATCTCTCATGAAGCTGGTTGAGGCATTCAGCAATACTGATGCATCAGAGGAGGGCAATATTCCATGCTATAGCCAAGAAACAGTATTGGTTGGAGAGGGGGAGGGATTAATATATTAGAAGGGAAGAAGTGGTTTAAGTTCTCTTCAGACAGTTGGTTTAAATCCTGAAGCAGGATGCCTGATGTTAACACTGGCAAAAAGAAAATCAGCTCAAAGAAATTTTGATAAACACCTAAAAGTCCACCTGTATCACTGTATCTAAAAGGTAGTACTTCAAACCAATCCTCTGGAAAGCTGGTACCTCTTTAGCTTTCCTGAGCAACAGCATTTATGTGAAGGTCACAAACACAATTTTAAACTATCTTAACTGCAAGTATTACCTAAGTACAGAAATATCAAGAATTTTCTCTTTGTTTATTTCTGCTTATATTAACACACAAGGGCTCAGGAAAAACTTACACCAACATTTTCTGTCAAATTTACTTCTAATCATAAGGAGGGAAAGAAATATAAGCTATGATTTCCCCATTTTTCTGAACATGGATTGTACATTTTGTGGTACAGTGATCTGGAGAGGGTGGAAAAAGACTCTTCAAGTCTTAGCTCAGTGGTGAAGGATTCTCTCAGTAGGTGGCCTGTAGGAGACATATACAAAGCACTTCCTCAGAGGCATAGGATGTCTTGGGATGTGAAGGGCTACTGAGATTTGGTACAGCCTTATGATCCATAGAATAATTCAGGAAAGGCATTGTAATGCTAATTGTCCTTCACAGCAGTTTGTTTTTGGTGGTCTCAAAGGTACTTTTGAGCTAATCAGTCCCTTCACTCTTCTGCTGCATCTGCTGGGTCATTCATGCCTGTTAGAGGTGCAGCACTGAATCTCACATTCATCCTTACAAGGTCAACAGAATTGTTATCATGCAGCTAGTTCATTAAACACCTACTATATTTGCTTCAGAATATAATTCAAGTTAATTTCACTAAATACAAAAGACTGGGGGAATGGGGCATAAAGAGACAGGAAAGATGCTCTGGCATGCTCTGGGACAAAGCTGCTTATAAGTGCATCTGGCCATCAGCTGTGGGTGATGGCCTCTAAAAATGTAGAGGACTTAAGAATGAGGGTACAGTTATATAAATTCATTACTAGTTAAAAAAAAGCAAATATTTTAAAATCTGATGCAGTTTGTTGAAGTCAGAAAAAGCAGCTTATGACTTTCTGTATGTTTATCTATATTTATCTGATACCTCTGAGATGTTTTCCTGTATCACATATAATAACAGTTGTGAATCATCTCAGACTTTCTCTGTTTAAAATCATTGTAATCCAAAATTTCCACTCTTAAGAATTCTAAAGTTAATTTTAGGAAGTTATTCAAAGATAAATTTTGGGGCGAAGCTAAAATAAACCTACTCACAATATAATTTCTATTTAATACTAATAAATTTAGAAAAAAAATCAGTTCTTTTGAAAGGATCAAATTGTCTTTGTTAGATTTTGAATAGATTCCTGAATGGATTGAGCTGAAGTAAATGTCTCTTTTCTGAGCCAAACCTTTCAGTTGATTTGGCGTGCTGCAAGAGATTAACTTAGTTTCACTCACAAAAGTACTTGATCTTAGAACATTTCTAAAAGACTCTCCATTTTACATTCTCTAAGAAGTATATTTATAACTTAATACTATTTTAAGAATAAATTTTTGCTACTTGCAGACTCAGGACAGCTTACTAGCATTATCTAATTAAAAGCTCACAGTTCCCTTGTGAGAGGTAAGCATTAGTATTCTAATTTTACAGATGCAGAGTGCAAGCACAAAAACCTTTGCTTTTGCCCAGGGCCACTGATTCAGCCAAAGAATCAGAAGAATATTCAGAAGTTTCTGGTTTCTGACCATAAGTTTTTCTTCATTCTAGTAACCTGCTGACGTAGATGAAAAAAAAAAAAAAAAAAAAAAAGGTAATGGTTTTGATTGGGTTTTTTGTTTGTTTGGTTGTTGTTGTTGGTTTTTTTTTAATAAAACTGATGAATTTCTTTCACTTTGCTGATGTTAGGAGTTATTTTCATTTCATAGGATGTTCATAGGAAGCTCATCACTTATATGGCTTATGTACACATTTCCTCATAGTTTTCACTTTATTGTGAGTCTCCTTCAAATTCAAAAGGGAGGGAAAGGTTAACAACTGAGCATGCTGGAACAAAGAAAGATAAAATACTCTGAATTATACATTACCAGTAGTCCACTCAGTCTGCCACAATACTTATCTTTCTCTGTGAGATTTGTACCTCAGCCCCCTGCCATGTCTGAAATTCTACACAGAACAGATGTCAGGAAAAAGAGAAAATACAAAAATCAGGGAGTAACTATAGCATATGCATTCTTCCTGGGTTTGCTAATACTTTCCACTTGAAAATAAGAAAGTGACAGATCATGAGAAAAGCAGTCCTGGCTCTGTTCACAAACTTGCTGGGAAAACAAAAATGCTAGGAAGCTGGAATGATATTTTTTAACAGGCTTTCCAGTTCTATTTTGCAGGTTGGATACTTTTGAGTAGCTTGAATAAGGCTCAAAGAAACATTCAGTCTTTTATATATGTTAATAATAAATGAATCTAAGCCAAAATCTTTATATCTAGGTCTTGTCTGTCAAGACAGACCTACACAATTTTTGTCTGACCTAAACTTGTTGAGGTATGAGCATCATTTGACTTCACTCTAGAACAAACAACCTATTCAAAAAAAGGGAAATAAAAAACCCTAAAGAAAGTGTGTCTCCAGATCAGGAATTATCTTATACCTGCAGATGGCATTGTTGATCTTTCGCAATTTTGCAGACTGTCTTGAGTAACCTGATATGAAAATACATACACACACACATACAGAGGCAGCTGGGCAAAGGTACTAATACATAGATTAATATAAAGATCTACAAAAACAGTGATAATGGCTAGAATAAAAACATGCACTGAAAATCTGATTGGCATGTTAGTTAATTAAAATTAACAAGAAGGAAGAGCTTAAGGTCACATTAGAGATTACTTTCTGTGGCAACTTTTCCAGAGTATTTCACTGTGGGAGGAGGTTAACACCCAATTTATTCATAGTCAAATAATTATATTTAATCTATTGATGACAGGAGCTAACGAAGGACAGGGTGACACAGCAAACTGATGAATGGATAAATCAGGTAAATGCATGAGGCTCAAATTTAAAGGCATATAGGGCTTTTATGGCACCGTATACCTGTTTAGTGAGAACAGCAGCAAACATAGTTTCCTCTAACCCCCTAGTAGTTTGGCTAGGTCTAACCTTGATTATTTGACTCTTACAGGTCTATGCTGAGGGAAATGTTGAATTGCATGAAAAACTTTAAAACCTGTTATATCCCTCTTTTAATAGTAATGTTTACTTAACCTTAAAAATCTTGACTGAATTCAACTGATCACTATTTTACAGCTTGGTTCACTATTTTATGCTATATAGGGTAGTTATAAACTGCTAACAAATCAGAACTGCAATTGGTATTCTATATACAGTTGTAAATGACTGCATATAAGGAGAAAGGATCTGCTATGAAACATGCTGAAAGCACCTCTTCAGATTTTACTAAAGTCTTCAAAGTTAGTAAATTGTGGGGTTTTTATAATACCCCCAAATTTAAATATTAAGTATTTTTCTTTTAGAAGCTGTCAAAAGGAAAATTTATTTCTCTGTCTGACAAAAGGAAGAAATTCCTGATTTGGATCTACTCTGAGAAGTGCTGGTATCTTATGATGCAGGATATAATCTTTTTCCATATTTTATCCTGGAGCAAGTCCCGCCGCTTTCTAGAATAGAGAAAGACAATTTCACACCTCAAACCCATTTTTGTTATCTATGTTACAAAAATCTGTATTATGCCCAAACTGGTGTTGAGAGTGGGGTTGGTCATACATGGTGGAGATCTTTAAGCAATATCATTAATCAAACATAAGACTAAAACTAAGAATAAATAGCATTTATTTTGGCAGTTCACTACATGAACAAAATTTAGAAATAATACATTTTGTAGTCATAACTGAATTTTAAGAGATAATTTTGCAGGAGTGATTTGAAGAGTAAATTTTGAAAGGGTATGAGCCACTAAAAGTCTTTGAGAGCCCCATTATTCTCACAGCTGTTGGCATATACTACAGAACTTGCTAGGTTTTAATTTTTAAGGTAAAAAGAATAAAATGGGAAGTCTACAGAGAAGAAAATTTACCTGAATTAACTTATCAATCGAAGATAACTTTTCTGATAATACAGTCATTTCCATAGATATGTAGATGCTGAAGATGTAGATTAGTACTGTTGAAACTCCCTTCCTTAGGTCCATTCATGAATATGCAACCTGCACCATGAAGGTGCCCTGAATTTTCAGAGAACTGTGGAGGTACTTGCAGCTCTCATTCTTTCAGTTAATTTCCTCCCTCCTCATGAAGAATTCTTTGTGAGAAGGGAGGCAGAGCTACTATGATGGAAATGTCACTAGTACATAGAGGTTTTTTTGTTTGGGGTATCTCATAGATCTTTATGGATGGAATTTACTGCAAAAATATAATGAAGAAACTCACCAGATTGTCCAGGCTCTGTTAATTGTCAGGTAATGATATCCACTTGGCCTATGCAGGCTGCCATTAGCGGAAGTGTGGTTACTTAAATTTGTCATTTAGTCTTTATTCTCTGTTTTGTACATGGTTATAGTACTAAAATAAATCAAGCTAATGAAGTGAATCATGTTCCAGGTACATTCTGAGAAGCTATAGGAATTTAAATCAACACCCTTATTGGCTCACAGGTGAAAACTTAGAACACATGTTTTAATTGCAGGATGTAAACTGAAGAATGCTGGTCTCGTAATCCCCATTGTACGCGTTCTAGGAGATGGCATTGAGAGAAAATGTTAGACTTCCACATATACCTTGAGATGACACAGTCACTCTTAAAAGAATTTGGAAAGCCTTTAGCTGAACAACTTTATAGAATTTGAAGTACACATTAAAAATGCAGTGCAGTACTTTGTAAATTCACTTCTGAAGTGTAGTGACAAAAGGGAGAGAGTGAAGAAATTAGAGCAGTTTAGATCGTTTTATTTTTGTCACTTCAGTTAAAACAACAGCACATCTGCTGTGACTTTGGACATGAAAAAAGCTAAGTGCTGTATTGCTCAGCTGTGTGGAGAAGAAGTAGAGCTCTCATTTGAGAAGCAGATACTGTAATTTAAGAACATACAATGTCATTGCCAGGAAAGAAAGCAAAAAAATGCATGGTATAGAGGCTGCTGCTGGAACAGAGCATGTATTGCTAGAATATTACTCTAAAACAAAGGTTCGTAACTGAGCAGATTTTCTTAATGTTTCTTCAGTGCAGATTTAAGTTCATAAGCTGTCATTTTTGGAAACAAATAATATGAACATAAGCACTACTTTTCAATTAACCATCTGTGTATAGTCTACTGATTGTGTAGCTCATCGAGTGTATCACCCTGTATTGCCAAGATCTATTAATGTCCACTGTAGGTCTCATTTAAGAGAAGGTCCAAATAGAAAATTTCTGTTATTTCACTTAGTGCTGTATCTCTTTACTGTTAACAGGACTTCCTTTGTCCTAAAAGACTGTGAGTGATAGATTGTCTTACAAATAAGAGAGAGAACAGGACTGTCAATGAGGAATTAGAAATCCAGTTTCAGAGCTATATGTAAGAAAACCTCAGCACTACGATTTTGAATGCCCCATTATTCACGATTTACATTCCTGTGTAAATCTTTCCAAGTGTCTCAGGCTTTCTGCAGCGCCTGTCCAAACAGTCTCAGAAACACTGCTGTTTCTCAGGGATATAAAGTGTTTATGGTGGCTTTCAAATACTTTCTTGAATGGGTTATCTATTCTGGAGAAAGCAGGTACAGAACTTGTTTTTCTGATGCCTTCACATTTGTGACATATGACATTTAATAACCTGACTGTGGTTCATCCTATCAAATGTGCAGCAAACCATGACATAACATCAAAACACATGGCTGAAATTTTAAATACATTCTTTATTGGTTACTAGCTGGGTTACTACAAGTTTTGAATCTCAAATAGATTTGACAGTAGTACTTCTCTGTAGTCATTGCAGTACTTTTATGAATACTTTGTTTGGATTATTAAAAAAATTAAAATGTATCTGTAGAATTGGTATCTCTTGTTTCCCTAGGCAGTAGACAACAGCAGTGTCAATATTAGCTAAGATTTCTTTTTAATATCCTGAATTATATGGAACTGCTGAAACAGATTATGAATTTTAAAGATAAAATAATCTGCTGGTCAGTGCTTATAGGAAACAGTGACAGCCTTATATCAATGACTATTATGCAGTACTACTTAATCTAGGCAAAATATAGCCAGGAAAATAAAACAAAAACAAACCCAGAAACGGTTGAGAAAAAGTTTAGATAACTTTATGACCAAAATAAATAATTACTTATAAAATAATTCATTCGATATATCCTCTGATCACTGTGGAGAATCTATGTGTCCTCTAAACCTCACCACAACTGGTTGATTTTTTTTTTTTTTTTTTTAAACACCATATACAAACTACTGGCACAAGATTTCAGGACTGAAAAACTATTGGTCTGAATTGATAGAAAGATTCCTGTATTCAGAACATTCTGAAGTTACATATTCAGAAATTGCAGTGCTCCTCCCCTCTGTTGCCCAAAGGAGAGAGAATGATTTTGTAAAGCTTAATCTTTCCTTTTTACTTCCTTTGCCTCCTACAGTTTCTTAAATATTTTCCAGAGCTTTGGACTTAAATCTATCTTTAATAGAATAGTACACAGTATTCTTTTTACCTGATGGCAATGATCTCACAAAACCATTTCCCTAGTTATGTCAGGATACCCCAAAGGAATGATATATGAATTTAAATATCAGTATATCATAGATTTCATTCTCACATGAAAAAAAATGCTGTTTGCAAAACTTCTTTTAAGCTCTACTTTGCATAAAGTAGTCTGTTATCTAGTCTAAATCACTCCTTCATTCCACACATATTCCCTAGTGATACTCCTGTTCTGTAGTGAAAGTGCATAATGGTTTTAAAAATATTTATCCGAACTTTGCTCATCCTTCATATTAATATTCAGTGTTATTTTTTCCTATAATGAGCTCGGCACACATTAGTTGTCTAAACTTTATAATTTACAAAATTGCTAGGACATTCTTTTCTCTATTGTTCTCTCTTTTCAAGGTTAGTAGCTTGATTCCTTAGCACTCTATTTTCTCAGCGCTGGCCCCATATCCCAATGCTTGTTTAATTTGCCATAAATTCAGACAAGTTAAAGAAAGAGAAGACCGATTAGGTTATCTTGTCTACCTCCCTGTCCATTCAGGATTGATCCTTATTGTTCATTCACAAATGTTTTGATCAGTTTAGGATCAGTTAAAATGTTCCATGCACTGGGGTTTCTGGCATTTATTACCTTTGGGAGTTTTTTTTCCTGCAGTGTGATAGATTTTTCTTTCAGGAAGTTTTATTAAATGTTCTTGGCTTCAAATTGGCATATTCCCTTTCACTGAAATGTGGTCTTATTTTTCTCTCTAGCTTTAGTAGTCCAAGTTTAAATCAAGTCAAAGACTCTGAGTCATCTCATTTCCATTTAAACACTCTGTTTCCTTTGAACATTTAATAGTCTGAATTACAAAGCCTAGATCCAATGGCTTTCATTTTTTATTTTGTAATAGAATAGTCTCCCATACTTTCTTGTATTGTCAGTTGCTCCAGTTATATTCTTTACAAATGTACTGTCCTTTATTTTCACTGATTTTACAACCACTTTATCTCATATGCCCTCTGCAACAGTTTGAGTTACTCAGATTCACACCTCCCAACTGGACTCTGAGAGTAAGCACTTTTGCAGTCAATCTTAAAAGGAAAAAATTGAGTTCAAAATTCCAGAAGGTGCTAATAGGACTTTCCAAAGGTCTCGTGCTGAGCACTCTTCAAAGGCTTTAAGTAGTTAGTAAAGAAAGCTGAAAACCTGGGGAAATTTTAACAGCAGAATATAAGGGATATTTGTCTTTTGAAAATGAGCCTTTAGTACAATCTCTAAAGATGTTTCAGCCAGGCAATGTTAAACTGCAAAACTTCCTTACCTTCCTCTGCTTAGTCTGTGGTCCTTAAACTAGATGTAATTTGAAAGGAACATTACAATTATTCCTCAGGAAAAATAGAGTGACCTTTATAAACTTAAGGACAGGGACAACAGAAACCTCATACAGTTTGAAAAGGCAAAGTGGAGGAGGTTTTGCACCATGCATCAGAATAGACTGTGACCAATTAGCTGAATACTACTACTGGTGGTGGTACTCAGGGTTGGCTTTGGTGCATGCCAGGCTAAATATGAGCCAACAGTGTGCTCTCACTGCAAATAACACAAACCACAGACTGTAGTATTTAGGAGGGTTATGTCCAGAAGATCTAGAGAAGTTATTCTCCTCCTGTAGTCAGTGTCAGTGAGGCTGCACCAGGAATAATGTACTTAGTTATAGGCACCCAGTTGAAGAGAAATGGAAACTGGAAAGGTGGGATGTCAAGATATTCAAAAACCTAGAGTACATGTCTGATGCAGATATAATCAGAGGGATGGTGTTGTTTAGTGTGACAGAGAAGAGGGAGGCTACAGGGTGATCTAATAGTTGCTTACAATTACCTGAAGTCTTGTTACAGTGATGACAGAGCAAAACTTTCCTCGGTAGTAGCAGACAAGAGACAATAATGACAAATTATTGCTTGGGAGGTTCCAAGTGGACATTAGGAAAAAACTCATCACCAGAAGGGTAATGAACTAGAAATTGTTGTCCAGACTGACTGGAGAATCAGTCTTTGTAGTTTTTTGAGACTCACCTAGACAAAGCTGTAGCTAGCCTGGTCTATTGTTGGCGATAGGTCTCTTTCAAGTAAAAAAGGATCTCCACATGTTGTTTTCAAACTAACATTTTTGTGATTCCAAGAAACCTGGAAATCAGAGGGCTGACAGAAACAAGCTGACCACTTTGAGAGCAAGAATTTTCAGTGTGATGTCAGCACACTCTTGTCCTGACTTACGTCTGTCCTCCTTCTGCCCTGAAGTATTGCCCTAAAGTCAATATATTGCCAGAGTGATATTCTGTCTCGGGAAGAAATGGATATGAATTTGTTTGTGCTTGTTTAGTGCACAGGGTTTGACTCAAAAAAATCAGCAAAACACTGCTGCCAACATGGATCCCAAATTAACTGTGAACCTAACCTACCTGTTCCTGATGGTAACTTTAGCTTTCCACATAGTTACACAGGAAACTGTCATAACTGGAGACCATAATAAATATTGTTGTTAAAAAGAAAACTAATTCTAAAGTCAACTTTGCTCATGTATTTTAAAGAACAGCACTTTACTCCGTCAGACTAATCCATTTCTATTATAGCCATTAATGGTAAAATTCCCATTAACTTCAATGGTTTAAGATCAAGATCTTAAGAGGCATTCATTAAAAAGCAATAATAACAGAGGAAGAATGGGTCAACTTCCTACTGCAACATTTTGCCCTTTAAATTGCTCAGTGTCTGTTTCTTTCTAAAAATAAATAATACTGGATTTCCTAAACAGAACATAACCCCAGATACCAGTGCTATTTTTAAGAAAAGGAATTTGTATATTTTAAATCAGAAAGGAAAGTAAGGAAAGTATATATGCTTTTCTCATTTGAAGTATACAAAAAAACTTGCACTGAGCACTACAAAACCAATAGCCAGATAGTGTCACAGAACAGCAGAGAAGTCATATGCTTAATTACAGAGTATCTGACACTTGTCTTAGAACCCAAAGTCTGGAGAAGGTTTTGTGATTAGTCTAATTAAATGAGAGTACTGATCTTCTCAAGGTTGCATGCAGCTGTGACATATGGAAGTAGCAAACATCTGTTTGTTCAAGAGAAAAACAAAAACTTTGAGTCTGATAAAAGATATTTTCTGTAGTGAGTTTGCAGATTTTTAATATCCTTTTGAGATATGAAATAGTTAGCTAAATTGCTAATTTCCCTGTTTAGTGAAAATGGTATATCTCTGCTTCACATCTGGAAATGTAAGTTATACAACTGGGTATCATAGTATATAATGAAATGATGTCTTTACCAGGTAACAAAAATTTAGCATATTCTATAGTCATGAAACATTCTATAGATGTTGGCTAATTAACACTAACAAGATACTTATAAGGTAGTAGGAAAATATAAGTTTACTGAGGCAGAGACTCTGAATGACTTCCCAAAAGCCATACAGAAAGTAATTTTAAGAGCCAAGATTAGAATTCAGAAATTTCTAGCTTTTTGCCCTGCACTGGGTGCATAACGTGACAGATTTGAAATTCAGTTAGTGTTTCTACTAAAAATACAATTTTTAAGGTTTAACATAGCAACTATGCGAAATTGCATTAATCTAAAATACAACACAAAATATTGTAATCCTTATCACATGTTTATTCTGAGAATAGCTTTAATAACTATCACAAAAGGTTTAATGTCTTAAGACTTTTTATGCAGAGGATGTTAAGAAATTATACAGAATACAGACAAAGTTTTAGATAATTTATTTCCTTTCACTTTTATCCTTCAAGCTCTAAAGTAATAAACTTTCATTTAAGGAACAACTTCTTTTAGGTTACACTGAGAACCATCATGGATTTGAAAAATATTATCTTTGAGCTCTTTATCTGTATTATAAATGTTGAACACAGAAAAGACATCCTGTTTAGATACTTTTTACATGAGTATCTCTCTTCATGCTTGCTGTGGAAAAGATGTGGGTGAGAAACTACAAAAAATACTTGCAGAGTAAAACCTGAGTAAGATGTACACAGAAACGAGGCACATAACTTAAAAATTATGATAAAAAGTATAAACATCCCTTATAGTTTATAACATGTGAAAATAAATTTTGCATTCAGTAGATATATATACACATAGAAGGGCAGTATCCTTTCTGAGCTGACTGCCTTGCAGACAGACAGAACAGCTATCTTCCTCTGAAACCTAGTCATGGTACTCACAGTGTCTGATATTCTGTATAAGATAGCTTATCAAATATTCAGAGAAAACCTAACAAGTCTCATGCAAATGCTAATAGAGTTACTTTTAAAATTTATTTTGTACAAATGATGGTGCCTATTTTATTTTCTATAGAAGCCTGTTAACCAGTAAACACTGACCTGGTGTTTAATAAAATATTTCCGATTCCTAGGGTCAGTAAAAAAGACATCTGAAGAAATATAAATCTAGCAGTCAGTGGTGGAGAAATTTTGTATAATGGTTGGTGTTCTGGGAGTGACTTATGAGACAGTCTACATGTAACACCCATTAATAACATGTATGCAGAGACCCATTGTGGATCTGATCTTTCGTATATATAACCTATGAGCCAAAACTGCACTTTTATAAGCTTTTATGCAATGTAGAAAGAATGACTGTCAATTGTCCATTTTTAATGTAAACTGGGTATGAGGTCTGAGACTGCTCAAACACTGTAAAATATTTGCATTGCGTCCCTAAGAGAATAAGTACTTTAACTTGACCTAATTATGGTTTGCAACAATCTCTAAAGATTCTGAGCCATAAAACTAGTGATCTGAGCATACAGGCTACTCTGGGTGGATTTATTGTGGATCTTCATTGTAGTTTTAGTATTAATTTATCCAAATTCTTATTAGCAAGAAAAAAAGTCTGTGCCACAGAAAATAGATGTCTTCATTTTGGAGACTGAACCTGAGTGACCATGTACTCTGCTGACTGCAGGATTAAGACCATCTTCAGCTCCTCTAGTTGCATTTAATGCAGGGCCAGATATAAAAGACACTGAAAATGCCTCCTGAGTGAGTGTGGTGTATTGATCTAGGATGGATGTCTGCTGCCCACCAAAGCCACTCTATCACTCCACCTCCTCAGCAGGACAGGGGAGGGAAATTATAATGAAAGGCTTGTGGGTTAAGGACAGAGATCACTCACCAGTTACAATCGTGGGCAAAACAGTCTTGACTTTGGGACAATTAATTTATTGCCAATCAAATCACAGTAGTGTAATGAGAAATAAACCCAAAACTTAAAACATGGACCCCCACCTCTCCCTTCTTCCTGGGCTCAAATTAGCTCCCAATTTCTCTATCTCCTCCTCACAAGTGGCATAGGGGAACAGAGAATGGAGGTTGAGATTACTTCATCACGCATTTTTTCTGCCACTTCTTCCATCTCACATTTTGCCTCTGCTCCAGTGCGGGGTCCCTCCCACAGGAGACAGTCCTCCATGAGTTTCTTCAACATATGTCCTTCCCATGAGATGCAATTCTTTAGGAATGGACTGCTCCAGAGTGGAGTCACAGCCTCCTTTGGGTGCATCCACCTCTTCCAGCATGGGGTCCTTGATGGGCTGCAGGTGGAGATCTGCTCCCTCGTTACCCTCCATGGCTGCAGGGGCACAGCTGCCTCACCATGGGCTGCACCGCGGGCTGCAGGGGAATCTCTGCTCCATTACCTGAAGCACCTTCTCCCCTTCTTTCTTCAGTCACCTTGATGTCTGCAGGGCTGCTTCTCTCACATATTCTCACTCCTCTATCATGTCTGTTGTGGTGCAGCTTTTTTTTCCCCCCCTTTTTAAATATGTTATCACAGAGGTTCTACCACTGTTGCTGATGGGCTCGGCCTTGGCCAGCAGTGGGTCTGTCTTGGAGCCGACTGACATTGGCTTTATTGGACATAGGGGAAGCTTCTAGCAGCTTCTCACTGAAGCCACCTCTGTAGCCTCCCCACTACCAAAACCTGTCCACAGAAACCCAACACAGTGAGCGAGGAAAAAAAGGCAATCAGACATACTTCCTAATTCCCTAATTCCATAAGAGATATGTTAGCACTATAGTAAACAGCACTGACAGGATGAGTAATTCTTGCTTCAGAGGCAGATTTTTTTAAAAAATAGGAAGTTCTACTAGCAAAAACTGAGACACAAAATGTATTCAAGAACAGAAGAAAAGAGAGTTTGAAAGTCTAAGATTTTGAATGTAAGGATATCAGAAAATAATCTTGGAATTTATTCTTAGTTCTGGTACAATCTCCACCAGGATGCTTGCCCAGCTTCTGAAGGAGATCTGTTTGAGAACTTCAAAACGAACTTATTATTTCTTAATTGTAGCTATGGCTTTATGCGTGACGTCACTGCTGCTTGAGAAACAGAATCCATTCCTGAGGAAATAGACTTGGGCCTTGCTAACTAATTTACTTCCATTGTTAATAAATCACGATTTATCAATTTTGATTATATTCAGGCATTTATTCAGATATTTATTTCACCACTATGTGTTGGGGGTGGCCCAACTGGAAAGCAGCTTGACAGAAAAGGACCTGGGGATCCTGGTGGACACCAACTTGAAAAAGAGCCAGCTCAATGCCCTTGCAGCAAAGATTGCTAAGGGTACCCTGGGCTTCATTAGGAGGAATATGTTCAGCGGGTCGAGGGCAGTGATCTTTGTCTTCTATTCAGCACTGCTGAGGCCACACTTGGAGTGCTGCGTCCAGTTCTGGCTCCTCAGTACAAGAGAAATCAACAAACTGGGAGAGTCCAGGAAAAAGACACTAAGACGACTAAGGGACTGAAGCAGTGGTGCCCAGTGAACAGTCCATCTGAACAGGGAACCCTTTCTTGCGGTGAGGATGGATGCTCACTGTCACAGGTTGCCCAGAGGGGTTGTGGAGTCCCCCTCACTGGAGATATTCAAAACCTGTCTGGACACAGTCCTGGGCAATGGGCTCTAAAAGGCACTACTTGAGGAGGGAAGTTGGACCTCCTGACATCCAGAGGTCCCTTTCAACCTCAACCACTCTGCAATTCTGTGACTCTATAACAGTGTAAGATTTTTTGATCTTTAATGAAAAGTAATACCAAAATGTGTTTGGTTTTTTTGGGGGGTTGAGGTGAAGGTTTTTTTTGGGGGGTGAGCTACGATACTTCAGGAAGGGACATTACCACCTGAATTTTAAGACTGATTGTGGTGCAAGACTTAAGATAAAGGGAATTTTGTTTGTAAAAATTACATTTTATGCATGTATGGAGGAAGTAAGGAGTTGAGTTTCCTAAGCAAAAAGCTTATGAATTATTCCACTCTGAAATGAGTGCTGCACAAATCACAGATTTCTGTGAAAGAAGTCAGTCACTGACTTTATTCTCAGCTTGTCCTAATATCCTGGGAGAAGGGGTTATGAAATAGAAATCAATCCACATCTCCTGCTAAAATGAAGGGCATAAGAAAGTAACATCCATCTTTTCTTAGAACAATGTAGTAGTAGATTTTCTGCTCCCTGCCATAGAATTAAAATTCACTCTAATCAATAGAATATTATTCTTCAGTTTTTCAAATTTCACCCTTCCAAACTGTATCCAGGATTATGACATTTCTATTTAAAAGGTTTACCTTTATTTATGTCTTTCATTCCTGGTCAACTGATGTAATTTAAAAGAAGCAAACATCATTTGTTCATGTATGATAATAGATTAAACTTTATGTTCCAAGATTTAGAATTACGGTCTTTACACTAGAGCAAATCACCACTGTGGAATTCCCATTTTATATTAGGTTACTTTGCATACTTCATGTTTTTTACATAAATAAATAATTTGTCTATGATATTATTTAAGAACAGTTTTATTTTTCTGTCACTGTATCAACCTCAATGTAAAAATCAATGACAGCACTTAAACTGCAGTTAACAGTTCTAATTATCTTGGGTTTGTCAGACCACTTTCCAATTTTGTCAGACCAATTTCTTTCCATACTCCTATTTATGAGGTTACCTGATCCAAAATCTGCAAGCTCTTGGAATTGTAAACATTTCCAGCCTAGTTTACTGTCATTTGGTTTCCTATTTTATGAGCTTTTGAGACTGCATTCCCAGCAAAAGTTACTGGTTGCCTACATGCCATCTGCAGTTTAGATTCTCAATGTGAAAAGTACCTTTCACTAGCTTTTAAATCAAAATTACCACCAGTGTCAAATTCCTGGCAATCAGGGCAATTCAATTATTTCCTGATAGCAGAATGACATATTCTCCTGACTGTGTTTTTATTAAATACCTAAAAGCTATAAATCCCAGCAATTTGTCATTCTTCTGGATAACAATCTATAGTGTGTCAAAAAGCTTTTAGTCTTTTGTTATAATAACAACCATATTTATTGTTCACTACTTCATAGTTAATGATCTATATATAATGCCCTCCAACACAAAGAACAAAACTTGCTGCAGTATAATGGTAGCTGCCTTGTATTACTTATGCACTTTCATAATTTGTTATCAATTTCTATTCTAAACAACTATGTGTAATAATGTGCCCTGAAGACTGTGGTGGTGAACTTTCCAGGCTGATGAGACCAGCAGCACATATTGGTTTGACAGCTAGAGGCTAAGAATTCTGCTTTCATGCATGGTGCATTTTTTTTGTTAGCACTGAACCTAAAACATAAACCATTTCCACTTACCTGTTTGGTCCTTTCACCCACGTGCTTTGCAGATGAGTCATTATCCTCTTGCCATCTGCTTTTCCACTATGCAAAATGAAACATATGGGGCAAATCCAGATTGTAGTCCAAACATAAAATATAGAAAATACTATTATAGTTGACTATTAATTTTTGATAGCTCTAGGCATTTCACCTGACACATTTTTTTGTTTGGTTGTTCTTTTTTTTTTTTTTTGTGCCAGTTGTAAAAGATTCTCAGGCCATATGCTTTCAAAAGCAAGCAATGCACTTCTCCAATAGGCAATTTCTTCTCCAGAAGGCTCTCTCATTTCATGACTTATTGTATTTATATGTGTATGTTTTATTTAGCAGTGAATTATTCTCTATGTTTCCTCCAGACATTTGATCATAGTAACTACTCAGGGAAATGTTGCTTTTTAAGTTTCTTAGATTAATATTCAATAGCAACCTACTTATTTTTTATTTATTTCTAAAATATTCACAACTTGTACTTGACAGTGAAATAGTCTTAATTTGTTCATTTGTTGTACTACTCCCACACTATTGCAATTCAGCTCCCACAGATTTTCAGCAGAAATATATTTATCTGCTGCATCTTGTTCAACATACCATCGCAGGATTCCTAAACAACAATCAAAAAAAATCACATTTCATTCCATTCTATCAGACTTTCACTGGCTCCCAGATTGCAAAAAATTGATTTTATGGAGCTTTATATGACTTTCTCTTCCCTCACTTTTACTACCGTATGTTTTTACTTGTTCACTTTTAATCAACCTCACAGCACTTTCTGAACAAGCAAAATCCAAATTTCAGTTTGACTGTTCACCTCCTACAGACTATTAGCTAAGGTCTTCTTTCTACATAAGTTTTTCCCATAGCTTGGCTGTATGGAAGTAGTGTATATATATTTACTCTCTATTTACTCATGTATTTAGATCATGCAGGAAAGCAAAAAATAAGGGGAAAAAAGCTTGAAATGGAGAAGAAAGCCTTAAGGAGGAAGCTGAAAGACAAGAGAACAAGGCCGCTACTGTCTGTGAGACATTGTATATGAGTCCTAAACACCTGAGTAAGTAATGTTTCAAGCAATATCAAACAGAACGATGATATAAAAAAACCCCAGAAATTTATAATCAGCATATTTAATCAATGTTTCTGAGTGCATTCACAAGAGAGGACACTAACAGTTTAATATTTGGCACTGAGAGAATACTTTACTCTAGTTGACTGCAGGGTCTGTGTGGCAAAAGGATTAAGTTAATTGGGGAGATTCAAAAGTAGCAAATGTCTAGGATCAGCCAGAATTCAAGACAAGTGCTTTAAAGAACAGCAGAACCAATGTCACTCACAATGGAGAGAAATCCAAAATGCAGGTCTCTAAAGACCTAAGAACATGAAATGAGGGAGCAAAAGCAATACTATGATTTCCAGTCACTGAAATGCAAACCTGATACATAGAAACTAGGACTGCATCTGCATACAATGTCTGCAAAGACATTTATAAAAGAAAACAAAGAAACATTCAGACAGGAGCTCTGTTGATTTCTAGGTAACAAATTTAACAGAAAAAAAAAAAAAAAGACATCACTTATTGGATTATACCTGCATAATATAAGTGAGATGACTTTCCTTCTGGTGGAGCCAACATTAGTGTCCACAGAATGGCACTAAAATTCTCTTCAGGAGACCTTCCATTCACAAAATCCAAGAATACTTAAAGCCTAGACCTTAATACCTCTTTGCAGTGATGGATATCTCCAACTTTCTATCATGTAGGATCAAGATCTATTTGTTTTAGGTTTTCAATAGTATTTCACAAAAAGCAAAATATAAGTTATTATTTTAAAATTTCAAACCATTTGATGGAGATGGAATTACTCCTCAAGGAAATAAGCTGCTGTTACTATGCATCACCATTTTATTTCAAATTCATAAATCTGTATTGATTTTCTGTGGCATGTAATATTTGGGTAATAGCTCAAACAAAACCCATCCGGCACAATCATCTAGGGATGCTGAATTTAGTGAATCAGATTGAAAAGTTATAATATGCTGTGTCAGTAACAGCATATCAGCTATTGAAAAGGTAATAATTAAAGCTAAAAAAGGAAAGAGGCATAAAATAATAATTTAAATTAAAAAGATAAAAAAGATGAATCAACAAAACAAAGTACTCTAAGAGTTCATTCCACAAACAAATGTACACAATAAAGATCTAGATTTGATGAAGAAGAATATATAATAACAAATAAACATATAGGCACTTGATTTACACAGCTAAAGAAGACATCCATTAAAATATATAAAGAAAGGAGATACTGCTTCAATTTTCTAACCTGTAATCTAAGTATCAAAGTGAATGTTGCAGACATCTGATGTACATGAAACTCCTGCACTGGAAGGAATATCACATTTGCTTATACTTTAATGTTTGGTTCAATACTAAAGGTAGTAAAATAAAAAGGCATCTAGGGCAGTTACAGAACCTTCTATTAGAATTCAGAAAATACATTTGGAAAGTATCACACAGTATGAACCTCTCTGGCTTCATTTGAAACATCTTTAATTCCTAGATAGATTTTGGTAAAATGAAGTTCAGTGAAATTCACTTATTAGTAAATAATTACTAATAAAATCAAAGCACCTTTTTTTTTTTTTTTTTTTTTTCCCCTCTTCCAAAACAAGTGGCACACACGTAGTAAAGTAAGGCTGCTGTTACAAGAAGTGTATGTTAAGGTTTTGGAAAGGTGTAGTTAGAGATGTCAAACAACCACAGACACTCGGAGCAGTTTCAGCTGGATAAGGACATGTATGCAACAGCTGTTGTATTTGTAGTGTGGAGAGAAGCTCCAGAAAACAGAGTTTTATGAAGTTACAGAGAGAAAAAAAGAACTATATGCGCAATAACTTTACTTCTGCCTTAGATCAGGCCTACTGTCAAAAATATAGTTATAATACATTCATACATAAACAAGTTTTGGTTGATTTTCTTTTCTAAATAGATGGTGAAATGTAGGAGTGAATGTACAGATAATTAGACCTTTTCAAGAGTGGTTCTTTGAGCTGTCTTAAACACTTTGCATAGGATACAGACTATCTGTATAAGATACCTCTCTGTTGATTATGATGTAAATTTATATTTATTGATTTAAGATAGGCAGATTTAAATTTAGGACAATAATTCATAATTCTACCCTCCACAACAGTACATATTTTACCACACTGACACTGAAGTTAATTCCAAGGCTAGGTACAATGTTCAAGTCAGAAAAGGATATAGGTGACTTATATTTGTAACTTTTAATCTTAATACTGAAAGAGCTTGAGGTATTAGTAAATTACGATGTCTACTGGCACAGCGTTCCTGTGCTTTTGTCCTATCCTTCACTTTCTATTAATCTTTTAGATTTCCCATATGCTAAAAGAAAAATTCTCCAACCTAGTGGCCCAATTAAATTTATCACTGCTCTTTTAAAAAGACATCCTCAATTTCATATTCAGAAATTTTATTAAGAAGAAATAAATCATTAAAATGCATTGAAACATTTCAATAAAAAAATCATTTTTCTTCTAATTCCAGCATCATGGTTGCAGACTGCCATCTGTCCTCTATTCCATGGAGCTATCAACCACTACTGTGAAAATCTGAAAACAAAGTGGAAGCATTAAAGCACTCTCATTCTAAATTAATCTTGCAACTCAGGAGTCGTACCATTTGCAAACTGCAAAAACTCAGTTTGGTCAATTATAAGTGAATAACAAATTAAATGAACGGCAAGGTAACAGTGGATAAAACTTCTTTTTCAGAATCAGAATCAGAATTGTCTAAGTTGGAAAAGACCTTGAAGATCATCCATTCCAACCATTAACCTAACACTAACAGTACCCAACTACACCATATCCCTCAGCGCTAAGTCAACCTGACTCTTAAACACCTCCAGGGATGGGGACTCCACCACCTCCCTGGGCAGCCCATTCCAACGCCTAACAACCCCTTCTGGAAAGAAATGCTTCCTAATATCCAGTTTAAACCTTCCCTGATGCAACTTAAAGCCATTACCTCTTGTCCTATCGCTCATTACTTGGTTAAAGAGACTCATCCCCAGCTCTCTGCAACCTCCTTTCAGGCAGCTGTAGAGGGCGATGAGGTCTCCCCTCAGCCTCCTCTTCTCCAGACTAAATACCCCCAGTTCCCTCAGCCGTTCCTCCTACGACCTGTGCTCCAGACCCTGCACCAGCTTCGTTGCCCTTCTCTGGATACGCTCGAGTCATTCAATGTCCTTTTTGAGTGAGGGGCCCAAAACTGAACACAGGAATCGAGGGGCGGCCTCACCAGTGCCGAGGACAGGGGTGAGATCCCTTCCCTGTCCCTGCTGGCCACGCTATTGCTGACACAAGCCAGGATGCCATTGGCCTTCTTGGCCACCTGGGCACACTGCTGGCTCCTGTTCAGCCGGCTGTCAATCAACCCCCCCAGGTCCCTCTCTGACTGGCAGCTCTCCAGCCACTCCTCCCCAAGCCTGTAGCGCTGCTGGGGGTTGTTGTGGCCCAAGGGCAGTCCCCGGCATTTGGCCGTATGGAAACTCCTCCAGTTGGCCTCAGCCCATGGCTCCAGCCTGTCCAGGTCTCTCTGCAGAGCCTCCCTACCCTCGAGCACATCAACACTCCCACCCAACTTGGGGTCATCTGCAAACTGACTGAGGGTGCACTCGATCCCCTCGTCTAGATCATCAATAAAGATGTTAAACAGGAGTGGCCCAAACACCGAGCCCTGGGGGACACCACTCGTGACCGGCCGCCAACTGGATTTAACTCCATTCACCACAAATCTCTGGGCCTGGCCATCCAGACAGTTTTTTACCCAGCAAAGCGTGTGCCCATCCAAGCCACAATCAGCCAGTTATGCCAGAAGAATGCTGTGGGAAATGGTGTCAAAGGCCTTACTGAAGTCAAGGTCATCCACAGCCGTTTCCTCATCCAATAAGTGGGTCGCTTTGTTGTAGGAGATCAGGTTTGTCAGGCAGGACCTGCCTTTCATAACCCCATGCTGACTGGGCCTGAGCATCTGGTTGTCCATTATATGACTTTTAATGACACCTGAGATGACCTGCTCCATGACCTTCTCTGGCACGGAGGTCAGACTGACAGGTCTGTAGTTTCCTGGATCCTCCTTTCTGCCTCTCTTGTAGATGGGTGTCACATTTGCCACCCTCCAGTCCAATGGGACCTCCCCAGTTAGCCATGATTTCAGGTAAATCATGGGCAGTGGCTTGGTGAGCACATCTGCCGACTCCCTCAGCACCCTTGGGTGTAACCCATCCAGTCCCACAGACTTGTGTGCATCCAAGTGGTGCAGCAGGTCTCTGACCACCTCCTCTTCCACTGTGCTGACCTCAGTCTGCTTCTTCTCCCCATCTCCCAGCTCATGAGGCTGGGTGTCCAGGGAACAGCCAGTTCCACTGATAAAGACTGAGGCAAAGTAGGCGTTGAGTACCTCAGTCTTTTCCTCATCCTTAGTTACCATGTTTCCTGCTGCATCCAGTAAAGGAGGGAGATTTTCCCTAATCCTCCTTTTGCTGTTAAGGAATTTATAGAAACATTCTTTGTTATCCTTAATAGCTGCATCCAAGTTGAGCTCTAGATGCGCTTTGGCTCTCCTAATGTTCTCCCTGCACAGCTTCACTACATCTTTATAGTCTTCATGAGAGACCTGGCCCCTCTTCCAAAGGCAACAGATTCTCTTTTTGTTCTTGAGATCCAGCCAAAGGTCCCTGTTTAGCCAGGCCAGTCTCCTTCCCCCCCTGCTTGTTTTTCAGCACACGGGAACAGCCTGCTCCTGTGCCTTTAAGACTTCTCTCCTGAAGTATGTCCAGCCTTCCTGGACTCCCATTTCCTTCAAGGCAGCCTCCCAAGGGATTTTGTTAATCAGTCTTTTGAACAGGTCAAAGTTAGCCCTGCGGAAGTCTGAGGTGGCAGTTTTACTAACCCCCCTCTTTGTTTCTCCAAGGATTGAAAACTCCGTCATCTCATGATCACTGCACCCTAGACGGCCTCCAACCTTTACCTCCTCCACAAGCTCTTCCCTGTTCACAAGCAGCAGGTCCATGGGGGCACCTTCCCTGGTCGGCTCACTCACCAGCTGGATGAGGAAGTTCTCCTTCACACATTCCAGGAACCTCCTGGATTGTTCCCTCTCTGCTGTGTTGTGTTCCCAGCAGATATCTGGGAGGTTAAAGTCCCCGACAAGAACAACAGCAAGTGACGGCGAGATTTCTCCCAGCTGTTTATAGAAAGCTTCATCCACCTCACTGCTTTGGTTGGGGGTCTGTAGCAGACTCCCACAGCAAGATCTGATTTGTTGGTCCTTAACCTAATCCAAACACTTTCAACCCCGTTATCACTATAGTTGATTTCTGAGCTGTCACAGCATTCTCTTACATATAGGGCCACTCCACCACCTCTCCTTCCCTGTCTATCCCTCCTGAAGAGCTTGGAGCCATTGATTGCAGCACTCCAGTCGTGTGAGGCATCCCACCACGTTTCTGTTATAGCTACTATGTCATAGTTCTCGTGCTGCATCATGGCCTCAGGCTCCTCCTGTTTGTTGCTCATACTGCGTGCATTGGTATAGATGCACTTGGGATGAGCTAGCAAATCCAACACCTTTTTGTGAGTGTGGGCCCCATTCCCTACCAGATCCTTCTCAGGTGCTTTCATGGTTCTAAACATCTTTCTTTTCTCTCAGATGAAGTGGCAGAAGCAGAGCCCTCACCAATCAACCATCCTTCAAGCTTTGGCACGCTTCCCTTGAGCTTGTTCCTAACATGCCCAGTGATCTCCCCGTCCCCCCTCATGTCTAGTTTAAAGCTCTGTCAATAAGCCCTGCTAACTCCTGCCCCAGAATACTTTTCCCCCTCTGGGACAGCTACATCCCACCTGTCTCATTTGTCACCAGCAGACCAGGTGCCTTATAAACCTTGCCATGGTCAAAGAGCCCAAAATTCCGATGGTGGCACCAGCCTCTGAGCCACGTGTTAATCAGTTATGTATTCCACCCTCTGTCAGTGGTTTTCCCTTCCACTTGAGGGATTGATGAAAACACAGCCTGAGCTCCCGAGCCTTCAATTAGCCTCTCCAGTGCTTTGAAGTCCTTTTTGAGTAACTTATGATTTCTCTCTACCACCTCATCATTACCTGCCTGGATAACCAACAAGTGGTAGTAATCAGAGGGCCACACCAGAGCAGTGACCTTCCTTTTAATATCTCTGACCTGAGCCCCAGGGGAGGCAGCAGAGCTCTCTATGGTATGGGTCAGAGAGCTTTACTACTGACAGTAACAGATGTAAAAATTCACCTAGTAGAAAGATTCCAGACACTGAAACTTAGTATGAGATCTTTTGAAGCCCTGATTTTTTTGTTATAAAATAGCTATGCAAAACTCAGACCAGAACTTCAGCCCTAGAGGATGCATGCCTGGGAAGAAACTTTTGTCTATTCGAAGATCTATTGATTTTCTTTGTTTGAATGTTTCCTTTTAAACAAAATTTATATGATAAACTACAGATAATAGTTTCTTCAATTTAAATTTAAAGCTGCAGTCCTGAGGACACACAGAGAAATACACATAGGTTATTAAAATCAATGTGTTAGTTCTCAATGATTGCATTTTAAATATATATCTTTGCTTCAGAATATTACTTTAGAAATGAATGTGAACTCAAGGGCTTGTTTCCCCAAAATAATTTAGTAGTATGTTTGAAATGCATAAAGTATTTCTGAACAAGATGGTATATACATGTACGGTAGTAGTGAAATGACAAAGACAATTAGCAATTCTGCAGCACTGCTGAATTAACTATTTTAATTTCTTGGGCTAGTTTTCTTGAAACTTTTTGGTACTTCTTTACGGTGTTTCATTGGACAGGCACCAACTACACCCTAAAAGGTATATTTTGCTGGATAGTGTTGTATCTAATTTTGTACATTTTTTTAAATATGTTTTTTCTAAAGCTAAAAATAAAATGTCAAAGGCTTTGTTTAACATGTTTGCATGCTCAAGTTTTCCTCCCTTTAAAGCCCAGCCAAGAACAGATGATGATATGTGTTTAGTATATCCTCATGATTGGGTCAGGATGTAACCTAGACATGGATCCAACTACTGGGGCTGAGAAGTTCATCTGGACTCATCATTGCCAGTTTAGTCAAAGAGCTGCTGAACCAAGACAGCAATGAAATCTCTATAGCCTAACAGTTAGGGAGATCAGATGGAAAAAGGAACCCTAATTTCTGTTTATGTGTCCTATTTAGCTGTATCTCTTACTCAAGTACCTGATTTTTTTTTTTTTTTTTTAAGGGGAAAAGTCATAACTTTGGCATTGGCTGCATTAATTTGTTTTAGTATTAGTTGCTGTATTTATTTATTTATTTATTTATTTGTTTATTTATTTATTTATTTATTTGTTTTTAATTACTTTTCATTGCTCCCAATTCAAGCTGAATAGTATCAATTTCCCTTATGTTTTACAAAGGGCTTTGCTGATGCTCAGGAAGGTATCTTTAAAACCAAGCATGCACGCACAGGAGGAGACAAAATCTGGACCTATACAGGTAAAGTCATTCAGGTGTAAAAGCAGAGTACTTAAATAGTTTTTAATGCATATATGTACAGTACCAGTCTTTTCCTCAGATGTAGTTTAGTGCCTCTGTCAGACAGCAATACAGGAATGGTACTATGATCTTCCAACCTCTTCCGTAGCACTACGGAAAGAGTCAAAGACTGAAGACATCATTTTGAGGCCTTGAACTGAAAATCAATAACTGGTAACATTACTGTTGAATGCGGTATGAAGCATTAATGATAGCATCCCAGTAATGCTCTTATTTTTTAATATTTTTTATTAATTTAAATACAGAAGAAATATATGATGAACATTTAAAGATAAGTTAAAACTAAAAATTTTTAAAAATATTAATAAGATAGATTGTTTTATGTGTGTGGTGGTTTGATCATGGTTAAAAGCCAGGTATCCACCAAGTCACTCTATCATTTTCCCCCACTTCCACTTTTTTTCTCAACAGGGCAAAGAGGGGAAAGAAAATAAACAATCCTTGTGGGTAAAACAAAAGCAGTTTTAATATAAGTAAAGAGAAGCAAATGTCCATGTGCAGAAGCAAAAAAATTAATACAGATTTATTCTGTACTTCCCATGAAGAGGCGATGTGGGGCCTTCTCAGGATCAGGGTTCCAATACGTGTAGTTATTGCCTCGGAGGACCAAGGGTGACCCCACCCCCTTCCTCCTTTCTCCCAGTTTTATCCTGAGCAGACGTCACATGGTCTGGAATATCCCTTTGGTCAGTTCGGGTCAGCTGTCCTGGCTGTGTCCCCTCCCAAGATCTCGCCCACCCCGTCCCACTGAGGGGGGAAATGTCGGAAAGAGCCTTGGTGCTGTGTAAGCACTGCTCAGCTGCTAACACCCTGCCAGCTCCAACATAAAACACAGCACCGTGAGGGCTGCTATAGGGGAAAAACAATTCCAGTTCAGCCAGACCCAGTACAATGTGCCAAGGCTGGACCTTGGGAAGAACCAGTATTTCTTTGGATGAGGAAATTCTGAGATCCATGAACTTTATGAACTGCAAAGGACTATATTTTCTTCTGATGACGCTGCATATTCTCTGGGTTTCTCTGGCTTTCCTTTTCTGGATTGTATGTCATATTGCCTCAATATAATATAGATACCTGAGGCTGAAATAGGAGATTCATAATTTTAACAAAGGGAAATAGATATCTGAAGAGAGAATTAAACCACAATGTCCTAAGCATAATATTAAATATATATATATATATACATATAAGTTAAAGATAGGCTATTGCATTTCACCACTCTCCCATGCATAGAGACAAGGGTTTTCTTGTGCTTTTAAAAAATTTTTTTCTGTTAGCTCACTAAAAATTCCCTTCAAGAGATAGGCAAATGGAAACTACTAAAGAGAGCTATTAAATGTGTTTGAAAATATGGTTTTAGATGAGATATATATTTACGCAATTCCACTTTTGTTGAAGCCAGTAGGACATGACAATCGGATAATGTCCAAGATTCTACAGATCTATATGGTTATTTTGGAGTTTGAGTCTAAATCAGATTTTTTTAGATAATTATTTTGTAATAATTTTCTTGCTTCCTGTTTGCTTCACTGTTATGGAATATGGTTGTTCAGGATTTTGTGTCAGAGAAAGGGATTTTTCTGCAACCATCTTCTCTCTGCAGACTAAGCTAATTAAATAACATAGAATAGAGACTTCAGTCCTAATAAATCTGACTCTGCATTAAGACACTGTGTCACTTTCATAGCTCTTTCAATAAAGCCAAGAGGAATTGATCCTAAAGACTTTTTAATCATTGTGCATGACATTAGAAATATTTTTTCAATCTTGTACTATCAAACTGATTGCTTAAACACAAAAATCTACATACCCTGTATTAACTGGTATGAGTTAGTTTGTTACTGCAAAAGACAATTGACAGATTATCATATAAAATTCACTTCATTTTTTTCTTTGGAGTAGTATTACAAGAGAGACTGATTTTCACTGCTGCAATATTCAATAGATCATGAAGTATAATCACACGATGTAACACAGAAAGAGGTGCCACAAAATTAATGTAAACTGATTTTCTTCCTGCTGATTTTACAAAATGCCATTCAAAACATGTTTGGAAAGCCCCTCATGTGCGTTTTACTTTTAATTTCTACTGTTGATTAGCTCCACGTTACATTATAATTAACTTCCATTTGATAAGGAAAAGCAAAACTGTGATACATGCTCATGAAACTACACATTGAGAAACAAGTTCCATAAACTCTTATGCATGTGCTTAACTTTCAGCTTCTAAATACCATAAAAATTTTGACTGATATGACCATGTTAAATATATTCATGAATCAATCAGAACTAGGGACTGATTCTACACATTTTTCTTATAGTATTTATTATAATCTTAGTGATGTCAACATTATATTTGGAACAAAGCAATTAATATAATTCAATGTTCATTTTGTTTCTTATTAAGGCTGCCAATCTCAGCACTGTGAGTGATCCTTAATATAGGTCTTTTAAAGATTTTAGTCCTTTAAAATCTATATCTCCTACATCTGCAGAACTGAAGTCAGAATTATAGTTCTGCACCAGGTAAAGTTATCTTTCAAGTCTGCAAACAAAAGTACTGAGGGTTTTTCTTTTCTTATTTTTTTTTTTTTTTTCTTTTGTTCCATGTGCCTGGAATCTATAGTAGCAAGAAGGTTGGAATGATATTCACACTGCTGAATTGATGTTATTAACAGTTCCAGTGTTATCCTGCAGGTCACTTGCTATAGAGGACAAAGTTGTAAATCTAGTGAGGATCCTTCAGACACTAAGTCAAAGGTTAAAACAGGCTATAGAAAATAAATGGCTAAACTGTTCCTATGGGAGCTTTCTATGCACAGTATGTTGGTGGGATACGAGTTTCCACAGCAACCACAGATTCAATACCAGAGCATAACCCTCCTACATTATGCTGTATTACCTGTGATTCCTTATGCTTAGCTAGTGTATTTGTATGGCCTCCTAACCTATTATGGTATTGAATATACTTTTCATCTCTATCTGTTTTACTTTAAAACTGGACTCCTAAGGTACCTCAGGCTTTAAGAGCTGTTGAAATTATGTAAGTGACTGGCATGTACACATCAGATAAACCAACATGTTCATGACCTTGGCAATTTCAGGAACAGTTGTCTTTACATGAGAATTAATAGATTTTGAATAAATTCTACATGGTGTTGCTTTATAAATAATGGGGGCTAGAGCTGGGAAAGGTTTAATTTTCTTTCCTTCTTCTTTTTTATTTTTCCACACATAAGAAATTTTATACGTGGTGCTAGAAAAATGTTTTTTTCTGCTAATAGGCACTCACCTATTTCTCCTATCAGGATATAGGAAGGTAGCCACTTAAAAGCTACATTATCATCTAAAATACTATTATCAAGGCCAGTTTTCTATGTGAGCATATATGAGGACTTGAACTTTTAACCAGAGAGCTTTCATTATAAATAAATAAATAAAAGGGGAATAAAAAGGTGTGATTATTCCTGTAGCGTAATTAAGTGAAGCAAATGAAAAGGTTTATGATCTCTCCCTCTCCAGTTAGCAAAATGCTTAAGCATATGCTGAACTTTACAAAATAGATTTTTTTTTTTTTAATTTAAATGCATTTCTTAAGTTATGACCTTGATTGTGAAGCTATTTTCAGTTACACAACTCAGTTTGATGCTCCTTGCATAACATAAGTTCTTGGGTCTGTTTGGTGTGCCTATTACATTGTTTACTGTTGTACAAATCCCAACTGTCTATTTAAGATAAGCACTGAATGTTTTTCCATGATCACATCTGAAGCTCCTGTACCAGAGTTCTTTCGCACACAGCTCCATTTGTGGAGGACAAAAAGACAAATAAGACTTTTTAGCTGAAAAAAGATAAAAAGATAACTAGAAAAAAAAATTTAAAAATTTACAAGGTAAATAGAAACAGGGACTCAGAAATCATATTTCCCTTAAGCATATTTTCTTAGTAATTTAACTAATAGGAAATGAGGACATTTCTTTGCAAAGCTATGCAAGAGTTCATATGAGCCCATGAAATGGATAGAAAAACTACACAAAGAACTAAGATCTTTGCTTACACCATGTTTCTTTTCTTTCTGAAAATACCTTGGGTTCATAGAATTATAGAATCATAGAATAGTTGGACCTTAAAGATCATCTAGTTCCAACCCCTCTGCCATGGGCGGGGACACCTTCCACTAGCCCAAGATGCTCAAAGCCCCGTCCAACCTGGCCTTGAACACTTCCAGGGAGGGGGCAGCCACAACTACTCTGGGCAACTTGTTCCAGTGTCTCACCACCCTCACAGTAAAGAATATCTTCCTTAAAATTAATCTAAATTCACCACTTTCAGTTTAAAACTGTTGCCCCTCATCCTGTCACTATACTCCTAATAAAAATTCTCTCTTTTCTAGTGGTGTTTCATCATGTGATTTCCCTCCAAATCCTACAGGTTGATAGGCGATTAATGAAAATCACCAAGTGTGAACAAGGTGAACAAGAAACACTATTTGACAACACCCCCCACCCCCACCCCCCAACCAAAACCAAAAAACTAACTAACTACTTTTAGCTTCACTATTGGCTAAATCCAGACTGTGTTTTAATAGTAGAGTCATTGGTGAGTGAATTGCTCTAAAAGGCACAGAAAGCAGCAATATCAACACACATTTGCAGCTGATAACTAAGTTAGGAAATTAATTTTTCTGGCAACTATTGATAATGAAAGAATTGAGGTAATTGTAAATTCAGACATACCGTGGGAAAAATATCTCATAATTATTTTGTTCTGTTACATTCTAGTCATTCTGAAGAAGATTGACAAAAATTCTTTGTATAACTTCTCTTCCATGGTTTTGCATGATGTCTTAAATTGGGCAGTGGAACAGTCTGACTAGGGAAGTGGTTGAGTCACCATCCCTGGAGGTATTTAAAAGACATGTAGATGTGGCACTTTGAGTGATGGTTTAGTGGTGGACTTGGTAGTGTTATGTTAATGGTTGGATTCAATGGTCTTAAGGGTCTTTTTCAGCCCAAAAGTTTCTAAATAGCAAACATAAGACAAAATTTAAGGGGAAATATCAATTTTAAACTGCAAAACAAAAGTTTGCATGTTGATACAAACTTCTCAAAGCTGCAAAAGTTAAAAAAGAAGTGAAAGATTTAATCACCAAATTTATCTTAAACACATAACTCAACTAACAATGATTAATCATCCGTACTGAATATTGGGCACTGAAGTGTTATACATTGCAGCACTTTCCAAAGTGGAGAATGCAGTGTTAATGTCAAAAACATATTCTTTGCTTTTCCTTTAAGTTTTGCTTGTGATATATAAGCTTGTCTAAAATAATTAAATATTTACTGAGACAGAAAAAAAGGAATGGCACTGTATCCTGATCATTAGTGCATTCATCTGAGAACCAAATTCTACTCCCTTTTACAATTAAAGACTTTAGACAAAATGGAACATATTCAAGAGGAGAGACTGGCAAAGAACCACCACCACCAAGTAGTCTGATAGATATACTAATCTTTCTCTGTGTGTGGACCTCATCCTGAAATATTTGGCTAATGATAAAATTTGTCTATGATTAGTCACATTTTCTTTAGTTGTTATTTGCAGATGAATTTTACATGACTTTTCATCTTTTATTAAACATCCTTTCTTTTTAGAATCTGTTCAAAACAGTGCTGTAAATGTTCAAGTAAAAAGTGAATTTTTTTCTTCATTATATTTTGTGAAGCTTGAATGAAACTTAAAAGCTGATGTCCTATTTCTAAAGACATAAAGAACTTCAGTTACCAGAAGTGCATATATCATGTCTGAACAAAATAAAATGCTAAGCAATATGCCTGCATAATGCTCATTACCTGATACAGTATTTAAAAAGGGGTTTTTTTTGTGATCAAATTTGAGTAGCAGGTATGCTTTTTGTTCATATCATGGGGATGATCTGCTGGTGATGCCCACCCACTTTTGTACAGTTTTGTATGCACTACAAAGTCTGAACCAGGCAGTGTGCAGTGCATACATTCTGACTAAGATAAGCCAAGTGAGACAAAACTTCTATTTTTCAAAGTCTTTTAAAACCAGTAGAGATTTAATCAGCTCATATTGATTATGTGGCACTGTGTTCTGCTTCTTAATGACTAAGTCTGGTAGATTTTCACTTTATTAATCAAGGCAAAGAAGTATCACATTAAAAAATAAAGACATATCTTGTTTGGTTTTTGCTTTTTACATGGATTTTATGTTTTGAAAATACTGAAAAGAATATTACTTTGGAGATAGAAGAGCAGAACAATCAGTTAAATTTATAATAATCCATTAGAAATCTAATTCAAAGTAGCATCAATACAAGGTAACATATAGAATCCCAAATGTATCGAGAAATCCTAACAGGCACTGAACATTTAAGTTGTGCCTACGGTTTCATTTATTTCACTGGGAAAAGTAGCTACTGAACAAGTAGCTAAAGCTTGCTAGGATTTATTTTCTACATAGGATTTATTTATTTACTCTTAACAAATTTGAAGTAATATAGGCTCTGGTATTGTTGAAAGGTTTCTATGCTACAGTCTTCTGTGACAGAACGGGATTGTAAACTTTAATTATTTGTTCTGAAATGTTATACTGTGAACAAATATAAGAATTGTGGAAAGTAAATGAGCAGGTTTTCTTAGGATTTTTTTTCCCCCAACCATGTCCAGACAAAACTGAAATTCAGTCAGTGATCATAGGATCATAGAATAGTTTGCATTGGAAGGGACCTTAAAGATCATCTAGCTTCAACCCCCCCTGCCATGCACAGGGACACCTTCCACTAGCCCAGGTTGCTCAAAGCCCCGTCCAACCTGGCCTTGAATACTTCCAAGGAGGGGGCAGCCACAGCTTCTCTGGGCAACATGTTCCAGTGTCCCAGCACCCTCACAGTAAAGAATGTCTTCCTTCTATCTAATCTAAATCGTCTTTCAGTTTAAACCAATTACCCCTTGTCCCAATCACCACAAGCCCTTGTAAAAGTCACTCTCTGTTTGTTTTTTTTGCAGGCTCCCTTTAGGTACTGAAATGGCACTATAAGGTCTCCCCAGAGCCTTTTCTTCTCCAGGATAAACAACCTCAACTCTTCCAACCTGTCCTTACAGGGGAGGTGTTCCAGTCCCTTGATCATCTTTGTGGCCCTCCTCTGGACTTGCTCAAGCAGGTCTATGTCTTTCTTATGCTGGGAGCCCCAGAGCTGGACACAGTACTCCAGGTGGGGTCTCATGAGAGCAGAGTAGAGGGAGATAAACACCTCCCTCGACCTGTTGGCCACACTTCTCTTGATACAGCCCAGGATAAAGTTGTCTTTCTGGGTGTTCTGCTGATTAAGGATACCAATTAAACTCAGACACCAGAGTGAAAAGAGTAGGCATATTTTACTGGTGAAAACCAAATAATGTAACAGAGTAAAACATGCAGAAAGAAAAGGCAGAATAATGCACCTAAAGCAACAAATAGGAAAATACAGGGTAATGCATCAAATCATTGCTACATGAGAGAGAGAATAGTGATTAAGAAAAATCCATCACCACTTGCATACGTTACCATCACCCAGACCCGCAGTGGCTGGGCAGCCCCGGTTACAGCGAGGGTTTGGGGAGCCTGTCCCGGCAAGGGGGAAATCCTGCCCGGTGCCTCCACCCGTAGGTGAGGCTTCCAAAGTCACTGTGAGCAGGTCCAGCCTTATATACCAGAGATCAACAGGCCAGAATAGCTGGCATATTGTTTTGAGCGGAAAATTCCTGGTTTCATTCTCCTGTTGGATTCCACCCAAAGCCTGGCCAGGGCTGGGGGGAGGGAACCAAGGGAGTTTCTAACAAGGCCAAATACGTGGGTTCTCAGCCTTGAACAAGGCTAAACAAGGGAAGTTGGGTACATTCTCTCCTCACTACTGATTATATTTTGTCTAAGCTGCATCTTTCACTAGCGAACTTACATTCTTTGTTAATAAGTTAGCAGCTTCAGCTTGGGGCCTGTTGCTGAGGCTTCAGTATTTCAATGCTTCAGCACTTTTTACATCAGCACAAGTGGGTTGTTATAACTTAGTACAATACCTACTAGCACAATGGTTTTCAGTTATAAAATATACAGGATTCATCTATAGGTCAACTCTGGCTTGGGCTGGTTGTCCAAGCCTTAGCACTTCACTGGGCTACAAGCGCACATTGCTGGCTCACATCCACTTTTCAGTTCGCTAATATGCCCATGTCTTCCTTGAGGCAGCTCTCAATCCGCTGTATGTGTTCTTGGAATTGTGCTGAGCCATGTGCAGGACCTTGCACTTGGCCTTGTTGAACTTCATGAGGTTTGCACAGCCCACCTCTCAAGCCTGTCAGGGTTCCTGTGGATGGTATTCCTTCCCTCCAGAGTGTTGACTTCACCACACAGCACAAGTGTTTTCATATCTGGCTTCTTGCTGTCCCAAATTATTTAGCTATAGAGAGTAGTTGCTCTCTCAGAAGGACTTGGAATCTCAAATGAAAGCTATGCTTCTGATGTCCAGGAGTACTGAAATTTATATTTTAGATTTACATTTTCATATGTAAAATTATATCCTGCTCCTTGCTTTCCTCACCCAGTTCCCTTCACACTGATTTATTTTGAAGGTCAGACTGAGAACAAGAATTTCAAATTCTTCAGATGAGATTACAGAGAGATTCTTGAGATGACTGCTTTACACATTTCAGTGTAATTGACACTGTTCAGAGTGTGAAGAATCCAAAGCTCTTTTGGGAGAATCCTAAGGAACTGTAAAGACAGCTGCGCTCAATTCCACCCTGTGTTCCCAAAGTATCTAATGCATTGAAAATGCAGTGTTTTCCAGAAATCTCCATCTTGCAGTTGCTGTGGAGTATTCCATACCACACAGACATCACTTTCAAAGACCATTAAAGAACTGTCTCTTTCCCTGTTTAGTCTACTCTCTCTATCATGTTCAGTTTAGTATCTGTTTCTCTTTCTTTAGGAATATCTTTAAAAGAAAAAAATTCACTCTACAGTTAATGTTCTGCAATATTTCCACTGATCATTGTTTTTTCCCAAGTAAGTTTGTTTATCAAAAAGATGTCTAACAACACATACACCTAACACGTAACTTGTATAATGAATATCCTTTCATTCAGTTTTTGTATCAATAGGTTAATATTCACATGACTTGGCTTTATTTAACAATGTCTTTCCAAGTTCCAGCTAACTTGGGGAAAAAAAGGAACTAGAGAGATATCTAAGGTTTAACATGGGGTTTCATACCTGTAAAAACCAATGGAGTATACTTAAGCAGTCCCAGTGATGGAATATTTTGTGGAGAGTCTGCAAATTTATAGGATATGGAGTAGACAGAGAGGGGAGGAGGGGAACCTTTGCTGTACACTCCTGCGCAGAACTGAATGAAACTGAATAAGAATAGTGAAGGTTAAAATATACATATGCATGAACATGCAGATAATGTGTGGTGAATTCTGTAAACAAATTCAGACAAACAAAAGGAAACCAGCTGCTGCTACATCATCCCTGAAGTATTTCTTTGCAGAGTAGCCTCCTCTATCCATGTACTAAATTCTGAGTGCTTCCCAGTGGTCTTTACATTTCTGGCCTTTTAATGAATTTTATAGTAGAAATCTGCTCAGTATTTTGTAGATACTTGTTGCTTGAAACATGTATTCTGCTTCATTTGTTCATGTCACATTTGTTTAATGGGATTTATTTTGGATTACATTATTTAGGAAGACTACAAACTGAAAAACTATCCATGTAGTAACAGCTGTTCTAGTCAAGGACTAAATAGATCTTAATATAACTTCACTGAGCACTAAAAAAATTCAAGAGGAATTTATTGAGCACCTTACAGGAAGTCAGTAAAGGACTCATGCAGGATTTACTTAAAAAAAACCTCCAAACATTCCACTAGTTTGGAAATTAATTTCATATGTGACTGCAGAGTAATTCAGTTGTTATTATTTATAATTTTGAAGTCTAGTAAAATAAGGATTGAGTCCCCAGCTTTTTTAATGCTGTGCCAATATTTAAATTCTCTTCCTTAGATTTTTTTTTTAAACACAGTATACAAAGAAGAGAATTTAACAAATGTGTTACTGTTACTATATCTGAAAAGGGGCTACTGTCAGTATATGACTGTAATAAAAAAGGAGGAATTGTGTCCTCTCAAACCCTGACTGGCCAAGTTTTGACAGCATCCGAGCACCTGGATGCCTGTCCATGTAGGAGAGGAATCCTCTCTCTCTTGATGTGTAGAGGACTGGTGTTCTCCGTACCTGGTACTCTCTGTAGAATTCAACAAATCAAATATTCAAACATTCAATCCAAAACTGGGAAAAGCTCTCTAGATCAAAGGAGAAATGAATCTCTATCTTCAAGGTGGAAGACCTAACCAGCATGGGGAAAAACAGAATGTTCTCAATCTGTTGTACAAGAGTATTAATTAAAGAGTCTGAATCTGGGAATGACAATATGTAGGGCTTGTCACATGTACTTGAGATGGAAACATTTCCACTTCCGTGTTTAATAAATGTCTAGCTATTTTTTATTAGGAAATACTGTCACTATACTTCAGAATGTCTCTCTACAAATCAAGGATAAATTATTGTTTGATGTAAATTAGTAAAACTCTAATTACATCTCACATGGTTGGCATAATCTATTGGTGGAAACTATCTGCAAGCCTTCCAGCTTTAACTATTGTGTGCACTGAATGACAGAAGGACCCACTGAACAGTTCAGCAGAATCATGTGTGAATGGATCCATTTGCGTGACCAAAAGAAAGACATACTTGTCCTGAAGAACTCAAGTTAAATCTTTTCAGTAGCATTTCATCAGGAGAGGAATTAGAGAAATACAAATAAATTGCTAAAAGTTAGTGGAAAATTAATATTTTCTAAGGTTTAATGATATGTTTGTGAGTAAAAAAGTGAGGAGACTGTAAAAGGTTCTGAACATAAATATATATATATATATATATATATATATATATATATAAAAAAAGCATATAACTTGTAATTTCTGAGGACTAGTCTGGTAGAGGTAGCTTATGGGACAACATTCAAGTGAAAAAAAGTGTCAAGGAAGTTCTACCTACCAGAAGGAGGTGTTACTGGACCTGCTTGCTGCCAATGCAAGTGAGATACTCAGTGCTATCAACATCGGATGCATCCTGGGCTGCAGTGATCATACATTGGTGGAATTCACAGCCATGAGGGATATGGGTCAGGTGAAGAGTAAAGTCAGAACCCTGAATTTTAGGAAAGTAAATTCTAGCTGTTCAAGGAGTTAGTCTATATGACCACCTGGGAAACTGCCCTCAGGAACAGGGAAGCAGAACAGAATTAGCAGATTTTTAAGGACACTTTCCATAGAGCACAAGAGCTCCTGATCCTCAGGTGTAAGAAATCAGAAAATGAAGGCAAGAGATCACATGGCTGAGTCAAAACCTGCTGTTCAAACTAAATGGCAAGAATGAAATGCACAGGCAGTGGAAGCAGAGACAGGTATCCTGGGATAACCCTGTGAAGTCGTGTAGGAATGGGATGAGGAATGCCAAGGTGTCAATAGATTCTCCTAGAAACTATGGTAAGGCACATGGAGGACAGGGATGTGATTCAAGACAGCCAGCATGGCTTCACCAAGGGCAAGTCTTGCCTGACACACCTAGTGGCCTTCTATGAATGAGTGACTACATCAGTGGACAAGGGAAGAGCTATGGATGTTTTCTGTTTGGGCTTCTGTAAGGCCTTTGACATAGTTTCCCACAACATCCTTCTCCCTAAATTGGAGAGATACGGATTTGATGGATGGACTATTCAGTGGATAAGAAAATGGCTGGATAGTAACATCCAGAGAGTAGTGGTCAACAACTAAACAACTGGATGGAGATCAGTGATAAGTGGTATGCCTCGGGGGTCCGTATTGGGACCAGTACTGTTTAATAACTTCATCAATGACATGGACAGTGGGATCAAGTGCACCCTCAACAAATTGGCAGATGACACCAAGCTGAGTGGTGCCATCGACACACCTGAGGGATGGGATATCACTCAGGGGAACCTTGACAGGCTTGAGAGGTGGGTTCATGCAAACCTCATGAAATTCAATAAGGCTAAGTACTGCATATTGCTCAGGGCAATCCCCAGTATCAATACAGGCTGGGCAATGAGTGGATTGAGAGCAGCCCTGTGGAGAAGGACCTGGGGGGATTAGTGGATGGAAAACTAGACATGAGACATCAATGTGCGCTTACAGCCCAGAAAGGCAACTGCACCCTGAGCTTCATCAAAAGAAGTATGTCCAGCAAGCTGAGGGAGGTGATTCTCCCTTTCTACTCCTGGAGTGTTGCATCCAGCTTGGGAGTCCTTGATACGGGAAAGACATACACCTGTTGGTGAAGGTCCAGAGGATGGCCACAAAAATGTTCAGAAGCCTGTGAAGAATGGCTGAGACAGTTGGGGTTATTTATCCTGGAGAAAGTTTCAGGGAGACCTTATTGCTTCAGGGAAGCTTACTGTGGCCTTTTAGTACTTAAAGGGGGCTTGTAAGAAAGATGGAGACAAACTTTTTAGTAGGGCTTTTTGGGAAAGGAAAAGGAGTAATGGTTTTAAACTAAAAAAGAGTAGATTAAGATGGGACATAAGGAAGACATTTTTTACAATGAGAGTGATGAAACACTGGAACAGGTTGCCCAAAGAGGTGGTAGATACCCCCTCCCTGGAAACATTCAAAGTCAGGTTGGATAGGGCTCTGACCGTCCTAATGTTGTTGAAGGTAGTCCTGCTCATTGCAAGGGAGTTTGGACTAGATGACCTTTAAACATTCTTTCCAGCCCAAACAATTCTATGATTCTATGGTATCAAAAGCAGAATTGGAAGAACAGAATTAAAAACTAGGGGAAAAAAGGTCTTAGTGAAGGCTTCCTTATCACTGGATTCACTTTTAAATGACTGCAGGGTGATCAATGCATTCAAAAGTATTGGGAACTGTCCTGCTTTGGCAGTGGAGTTGAGCTGTCTGAATACCACTAGTCATTCAGTTTCTTGAAGAACATTCATTGTTTTTTTCTTCCTCTCTTCCTTTCTCTCTTTCCCTTCCTTCTTTTCTCCCTCCCCCTCTCTTTCTTCCTCCCCCCTCCTCTTTCTTCTTTCCTCTCTTCCTTTCACCCTGTTTGTCTTCCTCTCTCTTCCTTTCTCTCTCTTTCTCTCCCTCTCACCCTCCTACCCCCTTCTCTTCTCCTTCCCCTCTATCCCCTTCTCTCCCACTCTCTCTCTCTTATCTGTATCATTTCTATTTAAAACAGTCCAAAACACTGATTCCCTATTGTTCCTTCTCCTGGTTCAGATACTTTGACAGCCACCTTCCCAAAGTACATTCCTCCAGCCTTGTTAAAACTAAGACAAGACTTCTGTCATTGTGGTGGGTTTGTTTGTTCACCCCCACTTGACACACTGGGAGCTCACAGCTATACAGAATCTTTGTCTCCTGCTACTATTATTTCCCTCCATGAAAAAAAAAAAATATTCCCTCTACTATAGAATTTCCTTTTGCTGTGAGATTAAAATATAAATCTTCAGATTCTGGCTTTTAGACAAATCAAACCTGATGAATTTACTTAAAACACTTTAATAACAGAATGTTAAAAAAAGAAAAAAAATTTAAACTTGTGAGAAGTTATTGCTCCCTGTCATTTTGGCTTTGATTGTTTATCAAAGCTATGGAGTGTACACTTAAATAAGAATTTTTCTGAATAGTCCAGGTTGACATGACTTTTCAGAGAAGTTCATGGAAGTTGTCCTTGATGAAGTGTCACTAGATATCAGAGAAAAATTTTTAATGTGCTGGTAATGGAAAAGTAAGATGTTACCAGATGTATCAGAAAAAAACCACAAATAAATAAATTCAAAAGTTCAAGAATCTGCTTATTTGCTATTATATACATTAGATAGTCTCATCAGTAGAAACAGATGATGGTCAGAAAATAAAGGATCATTGGTGTTCAAATTTATGATATTTATGTTCAAATTATTATATTTATGATCATATGCTCAAATTCAGGCCTTGCTCAGTTGTGGTTCAATTGAAATAACACCTTTTCACTGATTCTATTGCATGTTGCCTCAAGAAATTAAGTAACACTTTAAGAGTCTGATCAAGGAGTCAGTAGGGATGACAGTAACTTGAATAGGGTGTTGATGATTCTGTCATCCTATATTAAAGAAATTGAATTAAAGTACTTACAGTATTAACCTGTTAAATTCTATGTACAGTACTGGTTTCCTAGAAAGTGGTTAATGACTTAGAGTCTGAAGCAATCTGTTAAGCATGCACACTCTTGGACATTGGGGGAAGACTACCAATAAAAACTGAGATAACATTCCTTTTTCTCTTATCCTGTTATATTCTGATGGTTGTTTCTGTGAAGTGCTAAGGCTTGGACAACAGGCCCAAGCCAGAGCTGACCTATAGATGAATCCTGTGTATTTTATAACTGAAAACCATTGTGCTAGTAGGTATTGTACTAAGTTATAACAACCCACTTGTGCTGATGTAAAAAGTGCTGAAGCATTGAAATACTGAAGCCTGAACAACAGGCCCCAAGCAGGGGCTGTTAACTTAGCATGTAGTCATTAAGAAAGAATGTAAGCTCGCTAGTGAAAGATGCAGCTTAGACAAAATATAATCAGTAGTGAGGAGAGAATGTACCCAACTTCCCTTGTTTAGCCTTGTTCAAGGCTGAGAACCCACGTATTTGGCCTTGTTAGAAACTCCCTTGGTTCCCTCCCTCGAGCCCTGGCCAGGCTTTGGGTGGAATCCAACAGGAGAATGGAACCAGGAATTTTCCGCTCAAAACAATATGCCAGCTATTCTGGCCTGTTGATCTCTGGTATATAATGCTGGACCCGCTCAGCGACTTTGGAAGCCTCACCTATGGGTGGACGCACCGGGCAGGATTTCCCCCTTGCCGGGACAGGCTCCCCAAACCCTCGCTGTAACCGGGGCTGCCCAGTCACTGCGGGTCTGGGTGATGGTAACGTATGCAAGTGGTGATGGATCTTTCTTAATCACTATTCTCTCTCTCATGTAGTAATGATTTGATGCATTACCTTCAATTCTCCTGTTTGTTGCTTTAGACGCCCTATTCTGCCTTTTCTTACTGCGTGTTTTCTGTATTACCCTGTTATCACCAGTAAAATACACCTACTCTTTTCACTCTGGTGTCTGAGTTTAATTGGTATCCTTAATCAGCAAAACGCTTCTGGAAGTAACTAACAAGAAGGTAAGTTTGGTATAAATTGAACTAATGATTTTTTTCCACAAAATTCTTCCATACTGCTTCTGGAATGGCAGGTTACTAAATATTTAAATATACCCAAATAGATGAAGCAAATCAAGTATATCTGCATTCATGTTCTGGCATTAATGTACTTGGACATATCAAAATGGTTTTCCACATACCAGTTCCTTCCCACATTTGGATGACAAGTGTATCTATCACAATGAGTTTCTATTTTAAATGGTATTTTCTAGATATTTATTTAATAGAAATTAGTGTTGCTGCTATAAATATCATTAAAGGACATGCAGCTATGTAATATTTATATCACTATGTACACAATAAATACTTATCTTCATCAATGTGATGTGCAATGAAGACCATAAATTTTTCTAATGATAAGATGAAAAAGCCAAAAATACACAAGGAATAGAATTAAGGAGATGAAGCTAGGCAATCAAAATTTAAATTTCAAAAGGTCTAAAGATGTGTTTGAAAGTCTAAAATTGGGAAGACAGTTAATAAGCATACACACACAGGTAATCCAGAAAGACTGGTCTTATTTTATATTGTATTTAACAAATTCAAGATCAAAAATAAAATTAGTATTTTAATTCCATTGTTTTATGAAATTTAACTTGAAAGAGTAAATACAATTTTATGAAAGAATCTCATCAAACAAAAGGTAAGAGCTAAATAAGTTCATCAGCATAAAGGAAAGCTGGAGTAGGAGACAAGGGTGAAGCATTCAACCTTTCATATTCATGCACATATGGGGCTGACATAGCAAAAGTATTATGGTTGCTAATTTCAAGAAAAAAAAAAATTTCAAAGTTACAGCACAATTGTTAGGAACTGAAGATCAGGCAGTAATCAGCCATAAATGATGGAGTCCAGCAACTGATCTATTTTAAGTTAATGAGGGAAGATGTCATAATATATAAGGTAAGGTGCATATTTTAGGAGAATTCTCCTGAGAAGTTAAGCACACTATAGAATTTCAGCATTAAGGGTAATAACAGTAACTTAATTATCAGACAAGATCCATAACATTTTGCTAACACAAAAAAAAAAAAAAAAAAAAAAAAAGTTTACTATTGTGTTGGTCCAGTCACTGAAGATAACACATGCATCTCAATTACCACATTTTTATTAGCTGTGACAACAGAAAAGGTAAGAAAGGTAAGGGGAATTTCTGTAAGCTCAGGAGAAGTACTAAAACCTGTCCTCAAAATACACCCAATATTGCTCATGGGACTAATAAGGTGATCGTTAAACTACTGATAATATTGCAACAACAAAACCTAAGCTTTACTTGAGGGACAGCACTCCTACTTAGAGTTTCTAGAGAGGCAGTAGAGGATCCCTCTGACTCATAAGTGCTCTAGTCCAGATATCCTGTGAGTATTTCTCCAAATTTTTGGAGCCCGTTCTGATAGAGAAATAAGCATGTGTGTGTGGTCATACACATGGAACTATCCATGTTCATGCACTGGGAAGGTGGAATACAGAGACTTGTCACATTTTTAGAGTACATAGTCATAGAAATAGTATAAAAAATACTTATATTTTATCTTGGGACGTGTTTCCTATTCCATCACCCAGCCAGTACTATAGACTTGTGGCAAAGTTTCTGCTTCAGAGAAACAATAATTTTTATTTTTATTCTTTTTTAATGTTTAAGAACTTTTAAAATCTGAAGTTTCTTATCGGATTATCATTCTGATCACTAAGTCTTCTTAAAAGCAAAGAGGGCCATTCACACTTCTATTAGTTATATATTTCTCCCAGACTGGAGCTTGGTTGCCAAACTGCAGAAGAAAGTTGTCCATCTCTTGTAAATCAGTGAATATATACAGCAACATTTCAATGAAAGCAAGACACACATATTAACCTTACTTTTTTTCCTTTTGAATTGGGGTGCATGGAGCTGGTTTCTGAAGTGATGAGCATGGAGTGGGAAGGTAAAAGATAAGAAAAAGCTTTACTTTGCTTGTCTGAATTTCACCATTGCAGCCAGTACTCATTTGTGCATTGTGTTGGGAACCTAGGTCTCCAATACTAAGAAGAAGCCAGAAACAGAGCATAGGAACTGCACATTGCAGTCTGCTAACTGACAGAGGAGGAGCCAGAAAGATACTAAAGATGAAAAAAAAAAAAATCCCTAGTGTGAGGAGCTTGGGCACTAGGGTCAGCTGTAGCCATAAATTTAGCTTCTGTGAAGGCTTGCTAAAAACTATATACAAAGACAAAAATCATTCAGGGGATGAACTCTTCTTATTTTGAGTTTTTGCAGATGGTTGATTCTCTAGGTATATCACTTTTATGACCACCAGCTGAAGTAATGTCACTCACCTTGAAACAGTCAGTCAAGCTTGTTCTACTGAAGGTTGTGGTGATGCCCTTTTATGATTTTTTTCAGCTTCTTTCACTTATTTTTTTCTTCCCTCACATACACAGATGGGCATTGAATGAATTATTAGAGAGAGGATGGCTGAGAAAGAATTTCAGATGATTGGGAAGTAAGAAAAAGAACCTCCTTCTCCCCCAGGATGTATCTTGTCTAACTTTTTAAATTTTAATTTGATATTAGGTTCAATGTCATGCCAAATAACAAATCAAAACTGCTAACAAAATTTATTTCCATTATATCTTTTTGGACATCTGTTGCAGTGTTGCACAAGGTACTGAGCGCATCACATCTAATGTTTTCTGTTCTTTTTGAAAACAAAAATGTCATTAATCTCTATTTTTTTCTTTGCATGGGTTAAACAGATAAAGAAAATAAGTGTAGAAACCCCCCCCTCCTCTCTGTTGAGAAATTATAGCTTTTGTCTGTTAATATTTTCACAGACAGCAGAGATGAGTGTAATACAACATGCCATGTTTCAGGTTTTTTTC
Organism: Athene noctua; assembly: GCF_965140245.1. Taxonomy (NCBI): domain Eukaryota; kingdom Metazoa; phylum Chordata; class Aves; order Strigiformes; family Strigidae; genus Athene; species Athene noctua. The sequence continues at coordinate 226,273,062 of NC_134037.1, read as the reverse complement.
TTTCCTTTTCTCACTTTTTACCTTTCTGATTTGGAGTGGCAGAATATGTATAATATCCATGTTTATATTCATTTCTGTTTTATTTACCGCTGCTTTAATGCTTTGCTTTGACACACTGAATTTTTTTAATAACTTTTAAACTTCTGGAAAAAGTTACAGTGATAGAATCAGAGTGTCAAATTTTCTTTACTTTGGTCAGTTACTTTTCTAAAAGCTATTAGACAACATGTCTAAATTACAGAATGGTTGAAAGAACGATGAGAAGCAGGCATACAGAAAGGACAGAATCTGTGTGCTATTCAAACACATAGGCAATTGCAAAAAGGCAAACAGCCTCCTGACTCAAGCAAAAGATGAGGGAGTAAAAGAAAAGAGCAAAATGACAAAAATAAAAGAATTCTACTGTAAAAACAGATGCTTTGGGCAACCCCAAGCTTTTTAGAAAATCTTTTTAAATAATGAGAGGGTAAAAGAAGCAAATTCCCACTGAAAAAGGAAATGAACAAGAAAAAAAAAAAAAACACCTCTGTTTTTCTTTCCAAGTAGAAGGTTTATTCCAGCATTATCAGTTGTGTGTTACTTTTAACAACCATGTTAACAAGCATTCTTACTGATCTATAACATAAACTAAATGAAGTAGGCAGCTGAGAATGCAGAACTTAAAATAGAACAGAATTGGTTGAAATGAAGAGTCTGAGTGGCAATGCTTTAAGAAATAAACATAAATTCTTAAAAAAAATCCACTTTTAATATGTTCACATTGTAGGAAGATATTGAAAAGTAAATCTTTAATACATCACAAATATCTTTGCCTGACCAAGATTAGCCATCAGCAGTTGTTGAAGATCTCTAAATGTTATTAACGATACGTTACTACTACATCTCCCACTGTTTTTCTAATACTTGTGAGACATTTACATACATGAGGTATCTACCTTTTCTGGCCAGTCCTAGAGAGAAACCTCTTAGACATGTAAAGGTAGCAATCAAGCACCCAGACAGCAACAAAAACTCATCATCAGACATCTCCCATTAACAAATACCTGTAGCCCCCTTCTGGTTTCTTTTCCAGGCTCCTCTCACAACATGTCTAAGCGCCCTCTTATTTAATTTCAACCCAGCAGCAGATGCAGGTCTGAAAGATGATATATCAAAGCCAATTGTAGCTCTGCCAATGTGAACTATGAGTGTAAGTTTCTTTTTTCTCTGTCTGCATAAGAGCATGCCTAACCTTTCTGACCCTAGAGAATCCTGAAGTGATCATCAACCCACTTTAGTACTGGGATCATTCTGAATAAAGCAAGTCTTTCACATCTTCAAAATGCAATGGGATTTCTTTCACTAATTATAATACATCTTGCATAAGCCAGAATGTTGAATGGTAGACAGGACAACCACTGGTATCTAGTAGAACACACAAACAGACACTTCTGATGCTTCTCCCTTACTTGAAACTACCAAAATTTTAGCTTTCTGTGTCAGGATTTTGAGACATGAAGTGTCAACATTGTCAACAAACTAACAATTCCCTGTGGCACATCCCAGCAGAGAGGACTGTTTTAGAGCAAATGAACCAAGAAAGGTAGGTCAAGGGGAACAAAAAATCAAAATATCTTTTTGGTTTACATTTACTATGTTAAAATATAATGCAAAGATGGAACATAAAAGGAAAAAAAAAATCAGGTTTTACAGTATATTGGGTGTTCCCAATCCTACTTTATAGATATTAGAGTTCCATCTTTGTTCTCATATTGGCAGTAGATACTGTGAGGTAACGGCTTAATTACTTATTGGCACGATCGTTTTGTTGATGGGTCAGACATGGTATTATACCTTTGTGAAGCATCTGATGCTTGTTGCCAGGCTCTCTCCAGCCTCTTCAAACACAGCAGCTCTCTAAGCTGCTCCCAGCTGCAGCAGCAATCTTCACTGTGATTACCATTGTTTCACAGTAGCTGAGGGAGTTATGCTGGGGGACTTTTAGTAAGCCCGAACATGTTCTAGATGGAAAGATTTCAAATATTATGCCTGTTCACCCAGGAGTTCATTCACATAACTTCTGCTGCAGGCTTATGTCTTGGGGGCTGTTATGCTATGAAGCCTCCAGCGTAAGTCGAGGTTGAAGTCCTTTCACAAGCCCAGCTGAACATTTGATAATCTTGAAAGCTGTCCTGTGAGTTGGTAGGCTCAGTCATTTTAACTTGCACACCATAGACTTAACACCCCCCCAAAAAAAAACCAAACCAAAAATACCCACAACAACCAACAGTGTTAAAAACCAACCAACCAATTAAAAACCACCACCACCACCACCAATAACAAAACCAAACTCAAAAAATGTTCTGAAGGACTTTGAACAGTTTTGTAAGAGACTTCAAGTGGCTCATCATTCCAGTGAGGGTCACAAGAAGTTTGTGAGAGAAAGTGAGGGATTTTGTGTTTCTCAGAATAATTTCACTGGAGAAAATGATGCACCACCAGTATTACTTCCTGTAACAGTGACATATGACAGCCTTGTTTTCTTCTGGGGGTATGGAAGATAAGTGGAAATAAATAGTTGACATAGTTTTCACATGTGAGCAGTTTGCAACACCTTTGCCAGAGATCTGGAGGCTGAGACTGCTTTTTTTTTTTTTTTTTTTTTTTTCCCCCCCCCAGGGAGAAGTTATTTGCCATTAAAATAGCCCTGAACACCTCTGCTCCTCTGCTGTATGAACCCTAACACTTGCTTCACCTTCAGCCTTTTTTTGCAGATGGCTGATAGCTTATAAGTCTATTGGTCTAATTGTCTTTCAGTGTGTATGTATTCAGAACATACTTCTGGAAGGCACTGGTGTCTCTGTGGTGTATGGGTGTGTTAGAAAGGTGATTCATACCACAAGACCAAGCTATCTCTTGGATTTTCTTAGCATCATTACACATAATGGTAACAGACACACAGTGTAACTAGCAGTAAAAAGTTATATACACGTGTATGTAAAATTACTTGAAAATTATTTATACTCGTTGCTTCTTATTAGCTATCTTTCCATCTGAAAGGAGATATCAAACTCTTGAAAAATCAGAGCATCCATCAAACACACTGAGGTCAGGCAACAGCTAATCAGTCCACCCAAGCTGTCCTCTTAACATGCTTTGACAGGAGAGACCTCAAGGCTGGTCTTATGTTTCCGTGTTTCAGTTTTTAATCCTTCCACCATTATGTCTCTCACATACTGTCTGAGGGATGTGAAAGTTCTTTGCTAATGAGCAGGCACTTATCACTTCCCTAAATGCCTAATTACTACACATTTTCTATGCAATAAATAAAAGAGGATTAAGAAAAAGGTCTATTTGTCTGACACTAGGTGTTACCAACTTAATAGCATAGATATTGCCTAGAGGTTTTTTCCCTTTATATAGCAGATATATTTTTGAGAATATGTAGTTCCAGAGGTCCAAAATAGAACCTGGAAGACATTCAATAGTTACAAAGGGTTAATGTCGAGATGGCAAGTCGTTGCAGTCAGTTCACAAAAATAGATGTGAGCACTGTATTTGAAATCAGCTGGTTAGGTATAAAAGAAAAACATCATATTTTACCATCTTAATAGTCCATTGTCTGAGCAGATATGACCCTGTGCAATATTGAGGGTGCTGCCAGTATCTCAGGACAGGATCATTTGAATAGCAGTATGGATGACAAGCCATGGACTGAGAGAAAGGTAGGACTTCAATTTGGGGACTTTAGGGGCAGCAGTGAGGGCAGAATGGTGGCTGCTAACTTCACTCACACTTGAAAGAACCCACAGTCCTGATGGACTCTGTGTGTGTGCAAGTGTGTGTGTGTGTGCACTTGAGTGAAGGTCCACAAAATTCTGGGGATTGCAGCTCCCTTTGCTTCTTTCCCACTTCCTCTTCTTTTCCTTACCCTTTCACTCTTGTATCATGATGCATGGTATTTTCTGGAAGACAGTCTTTTGGTGTGGTTAAATCTTATTTTGTAACGTGCAGTTTAAGAAGTGGTGTCATGGAAAAGGTAGACTTATTCTCCTTTGCCATTAGATCTGGCACACAGCTTTCCTTTTTAACCAGTCAAATAAGATGGGAAGATTCCAATCCTCCTAGCTGACTGTAGCAACATGTGGAAGTGTGTGGGAAATGTATGCTGGAAAGGAAGAAAAGAAAGAATGCATACTGGAAAGGAAGAGGCCATGAAAGAATTAATTGTGTCATCTAACAAA